>NW_004524629.1:2527046-2554299 GCF_000260255.1 Octodon degus
TTTAGAGTGAAAACTAAAAACCACATGATCATCTCAAATGATGCAGAAAAGGCTTTTGACAAAGTCCAACACTGATTCATGTTCAAAGTCATCTTGTTCTTCTAAACGTGTACCATATCTAATGTCTTATCAGTTATTATTATACTCTCTTTAAAATAAATTTAAAAATAAGTAAATAGGACAAGAAAAAATTAAAGTTTATTGAAAGGAAGAGTTAATGTTTAATTATATGACCAATCTTGCATACCTATATCTGATAATCTGAGCAACAATTTGACCATAAAAATGTTTGACTATAAAAATATGTAACATAACAACTGTTGTTAATTTTTATTCCTGTTTTGAAATTCTGTACCATTTGTATTGTTGTGTGTTGCTTTGTTTCTGTCTTTGTTTTGTTGCTTGTTGTTCATTTTTGCTTTTTAAAACAACACACACAAAGGCACACACAAATACACAGAGACACACATATAAATAAACCATAGAAAAATGAAATTGTTATCTACCAAAGATGAGGGAAATAGGGTAGCAAGGCAAATGGGGGGAGTAAAATGCTCGTGAGCAAATCTTTTCCTATAGGCATGGCTTTTGAAAGCATGTCAATAAACTAAAAATTAAAAACTAATTGGAGCACAAGGAAAATATTCTAAAATAGGAACAAATGATACCAGGATACTACAAATAAAAATCACAACCACATGAAAATATAAAAAAAAAAAATGATGAAGGAATTTTTGATCAAATTACTTTGATTATATACCTTGGTCAAAGAGGGAAAACAGATTTTTAAAATGTATCTGAATTTTCTACAGGTTGGATTTTTAATACAACATTATAGGACTAGAAATTCTTACACCACTATGTGCATATTGCAGGACACAAAGAAGTAGATGTGATGACATCATTGGGCATCAGAAAGAATTCTCAGTATGGAAGATGTGGAAATGGAGGATAGAGAGAGGGTAAAGAGGATAGTATGAGATTGGATTGAGCTGGAATGGAGATATCAGTACAAACTCTTTATTTTAAACATTTTTAAATTGTGTACATTTCCTAATCTAATTGTCTAATAAAAGAACCCAAGCAATCAGGACATCTAAATACTAATAATGCTACAAAAGGATTCTCATTAGCTGAATCTGAGACAACTTGAGCATGAGGGTAAACACCTACTGATTCACGGACATTTAAATAGATGGTTCGTGAACTATGAGTTCATATTTAGAAAGACAGACACACGGACAGGCCAATATATGGACAGATAAATGAGAAACTGATAGACAATGATTTCCAATATATTTTGTTAATTAAAAAAATCAAAGTTCAAAAAAATTATATAATACATTGGTCCACCTTGGTTACTATTCTTTCATTGCTGAGACAAAGTGCCTGAAACCCAAAATGAAGGAAGGAAAGCACCTGCCTGGCAAGTGCAAGGTCCTAAGTTCAGTGTTTGGAGAGAGAGAGAGAGAGAGAGAGAGAGAGAGAGAGAGAGAGAGAGAGAGAGAGAGAGAAAGGAATGATTTCCTTAGCTCATAGTTTGCACAAATTTTAGTCCATAATCAGCTGATTCCAAGGCTGGGTGACACAGCACAAGGGTAACAGTACAAGGTAACAAAAGACAGCAAAAGCAACAAGAGCACAGACAGGTGGAAAGCACACCTTTCCTCCTTGTACTGTACGCTGGCCAATGCCCACACCATCTCCTTGCCCTCCTCTTCCACAAGCTCAAGAGGTTTACAGAGGATCCTGACCTCCCTGCTCAGTTCACTTCTAAACTTCTCAAGTTGGCACAACGTTTTGGCCATGACAGGTTCATTCATACAGCTTGTTCTAGAATTATCTAGGACAATTCTAGCATCCAAATAAATAACTGCACTAGATGTTAATCTATCGAATGAAACAGTACCATGTGTCTTCTATTATGATGACAGATTACCAGATAGAGTAGACCAATGGAAAATGGAGAGCTAGATGTAGACTTCATACAATGTATCCATTAAAAATCATTATTTTTTTAAAATTTTATTTTAGGGAAGAGTCTACAGGGTGTTCAGGGTCTCACTACTAGATCAGATTGGTAGTGATCCACCTGTTTACAGCCTCCCAAAAACTGGGACTGCAGGTGCACGCCTCTATTCCCAGTCTCAATTGCCATCTTAATGTGCCCTGAGAGTGGGGCCTGGCACGGCAGGACCAGGGGATCAAACCCCCAGCCCCTGTGCCTACTTGCAGGCCCTTTAATCCACTGAGCTATTTAGCCAGCTCCCCAAAAAATAATGATTTTTAAGTTGTGTCACTCTCTGCCAATTGATTTGACAGAGATGAAATTAAACACTCTTTTTCATCCTTCATAATAAAGACTGTTTCAGTTAAGAATCAATAGGTGTTAAATCTGAAAGAAAGAAGGGGGATAAGGAGCAGGATTATTTACAAGGTCTTAATGCGTCTCCTCACAGAATGTGTATTAGTACCATAGGAAAAAAACATAATTATGCAGCAGAGAAACTGGGTAACAATTGGATGATCAAAGTTAGTGTCAGTAGTAGCAGTGGGCACATGTGGTCCAGGTGCCTCAAGATACCTGAACAGCACACACCATCGGTTTTGTGGCATTTCAGTATCAGAGCATAGCCTGAAACTAACAGAGAAGACATGTCAGAGAAACCCAAACTAAAAAATACTCTATAAAATAACTATTCTGTTTCCTCTGATCTACCAGTGGTGTGAAAGATAAAGAAAGGTTGAGAATCAATTCCAGATTTAAAATGAATAAAGACACATAACAATTTAATATTATTGTATTATCTCTTGATATTGGAGGGAAAAGTATTATATAAAGCTTATTATTGAAATCACAGCCAAAACAATAAAGAGAAGCTCATTAGTAAAATAATTGACAAAATTGGATGAAGTAATGTGTGTATGTATGTGTGTGTATGTATGTGTGTGTGTGTGTGTGTGTGTGTGTGCAGGCGTGCATGTATGTTCTTTGTATTCATGGTGAGAAAGAACAAATGGTAACACCAAAACAAAGATGAATGTGTACAAAGGGTATATGGGGACTCTCCAAATTATTCTCGGAATATACCCTTATACATATGTGATTCTAAACAGAGCAAGAGTCTCTTCCTCATTTTTTTCCTTCTCTCTCACTTTGTACAATTCCCTAAGGGAAAAGTGGTGTTCTATATCCTATTCACTTCTTCACCTTTGCCTAGATAAGTCTCTTCCTTTCTTCATACTTTTACATGGTGTTTTATCTTATGGTTCTTTCTGAGGTGGGTAAAAAAAATAAGTATTTTTTCTTCCCAGTTGATAAGTGAAAAACAAAATCAAGCAAACAAAATCTATCTTTGTCAGAATTTAAGTAAAGGAGGAAGCTGGTGTGAGTGTGTGCAAATCTGTGCCAGGCTGAGAAGAGCACAGGCTCCACATTGGCACCCAGGAGGGGGCACACCCTAGGCGACAAGAGGCTCAGGATCTTCATGAGCAGGCCTGCAGCTGGGCTGTGTTTCCCACCTTCTGGATGGAACCCTGGAACCCCGGAGGGCGAGGGATCAGGTCACATAGGCAGAACCTGCACTTGGCCTTTGGGCTATCGTCCTCACCCAGAAAATATTCTTCCTTTTGCCCAAACAAAAACCACAGGATGATAACTATAATGACTTTTTCCATTCTTCCTAGGCTCATTTGCATTTAGTTAAAAATGCGCTTCCCTAATGATTCATTTACCAGCCTACTCCTGTATTTAATCATGCTTTGCCACCCGCCCCCAAACTATTTGAAATTAATTGTTATCCAACAAGGCTCAGACCTCTCATACTCCCATCTTATTGCATGGCGCACCATTGCCTTAAGTTATAGCAATAATTAAACTGCGCTTTAATTAAGTAAGCCCTCCTCCTGTAATAGTCCCACCCTGGCAATTTCCTTCAAGTAATTTCCTTCATTTGGCAATTATTATTCACATCTATTGGGGTTAGAGGGATATCTCCAAGCCTAGATTTCATGTTGTCTTCAGATGTTGATTAACTACTTTGGCAACATTGGTAATTTCTGTAACACTATAAAATCTAGATTCTTATTTTCTCCCTCCCAAATCTCCCCTTCTGGGAAAATAGGAAGGCAAACCATTTTACCACTCTCCAACTCAAGTGCAGTCAGCATATAAATCTCCAGACCCAGGGAAAAAATAGATACTTATAGCTCTTGCTATTATTCACATCAGAGAACATGACAGACTGGAGAATAAAAGTGCTGAGCATTCTACATGACCCACAATATTGTGAAATTCTGTAGATCCCTATTAAGTCACAGAAAATGCAAGGAGTTCAGTGTAGTTCTGCTTCTGGTAAGCCTCACAAACTGAAAATGCTGTTACACCTCAGTGTCCTGAGCCAATGTGGCTCTCTTGATCTGAACTTCAAGCCTCTGAAGGGTTATTTGGCTTTTGTAATTTAAATATGAAGTATCCTCCAAAGACTCAGGAATTCCAGGATCAATCCCAAATGGAAGAATGCTCAGAGCAAGGCTAGAGACATAAGTAGATCCTAAGAAAACTAACCTTATCAATTGATGGGGCCATAGCTAGAAAGGCTGTTAGGCCCTAGAATGCAATTGGACGAGGTAGGTCACTGAGGTGTGTATTCAAAGGCTTCATGTGGTCTCTACCCCTTTCCTATCTCTCTCTACTCTTTTCTTCTCTGCTTCCTGGATGCTGCACACAGCAATGGAAAGCTGACATAACTTCTATTGCTAAGCCCAGACTTCAGGCCCATCACTGCCTCACAACTAGGCATCAGTATAGGCATTTCTACGTCATCTCCCAGCCACCCAGTCCTGTCACTGCAGGGTTCAGAGTGCCAACTATTCTGTTTTATCTGAGACTGAGGGAATCTAATATCAAAAGACTTTCAGAGCTAGACAAAGAATAGTCTAGAGAAAATTAGAACACTTGGTTAAGGCCAAGAAGCCAAGTTCTTCCTAAGGAAAGGGGTCCTTTTCTCATGAACTGTGAACAAAGAAGTCTAATAGCTTAGGCTAGGGTGGAAAAGCCATTGACAATGAGTTCTATGAAATTATCAAGGTCTTCTAGTCGCATAGTTGGGGTGCAAACACAGAAAGTTCGTTTCCATTAAGAAATGGGTTCTTCTAATGGGGACAGCAGCCTCCCTGTTCTCAGTGACCTGCTCGTTCTGACTGCAGAGTTGATCATCACTGGGTACAATTCCAGCTCTCAGTGTCCCAGAGAAGGGTTCAAAAGACTGACAAGGCAAAGAGTACGTAAGTTTGAAAACTATAGGTTGTAGGGACAACAGCACTCAAAGCCCATTGGAACTTAGGTCTTTATAAAAAGCAGATTTATAGTTCAAGATGAATGTGTAATACCTGTGCATCTCAAACTTGATTTTGAAGAATTCTCTGGGTGGTTTGTTACAGAATAAAATAACCCGTGCTTATTGAGACTTATGTGTGCTGGCAGTATTCTAGGCACCTTCATGGATTGAATCCTGTGTAAAAGGCATGTATTAAGGTGATTGTCATCACATACACATGACTGATGAGGTGGAGGGAATGTGAAGTCATTTCCCCCAACATCACACAAATGTTAATGAAAGGAGCAGGTAACTTCCAGAGTGTACTTACTCATTGTACTACATTCTTTCTAATGGGCTATTTTAGTCAAATACAAATTTCAGGCCCATATGTAGTAAATTTAAAACAAAATTCAGGGATATAAATTTTTATTAATAGCCTAAATGATTCTGATGTTGAGCAATTAGCATATACAGGCGAGTCTGGGATTAAGCAGAGTCACAGCAAGTAATAAACTTGTACTCCATGACTAGTATGTTCAGTTTGCCAAGGAATTGTTCTGTCTACATCCAGACTGAGTCCTCAGTGAAGTGGGACTGGCAAGGCCAGTGAATTTGCATGGTTAGAAAAATTGCAAGATGCTGTGTCTGCACAGCTCTTGAAGTTTGGGGATGGGGGTTGGGGGAGTAAAAGATGAGGAAATAAAGAGAGAAGAAGGTTGAGGTCAGATGGAGGCTCTCTCTGAGTGAAAGGAAAGGAGCTGCTCAACCAACACGGTATGTTGATTTCTATGTTTGGTAGGGTGTTATCACATGACACCCCTTTTGCCTAGCAGTTCATTGCTTTGAGATTATCTTGGGCTTGACGTTCTCTGGCCTGAAGCAGCTTGTTCACATGCTTGCTGCCAGCATGCTTTATTCTCCAGGAGGCTTGCCTCACCCCTGCACATGTGATCAATTTCTAGCTTCAGCTACTCTATAGCAAGACCTCAGCACGAAGGTGCACAGTCAGGCATAAAACCCTAACCTTCTTGGAGTGGCCCCAGGATTATGATTTTTAACTCCTGGGGATGGTGCAGTTCTCAAAATAAAATGCTGTGAAAGTGATACAGGGAGAAAAACTGGTCTTGGTTGGGTGACCTCCAAACAATATAGGGAACCTCCAAATGACATAGGGAAAAACGATCTCTGGACCTGACCTGCATGAGTTTGTGTTCTCTAAAACCGAAGAATGAATTTTAGGAACAAATGGAGGTTATGAGCAGAATATATTTATTGAGTGAAAGAAAGCTCTTGTCCCAAGAGAGGGACAGGAGGTGGGGGCCCGAGCGGGTAGTTCCCCCGGGAAGTTGTCCCTTCCAGAGACATTTATAGAGGAAAACCATGTGGTGAGGTGGGTCTAAGGTGGTGGAGAATACATGGGAACTTGTTTAGTTGGGCATGAGGTGGGACAAAATTATGGTCAATGAATGAGATTACAAGCACCATTGCTCAGGTAAAATTGATTAAATCCAGTAACAAATGGGAAAGCAACTCATGTAGTAAGCATGCACAAATACAGAACAGGGTCTTTTCCTGTTGGGGGTTGGGCTAGTGACTCATTTGGGCTCTTTGAAGTTGATTGATACTATTTAGGATATCAATCCCTAATGCCCATCCCTAGGGAAGTATGTAGCTGTGCTTCCTCTTTTTGTCTTGGTCTTGAGGTGTGGCCCATATGAGAGTGTCTGTCTCTTCCAAGTTACAAAGTCACCTTGTCTTCCATCTTGTCTCCTTGAGGGCCTGGCCTTGTCTGACTGCCTATAATATTTCTATCTAACTCAGCTGCCTACAACAAAAGCACATGTAAACTGACTGAAATACACACACACACACACACACACACACACACACACACACGCATGCATGCACGCACGCACGAAAACACACACACATAGTTATGCTGTCTAACTTGATTTTCATCCCAAAAGAACCAGTTCCAAGGTCACCTAGTTAGTTCAGCTATGCAGTCTGAGCAGTCTTGTTTGCAAAAGAATGAAAATAATGTAGATGGTTCTTTCCACATTCCTGAGAAGACTGGAGGTTAGAGAAAGAGAATGTTTGCTTCTTTTTCAACAGGAAATTCTCATTTCCTGGTTCTTCCCCAACTTCAGGAATTGTGTTTTGTGAGTAGATTTACCAGGGTTGCTGGTTTGAACACTGATCCATGGCCTCCTGGGTTTTTGTGGCAGTGAGGTGTGTGTGTGTGTGTGTGTGTGTGTGTGTGTGTGTGTGTGTGTGTGTAAGAGACAGGGGGAGAGACAGAAAAAGAGAGACAGGGCAAGGGAGAGTCAGAAGGAGAGAGAGATACACAGAGAGGAACACAGTAGTTTGTGCAAAAGCTCCTTTGCTATTGGTATTGATGTAAACACAGTTCAAGTCTGATTTGTTTCCCAGAAGTAATTACAGTACTCATTTCCGCTTCTCTTTAATGTGCTGTTTTCTGGGAGCTGAATTTCTCCAGCTAAGATCAACAGAGCCTGACATCTTTCTTCAACCTACTGGTGAGCTAAACCTTGGAGAATTGATGAAATCACAAACACTTTTGTTTTTCTCCTATCCTGTCCATGCAGAATTTTTTAGATTATACTGCCATGTCAGACACACTACTGTTCCAGGTCAAAAATTCCCCAGATTCTTTGGGCAGAATATTCATTTGCCTGTGTGCGGAAGGTAAGATAATGAAAGACAATTAACGTTTTATCCATGTCCTTGTCACAAATAGCTCAGCAGCTAGCTTTCCCTGCTGGGTTCTTACACACCCATTTTTTTGTGTGACTTGTGAAAGAAAAAAAAGAAAAGGAAGAACAATTAGGAGCATCATTTTAAGGTATATGCACCTAGAGAAACCCTTTTAAGTGATATTCGGTAGGGTTGAATCCCCACAATTCCTTGTGCCCCTGGCTGGTCTGGCCCAGATTTCTCATTTCAATGATATCTATTCTTCAGCTAGGCAATTGTATTCTGGTCTCTTCTCAAATGGCAATGCCTAGGGAATAAAACGTTTCCTTTCTTTAGTTTCTGTCTTTATTTTAAAAGCAGTTCCCCTAGTCTTTTTATTCAACTACAGAAAAGATTTCTTGTTCTCATCAATGGCTCTACTAGACTAAGACCAGATGTATGGACAGATCTTCCAGCTGGAGGCCTGGGAACATTTTATCCATTATAGGTGAGCCTCTGTCAGAAAATGCTCAATAGAAGCCCAAACTTTCAAACAGATTACAATGGCACTTGAAGGGACTTCTTACAGAAAGGAATTTCTCTCAACATTGACTCCTGTAGGTAGTTGCTTACAGATCACTCACAAAAATTCAAAGATTGCTGGAAAAGTCACTAAAGAAAAAAATTAATTTGGAAAGGAATGTTTAATTAAACCTGCCAGAAAGAAAACTTAAATCTTTTAGAAATGTAAATGAACTTTTTGACTATAATGAAAGCCTATGTTATCAATAGACTGTCACCCACAGAAATTTAAATTTTTATTTTTTTCAAACTAAATTCTGATAAAATTTGACCGAATGAACAAAGAAATGAGAAGCTAATCAGTAATTATAATATATTAATCTAATCATCTCATTATTTCTTGGTAATGAAGATGTAAGTAAAAATTAGCACTTTATCACATGGAAGGAGGAAAGAATGTTTTTTTCTGCTTGGAAAAAAGCAACCAGAGAAAATGACATGCAATCATCCCATAATTTCTTTCTCTTAATTTAATACAGTAGATGAAGCATGGCATGTTAATATTCCAATTTTTATTTCTCTATCTTTAAAATCTGTGCTACCTCTAAGTTTGTATTGTCAGTACATGTTTACAATACATAACAGTTGCATTCCTGTGAGCTGCTGACACGCAGGCACATCACACTGTGGTCATCTTTGGCTCAAGTTTGCTCTGCCTTTCTTCTTTCCTCTTCCCCAGATCCGCATTCCAACGCCACCGAATTTTATCACTCAGATTTTTTCCACAAATGACCAAATGTCATTAGTATGGTTGTTTCATTTATTTATAGAAGCAAATCTATGTTTTAAATATCTACTTTATTGACCTAAATGACATCTCTGTGTTACCCAAGGTAGCAGCTACAGGCCACATATGATTCCTGAGCCCCAGAACTGTGATTATCACCCGATGATATGTGTTCCAATTGTGAAGTACACACTGCTTTTCAAAACTTTAGTACAAAATAAAAAATGTAAAGTAATAATTTTATTATTGATAATAAATACTGGAATAATAATTTTACATTGGTTATATGTTAAAATGGCAATATTAAAAGCATATTATTCTAAATATAGTATTATTAAAAATAATTTCACTAGTTTCCTTTTATGGGTGATTGAAAAAAATTTAAAGCAGATCTTTTATAAGAAAGGCATTAAATATACACCCATGTGGCAAGCAAAAGGACAGAATATGAAGTCCCAGATCATGCTTCTCCTCACAGAGACACTGATATGCATACAGACCATTCTCTTTATGAAAACTTCAGATTATAGTTCAGAGGCAGTGACATTCCAGGGGGACCCGAAGCCAGCCACAGGAAAACCAGTAGCACACCACTGGCCCTCTTTCCCAGATCAGTGCAGTGTGACTGAGAGAAAAGCTCATGTCTTATCTCCAGGGAAGAAAAGAGAAGACAAACATATAACCAACTTGTTGACTTTTAGAGCATTTCCCTAAAAAAACTGTTTTCTGTTTTGTCCTAATCTAAACATTGATGGGAGAGGACGCTAGGAAGCCAAAGAGAATAAAGGCCATATTTGAACAACTGACACTCAGTAGACACAGTGCCTCCTGACCATGGCATGGAATAAGCAGAAAGAACAAAACAAAACAAAAAACATCTCCTGGTCTCTCCCTAGGAAGGGAAATGCTGGCCTGGGCTTCCAGCATTCCTGATTTTTCCAGAGCCTCATCTCACTGGAAGTTCCACCAGGACCTGGAATGTTCTAGAAGGCAGAGAGCTGCTGAGGACAAGAGAGCTGCAAGGCTGTGTCACATTCAAAGCCTGCTGCAGACACACAGCTGTGAAAGTGTAAGACTAAGGGCTCCTGAAACCAACTCCTAAAAAAATTCCCAAAGTGAAGAGATACAGGTGCAGAACTAGGGAAAAGAACCCCACTAAAAACATTTGAGAGGACCCAAGAACCTCTAGCCTGGATGACTGGTACCTGTCTTTCCCTGTATGAAGGCAATCCATAAAGACTAGGAAAGGCAGCTGTCAAAACCATAGCCAATCAAAAGAAAAAATCAAATTTCCAGAAATTGACCCTTAGGAAATGGACGTATGAATTACCTGATGAAGGATTTAAAATAATCACAAAATGTATTTCTTGAGCACCATGAAATGATGCATAAGCCAAGTGAGAATATCAACAAGTAATAGAAAACATAAAAAATAATTAAACAGAAATTTTGGTGCTAAAGAGGTTCAACAGCAAACAAGCTGAAGACTTGGGGGACTCGAAGATGAAGTATTTGAAATTATCATGTCAGAGAAGCAAAAAGAACAAAAACAAAAAGAATGAAGGAAGACAGGGAATGTATGGGACCTCATAAAAAAACAAAGAGAAAATGAAAGAAGCAGATCACTTTTATGAAGAAATAATAGATGAAAATTCCCAAATTGGAGCAGAATATGTACATCCAGATTCCAGAATGCAGAAGGGTTCTAACAGAAATAATACCCAACAAAGTCCACACTGAAGACACATGACAGGCAAGTTGTCAGAAGTGGACATTGATAATAGAAAGATAAAGGTGACTCATGGTGAACAAGGCATTTCTACCTGAGGAAAATGTTTTAGCAGGAACCTTGCAGATAAAAAAGGGGCCGGGGAGATGGCTCAGTAGAGTAAGCACTTGCCTAGAAAGCACAAGGGCCTGAGTTCAATTCCCGGTTCCAAGAAGAAGAAGGAGAAGGAGAAGGAGAAGGAGAAGGAGAAGGAGAAGGAGAAGGAGAAGAAGAGGAAGAGGAAGAGGAAGAGGAAGAGGAAGAGGAAGAAGAAGAGGAAGAGGAAGAAGGAAAAAGATAAATAGTTCAGGGGCTGGGGAGATAGCTCAGCCATCCAAGCACCTGCCTGGCAAGCACAAGGACCCAAGCTCAGTCCTGGGTACTGCATGCTATGCCAGCCCTGGAACCACCAAAACCAGGCATGGTAGAGCACACCTATAATTCCAGCACCAGGGAAGCTGAAACAGGAGGATCCCTAGGAGTCCAAGCTGAGTAGTGAGACCCTGTATGAAATAAATTAGAAAGAAAGAAAGAAAGAAAGAAAGAAAGAAAGAAAGAAAGAAAGAAAGAAAGAAAGCAGGCTAACCAAGAGTACTATTCTTGCATTAGTAATGCTAAGAAGAATGGCAGAGCTGTTCTTTAAACTGAAGGAGAAATTCATTTGGGGAGCTTGTGGTTTCAGGCAGGGTCTCCCCATGTAGTGCAGGCTGGCACACTCATCGGGCTGGACTTGAACTCATGGGGATCCTCCTGCATCAGCCCCCTGAGTTCACACCACACCTCATAAGAAATACCTTCTAAAAGAAACAAAAGCTGAGAGAATTCACTACCACTAGGCCTGATTATAAGAAATGTTAAAAAGAGTCATTCAAGTTGAGGTAAAAGAAACCTAAACAACAACATGAAAGTCTAAAGTTCCCTGGGAAAAATAAAGGCATCAACAAGTACAGAAATACTATAAACCTGTAATTGTGGTATGTAAACTGCCTTTAATTTGGGCATTTAAATTTAAAAACTGCAACTATAAAGTATGTTAACGAATATACAATGGCAAAGATGTCATTTGAGACATCAGTGACATTAGGTGTGGGGCTAGGCAGCAATTAAAAAGTAAAAATTTATATGCAATTGAATTGGAGATACTTTGGCTTAAAATAAGTTGTTGATACTACAGGCTATTTTATGTAAGTCCTCTGATACCCACAAAAAATACTGAGAGAAGATACATAAAATAAAATGAGCAAGGAATCAAATCATCTCATCACAACAAAACACAAAGGAAGACAGTGAGAAAGGAAAAGATAGATTTAAAAATAAAAGGCTAGATGACAAAAACGAGTGACCGGCACCACTCAGTCTTTCATTACAGTTATTACATTACATGTAGGCACAGAAGGACTGAATGGACCAAATAAAGCAACCAATAACAACAAAAATATTATAGTATAGCTATAAGAGAGAAGGGAGGGAAGGAAGCAGGAATGGCCATCCTTACACTAGACAAAAACCTCTTGAGTAAAGAAAGATATTATTTGATTATAAAAGAATCATTTCACCAAGAAGATATAATTTTATATACATTTATGTCTTAAGATAGATACAGATATAGATATGAATGAATTCTGTCAACTTTTGCTTATTTGTGAAAGTCTTTATTTACCCTTCAGCTTTATTTATTTTTCTTTTTTTCCCCATAATTTTATTGAGAAACAAATAGCAATGAGACAGTTCGTTCCCCTTGGGTTTTAAAGGTTAGTTTTGCCATCTTTCTTAGCATCAGAACATAAATGAAGAAAACCTGGACAAAACTAAGGTGAGAAATACACATCAGCCCAATAATAGAAGATTCCATTGATCAAATTTTAGTATTGAAAATATTTGTGAGTAGAAACTCAGTAAGGGAACAGAGGCCATGAATAGTATTATAGACCAAGTGGACCCAGCAGACATAGAACATTCTAGACAGGAGCAGCGGAGTACACATTCTTCTCAAGCACATGTTGGGTCACAAAATAAGTCTTAACGAAGTTAAAAAAGAATGAAATCACACCACATATACTTTCTGACCTGAATGGAAGGACACTAGAAACCAATAGCAGAAAGAAAACTAGAAAATTCACAAATATGTGGAAATTAAACAATGTTCTTTTTTTTTTTTTTTTTTTTTTTTTGGCTAAACCAGGGATTGAACTAAGTCCCTTGCGCTTGCCAGGCAAGCACTTATTCTACTGAGCCATCTCCCCAGCCCTTAAACAACGTTCTTAAGCAACTAAGTTAGCAGCTATCTGAGACAAGAGAAAATAAAAATATAATATAGCAAAATTAATGAGGTAAGACAAAAGGCGTGTGAAAGAGGAAGCTTATAGACATAAACACATGCATTAAAACTGAATAACTATCTCAAACTAACTTTATATTTCAAAGAGCTAGAAAACTAAATACAAACTAAGTCCAAAGTTAGCAAAAGAAAAGAAATAGTAAGATCAAGTCAGAAATAAATGAAATTTTGGGGCCAGGGAGATAGCTCAGTAGAATAAGCGCTTGCCTGGCAAGTGTAAGGCTGAGTTCAATCCCTGGTTCTGCCAAAAAAAAAAAAAAAAGAAATGAAATTTTAAGAACTCCAAAATCAATGAGATGAATTTAAATTTTTGAAAAGATCAACAAAATCAGAGAGCCTTTACCAGTGATGGCAAACGTTGGCATGCGGTGCCTTCTCCATTGGCACATGAGCCAAGTTGTCCAGCATCCCCTGGCAGCCTGGCATTCAGGTCTCATTGCAGTGTAGGCACTTTGTGATACGTATGTGGTTTGGAGTTGCAGTGCATATTCAGTCTTTGAAATGTTTGCCTCCACTGATCGAGACTAGCCAAGAAAAGGAGAGAACACTTAAATGAATAAAAGAAGAAAGGGAAATGCTGCAGATCAACACAAAAATAAAAAGAAACTACTGTGCATAAGTATATAGCAACAAATGGAATAACCTAGAAAAAAATCATGTATTTCTAGAAATACACAACTTACCAAGATTGAATCACAGAACAACCAAAAATACAAAAACAACTTTTAACTAGTAAGGAAATTGAACCAGTAATGAAAACCTTTCAACAACAACACACAAAAAACAAATAAATAAATAAATAAAAAAGCCTACGATCAAATTCTATCACCAGGGGATTCTATCAAATACTCAAAGAATAATCAATGTCAATGCTTCTTCAGCCAGTCCAACAAAATTGAACAAGAGGGAAGGCTCACAAACTGATTTTATGAGGGCAGCATTACCCTGGTACCAAAGCCACATTACAGCAAGATGACAGGCTGATATCCTTAATAAATATAAATGCAAAAATTTTCAACAGAACAGCAGCAAGCCAAATTCAACAGCACATCAAGAGGACAATGCATCATGGCTAAGTGAGATTTATTTCCAAGACTCAAGGATGATTCAACCTATGAAAATCAATAAGTGTAATACATTGTATTAGCAAAGCAAAGAACTAAGATCCTGTCATCTCAGTACATGCAAACAAACAATCCAACACAACTCAAAACCCTTACATGTTAAAAACATTCAACAAACAAACAATAAAAGAAAATTATCCCAGCATTACAAGTATCATTATGAAAAGGTTACAGTTAATGCCATACTCAGTGATAAAAATAACTGAAAGATTTTCCTCTAAGATTAGGAACAAGTTAAGCATGTCTCCTGTCATTTTTGACACAGTATTCGGTTTCTTACTTTTGGAAATTGTGGGGGTTCGGGGGATAAAAGGATGTAGAGGAAGAGGGAGACAGGAAGGAAGGGAAAAAGAAAATGTATGTTATGTAAAGAAAGGAAAAGTTCTGGTGAGATAGCTCAGTGGACTAAGTGCCTGCTTAGGCAAGTTTGGGGACCAGGGTTCGATCCCAGGCACCACATGCCACACCAGCCCCGGTGCACTGAGCTGGCCAAAGAGACTGATCATGGTGGTGCACGCCTGTAATCCAAGCACTGGGGAGAATGAAAACAAGAGGATCACTAGAGTCTGGGCTGTGTAGTGAGACCCTGTACCAAATACATTTAAAAAAGAAGAAGGAAGGAGAAAAAGAAGGGAGGGAGGGAGAAAAGAAGGGAAAGGGTTAAAGAAAGGCAATTGTTCCTATACTGTTTATGAAATAATGCATCCTTTCCCCACTAATTTATAGAATTGTGTCTATCACAATACAAGTTGCCACAGTGTGCAGGAGTGTGTTTCATTTTCTATCATCAATCTATTTTTTCTTCCTAGTCTCATTCTCCTCCGTCTCCATTGGTGCCACTTGGTGGTCTCACTTTGTCTGGTATGAGCTCTCTGCCTGCCTTCTTTACACACTTTTAATTTGCTTTTACAACTTGTCACTTTCAGGACCAGCCCACAGCTGCCCCACAGAGCACATGGCACACAGCAGTGCTCAGCTAGCTGACTGTACCTTGAGCGAAGCTGGGGATGATTATTTCCAAGTCCCAGATCAAAAATCACACAGATCTGGTTCCCCACTTTAGAGAGACAAGCTTCTCTTGTTGCCTGACGTGTGACCCATTTCAACCTGTCATTCTGAATTATTTTCGAGCCACTAATCTCTAGGACAACATACATTCTCACCTCCAGCTGCTCAAAGCACTCTTAACCAAAGGAACAGATGTGCAGTGTGCTACGCTTCAGCCTCCTCCTGTTGTTGCTTATGATCTCTTTTCTTACCACTTTCAATGATGATTATCATGATTCCCTTCCCTATTATTTAGCACAGCTGTATTGTTTTAATATGCTTTTATATTTTATCTAGAATTTGTATATTAAAGCAAAGCAGAAAACTTTCCTAAAAGTGTTCAATCTACCATGAAAATGATAGAAGTGTATTTATTAATACTGCGCGGGAAGATATTTATGATTTATGAGAGGGAAAACTAAATTATCAAACAGGACAAATGGATGCTCCTATTTAAAATACAAAAAACTAAATATATGCTTATATGAGTGTAGACCTCATCCAGGTTTTTCAGGCTGATAGGAACAGAGGTAGGTTTTTAGGTTACATAGATGACATACAAGAAGCCATACAGAAGTGAGAAAGGAGCAGACGTGCTTTGGGCCTTGTGGAAGCGCAGCAAACCTATCTCTGTTGAGAACACAGCCACGGCTCTGTGATCCAGGCTAGCAGAGCTGTAGCGGACGCTCAGGTGGCCCCTTGCCTTGTCTTCACCCCAAAGACGTCTCCTGCGCCCGCTTCTTCAGAGTGTGCCTCCTTGCTCCCCGCTATCCTCGCCCCGCAGCAGCTCGTGTCTGGGCCTCCTCTTGAACTCGCAGCTGCTGCTTGCTCACCACTGCGGTGGCCTCCTCGAGGCTCTCATTCTTCGCATTTGCCCCCTCTGTTTTTCTCTCCTCCCCACAACTCTCTTTCCATTTCTAGCTCCAAAATAAGGATCTGAATTCCTATGTTTGAGGGAGATTTATCGTTGCTCATTTGTTTGTTCCATTCTTCAGCACACAGCACCTTCTTTGCTCACAATTCTCACGCTTAGTCATGCAAAGGACTTAGTCACTCAGTTGCCAGGTGTACTTTGTCTTTGGGACAGTAATAGACACCTGGATCCTTCATTTTCTATAATAAAAATAAAGAGACTAATCTCTCATGTAAATTTTTAATGCTTGCCATAGGTAAGTATATATTGATGTTTCTTATCCCTTAAACATTATCTTAAATTGTATAATCTATTTAAGTGAAGTTCTCTGGCATAACAGCTTTATGAACAGAATTAAAACTAGAAAAAATATAGGATGATTTCTCTTTGATATACCACAGTGAAGAAATATATCAATATTTAACCCCATGAGCTACTTGTATGAAAAGTTAGGATGCTTAAACCCCAAAGCATAGACACATGTTGTGATGGATTATCTTCCTGGAAAGGGGACTAAGTGAAAATAAACTAATGATTTGTCTTCAAAGTCAAATTGATAGAATGAGAATAAGAATCACATCTGTTTTGTAAAATTTGGGATGATATGCTCATGATAATGTTGGTGATATTTTACATTTGCATAGCAAATATGCTATAAAATGAAATTTCATATACTTCCATTTGCTTTCTGCAGCAGTTCTGTACAATAGACATGGCTATTATCCACATTTTAGAATTGAAAAACTGACACTAAGAGAAATTAAGTAAAATTTTGATAGAATGTCAAATTGATAGAAATAAGTTTCTGAAATGTTGGCTCTTGGTTCATTGTTTTTTCCAGGAATCAAAATGTAAATTATTCAAATGGCTGACACTGACAAAGGATTTGCAAACCGTGGTACAGGGTTATAGGATAAATCCTGAAGGGACTTGACTGACCTTATCAGATACAAAAGTTACATTTCTTGTTATACAGGTCTTGCTTTATCTTGGTCTTAACTAATCAACAGAAAAGTATAAAAATGAGTACATAAAGTGGAACTATATTAATATGCTGAGTTGTGAAAGGCTCAAGTCAACAACTTCGGTGGATAACCCACTACTATTGTGGACTGCTGGACTGTGCTGGATTGTTTTGCTGAATTCATGTACCTATAGCATTTAGATGTCAATGGAATACCCATTTCTGACAGGACTAAACAAAAAAAGGGGATACAAGGGAAGGACCATTTTGTATCTGCATATGCAGAATAGTTAGGATAGATATACAGCTACTTTTGCTTAATTCAATGAGAAGAAAGATTTGTACTAATAGTGTTTGGACAGGATATTCTGTATGCATCTTGTACTATGGATAGCCACTAAGAAGAGAACAATGTACAATGTATGACTTATTGAAACTGTCCTATTAATCAGTTGTGAAACTGTCTCATTGATATTTGTTTCTCAATAAAATAAAATTTCAAAAAATGTAAATTATTTCCACTTGGAAGCACCATAAATCTCCCCAGCCACTTGACTATACAACATATGTACCACAGAACTTGCAAATGTCTCCTTGTGTGTTAATTGAAGTAAATCCCAGCCAATATTTGTCTCTTTCCTTACCCCAGTTTTACCGCAAAACAGAAGCACTGGCTTGGAGGTGACCTGATATTTTTGCATCCTTCTCAGATGGCCCCTATTTTTGCTTCTTAAAGTGCATCTGGGGCAACACCAGCATCTGCTTTACTTGAACATACTTGACACATCCTAATCTCCACCAGCCAGAGAAAGAAGCAAGGTGTCTTAGAAGTTGAGATCACTATGCTGCTGCCCACAATATTTCATGTCAAATTTTTCCAAGTTCTCAAAGTCATATACATTTTTAAAAGATTTATTCATTTATTTGTTACAGGGTCTCACTATGTAGCTTGACCTCACAGTAATCTTCCTGTCTCAGCCTTCCCAGCACTGGGATTAAAGGCATGTACCACCACACCCAGTTTCAGTGGCCAGCAAGGCAAGTCTGGGATTCTAGGTCCAGTACTGCATGTGGTACTGGTGATCAGACACAGGTCCTTGTGCTTTCCAGGCAGGATCTTACACAGCTGAGCTATCTCCCCTGCCCTGGAGGTTATACTTTAGTAAGTATAACAATAGCAAATCAGTATGCTTTATATTTATGAATAACAGAAAGCTTACTAAAATGACTTAGTCAAACAAATGGTAATTCTTGCCCCCCATTTCAAGAAGTCTTAGGCTAACCATGTGGGTTTAGACAGACATTAAAAGATGCCATTGAGGAGCAGGTAACTTGTATCATGCAGTTCTACCTAGTAGTCACCAAACAGATGCTGCATTTCATATGCTTCTGCAGAAGTCTCTCCGAAAAAATTCCCCTTGTGTATCAAGATCTCATTATCCAGAACTATTTAACATGGCAACTGTTCACTAAAAGAGAGCTGGGAACTGAGATAACAGGCTTGCCAGGACTAAATCATGATCAATTACAATCTGTCGCGTAAGGTGGACACAGGGCTACTGCAAAGTCTATATCTGGCCGTCAATGAAGTCTGCCGCATGTGGATCAGATGTAATGTGCCAATCCTAATAAAAACACAAGTCCAGGAAAAAAACAAGAAAATGATGCCAGGATACTTAAAAAGTAGAGTAGAGAAAGCCCTGTGTGTCCTAAGTCCACTTCTAAATCTGGGGTAAGCAGATTGCTTTGCTTATGCTTGAACTCAGTGAAATAGGAGAAAGAGTTTGAAAGTTTGGTCAATAACAAAATTTTTGTGTATGTCTCTATTTTTTAAATAGATTTTGTTGCCTGAAACCCTATAATCTCACAAGGCACAGAGGGCTCGGAATGGACCTGTTCCAGAGGAGTGTACTCTGAATGGCAAGAGAGCTGGCCTGGGATAGCACTGCCAGCTGGCATCATGCCACCAAGAGGCCTGTGATGATTCAAGTTGCTAACTGTCTGGAAGTCATTTTCATTATCCTTATTGACAATTAGCTTTAGTGACAAGATGAAATAATTAGGTAATAATAAATCTAGAGCACATAGCTCCTCTGTAATGAAAGAAATTCAGTGGTAGGAAGGCAAGTTTACCAAGTCTGGTGGCTTTCATATGAACAAAAATGGTGTGGAGATAAGCTTAGGATGAGAAGCCTGAGAAAATACAGGCAGTGAATTCATTAGCAGAATTAATGTTCCATGTGGCCTTCGAGCTATTGCTTTACACATTATCCAAGATAATTAATGGAAAAATGTGCTATAGTAATGAACAGAGTTTAGTAACAGTTTTGTTAGCATTCATTGCAAAGACCACTAGTATTGAAAGCACTCTTAATCTTTTGTGTTCATCTGCTCCTGAGAAGGTATTCTGCCAGTGGCTTGCCTGTATTTAACATTACTGTTTGTTGACTTTGTCAAAGTTAACAGAACTACAATTTGCCCTGAGTCACTGGTTTGACATTAGGGAATACTCAAATTGAGGTCAGTTGCAGTGTTTCTCAATGGAAACGTGGTTAGTCTTGTTCAGAATGCATTCTTGTGGTGATCAGCTGACCCCCACATGGCATATCATGTGTCATCCCCAGTTCCTGGGTACTAAATGCCAATGACAACCCTCAATCGTTTCAATGACTCCACACACCCCCATACTCTCTCTCATTTCCCCTAAGGCATAGTTAGGCCAAGATCCAATGAACAGCTTATATTTATAGACATCCAAAGTAAGATGTCCCATAGCCCAGATCATGATATCATTGATGGTAGAGGCAGAACTAGAACCCAAAACTAGAACTCTGAGTCTGGGAATCCTCACAGAAAGCAGGTCTTCTCTGCTATATCATGGAGAGTTAATATGCCCTTCCTAGTCTTCCCTTGGGTTCATAGCTATTTAACTAATATTTGTTGAATAACTAAGAATCCAATTCAATTAAAGGCCATTCAATTAATGATATATTTGTCATAGATGACTGCCCATTATTTATTAGTGGGCAGTCATCTATGACAAATATATCATTAATAAATAAGTAAATAAATAAGGAATGGTGTCTTACATTTGTCTTCCAAACTAATATACTAATTAGGAGGGCCCTTAAGGTCAATGTAGCAGGTAAAGGCGTTCTGCATAAGGATGTCTGAAGTCAGCACATGGTCAGAGTGATTCTTGAAACAAGAAGCGTGGCATCTAGAAAAGTACTTTGTACGACTTAATGCTTATGGACCCTTGAAAAAGGATTCAGAAATATTTTCAGTAATACTTGCTCTATGGCTTTCTGCCCAACAAAACTTTGATTTGTTAGCATTCCACTCCCCTGCCATAACCTTCTGCCTTTATCAACAAAACCATAATCCTTCACTAAGTAGGAAGGAAAACAGACAAAGAAAGCCTCTTTAACAAGAGACACTACTTCCCTGACAATGTGATAAGCATTTCTTTGACCGTAGGAGGACTTTTTTTTTCCCACCACTCAGGATGCCTCAAGGGCAGGTCTGGCAAGACATAAGGATCTGGGGATCAAACCACAGAATTCTGAGCCTGACTGCTTTGCTTAAGCAGGAACTTAAAACAACTAAGCTAATGGCCAGGCCCCCATTTGACAGTAGACTTAGAATGTATCAGATGCTCTTCTTTTTTCCTCCTTGCTAGTCACCAGTGTATATATTCTATTCATCACTTAGTCATTCAAAAAAAATTATTGCATGTCCACAATGTGAGTGGCTTTATACTTCATATTCAGACACAGGTGCAAAAAATATAGGTGACTTACAGGCATGTGGCTTTAGGAAACCAGCTTCAAGTCCCGACTCAGGCAATTTATAATATTTTAATTCTATTTCATCTCTGAACCTCAATTTTCTCATTTCTGAGCCTAGAAAAACACCTAGTACAGTTCCTATGGGGATTGAATATATATTATGAACCCCTACTTAATTTTGCTTTTGTAAATCCCATAGCCTAATGATATCTTTGCCATGCGCTGTGCTAAGGTTTTAAGTAGACACATAACCTTACAGTTTCTTCATCTCTGAAGTAAAGGCTACTCCTGCCTTTCCAGCAAGTATTATTGGTACTCTTATGGGTATTATGAAATTTGAGTAACTTGATGGAAGAAAAAAGATTCACAGAGACTCAATCTAATTTTGTATAAAGTACTTCATTAAAATTTTAATTCAACATACACATGCACCAATATTTTAATATATTTTATATTCATACCATTGCATGCAGAATTAAAATAGAAAACTCAATTCTATAACACATGATTTGCATTGTTTTTTTAAAAACTTACACTCATATGCTTTTGCTAAAATTATTCTAGTCTCATTATACCATTTATATCACAATAATATTAGATTGCACATAGACAATTCCTTTCTGTTCTTTTCAAATAAGCCCCAGTCAGAACTACATATATGCTACCTCAATCCAGGCTTAAGATAATGTGACATCATTGTGATAAGAATGACTGTCCTATAGTGAATGCGGATACTGACTTAATATTATGCAAAATTAGTTAAGTGCAATTCCATGAACTCCCAAAACTTTAAAGTCTGTCCTGGATCAAATCCTAGTCTCTCAGTGGAAAGTAGTAGTAGAAGCAGTAGTATAATCTCAGAAAAAATTGTTTAGTATTCCCATATTTCCTTATTTCTAAAATACCTATGAAAAGGTTAGTATGAAGATTAAGTTAGGTATTTTCTATGAAACTCACTATAGAATTAAGCATTTAGGAAAATTGTATTCTCATTCCTGGTAACAGGTTTGACTCTGAGGATCAGAAAGATCATTCCTTGTCTCACACAATTAATTCATTTTCCAAGACTTTAGACCCTGGCATACCTTCTGGGAAGTACGTGACTGCCAGCCACCCCTCCACTGCCTCCTGGCTGGGCTTGGCCTCTCATCTGGGATGCCCCATAGTCTTGGTGGTCCCAGGGAGCCAGGTGTGGTGGTGTTCACCTGTAATCTCAAGAACTTGAGACAAGAGGATCACAAACTTGAGCCCAACCTGGGCAGCTTAGTGAGTGGCATAGAGAGAGCCTGTCTCAAAATAAAAAATAATAAAATAAAATGAAAAGTCCTGGTACATAGCTCTATGCAAAAGTTGTGAGTTTAATCTCCAGTACTGAAAAACAAAACAAAACAATAAGAGCCAAGGACCTGGCTGCCATCCTTTACTCTTTACCCCAACTCGTCTGTAGGTGCTAAACATACACTTGATACCTCAAAGTCAGATGAAATAGACACCTACAAGCTTTTGTAAAGCCACACTTCAGAAGCTTTGAACAGTGTTTCTTCCCCACCCTCTCGCCAGCCATGGGAACAGCAATCTTATCACTGAAATAGAGAGCTCTGAAGTCATTTGAGAATAGCGTGAGTGGTGCCAAAAAGCAAACCGAAAGAATCTCTATGGGATTGTTGTTCTCTTGATTTTAAAAGCCAGTGTTTAAACTCTGAGCTCTTGTGGCAAGACTGGTAATTCCTTTAGGGGGAATTTTTAGTTACCCCTTTTCATAACACCTTATAAGCCCATGAATATGGAGGGCAAAGCAATGATATGGGGCTGAGGGTGTGACCCATGACATAGCACTCATCTAGCATAGGAAGGGCCCTGGGTTCAATCTTCAGCACACACACACACACACACACACACACACACACACGTGCATGCACATGCACACACACACACACACCCTGCAATCTTTTTTTATATCATTACTGATTACTTTAGACCGACCAAGAAATGGCTCAAGAGTTGTGCATACTCTGCCTAAAGTTGTCATCCCATTGGTCACTTGTGTCCTCTGCCACTGCTTGCTTTCAGGACAGAGAGCTAGGCCAGTTTGTTGCCTTCATGGAATGGGTGATGATAGAAAAGGAAAGTGAAGATATATGCTAGTAATTTATTCTGCCAGCCTTTTTGTTTGTATTATTTCACTTGATGTTCTCAAACACCTGGTGATATAGCCAAGTCATTTATGATCAGGGTTTTATAGGTGGACACCCAAAGACAGGGCTGCTTGGTAACTCACCCTTGACCACACAGACTAGCAGAGCTCTGGCTTCCACCTGGGCATCCCACACAAGGAAATACCTTCAATGGAAGTCACTGCATGTATAGAGCACAGGGACTAGGCCTGCTATTCTTTCATAGGCTCTGAACAAACAAGAAGGCTTAGTCTTAGTAACTATAATGAATACACTGACTGAATATGCAATCGGTGTCCCAGTTAGGAACTTGGTTTTTTTAAGGCTCAATATCCTTATCTGAAAATGAAGATTATAAAAAAGTCTACTTCATAGGATCACTTGGAAGATAAGATAATGTACAGAAAATGCTCATCACAGTATAACTATGCAGAATACAAATCATTTAACTGTTTTTACAAAGAAGCAGCTCTAGTCCAGCAACAGAGCTGGTATCAATACATCCTTAGCCTAGGAAATGATAATGTATTTCAATGGTGACAGAAACTAAGTGCTCCAGGAATATTCGTGAGGAAGCGATAGAAGCAATGGATTCTGCCTGAAGAAGTAGAAAAGGCTTCCTAGAAGAGAGGACATGTGAGCTGAACCACACAGGATCTGTCCTATTTCCCTGGTTCTGAAAGTAAGAGAGAGGCAATGAATGGGTTGAGTTGCAGGATCGAGAAACTTGGATAGTGAAGTGAGATGGGAGAGTATATACTCAGATAGCAAAGAAGGGAAGCAGGGCAGGTGGGAATGGGAGAGCAGGAATCTGTCAGGAAGGGAAGAATCTAGAATATAAGGCTCAAGGTTTGGGCTTCATGTTGTGGACAGTGAGGAGCCAGGAGAACTTCCTAAGCAGGCAGCTGCATGTTCTCATTTGATGTTAGACAGATACTAGAGAAGCCCATCTGGACCATGGATCACACAGGAGGGAGGTGAGACAGGAAGACTGTAACAACACTCCAAGCATAAGATGAGAGTGAGAGCGTGGAAAAGACTGGTGCGCACAGCTCCTGTCCAACAGGATGGACTGCAAGTACCAACAACGCCGGCGTCACCTCTTTCTCTAGAATAACATGGGTTAGTGTCCTGGCCTTTCTCAGAACTGAAAGTTTTACAAGCTTAAGGCACTACTTAAGAATGTGAGACCTAGAGGAACTCTAAATATAAAAGACAAATGAACAATGAGGGTCATTTGTGCATTTGGCAGGAATGTAATGTTACCTGGTCTGCCAGGCTTCCGGGCTTACTCTAAAAATACCTCTTTTAAGATTGTGAAATATAAACAGCTGCTCTTAGCAAACAGATTGGTGAGAGGCACAGTCCCATTTTCTGATGGCTCCACACCCAACATTCTTCTGGAGAGAGCACACTGACCCGAATCAGGCCATCAGAACAGGTAATGCTGACCAAGAGAGTTTCCCTTCAGGAGTTAGTTTAGTATTTTCTTCCCCAAAATTACCTACCATTAGGTGCAACCAAAGTCTCCAAAATGCTAAATATTCAAGGATATAACTGAATCTGAATGATAGAAGATATTTTCTTTAGTATTTTTATTAGAAACTGAGAAACACAAGGCCAAGGTCACAAGAACTTTTTAAAAGATTCAAAACTGAAAGTTGTAGTACAAGACTGGTTAGGAGCTGAGAGGAAAAGATATAAATATGTAATACATAAATATTCAAAGAGTATCTTTGGGTATTTCAAAGTGCACTGTTGGGACACTAAACTGGCCATACAGAAAAAAATAGTAATACCAGATCCCTACGTATTCACCAATCCAAAATAGACTCCAAGTAGAAAATAACAATACTAAACATATTTTAAAATATTTTTATGTTTAAAAACATGTAAGATTTTAGGGCTGCAGAGATAGATCAGTGGTCTAAGTGCCTGCCTAGGTAAGTGCAAGGAGCTGGTTTGAACCCCAGTACCACATGCCATGCCGGCCCCACGCTGAGCTGGCCACTGAGACTGAGTGCTGTGGCCCATGCCTGCAATTTCAGCACTGGGGAGGCTGAAACAGGGGGATCAGTATGAGTCTGAGCTGCATAGTGAGACCCTGTACCAAAACATAAAAAAAAAAGCACATAAGATTTCAAAAAAGAGAAGACGTTCTTTAAAATGTACCCAAAAGCACAGAGGAAAAAAGATTGATGAACTTTTATAATATAAAAGGCAAAACCTTCTATAAATATTTTAATAAGTGTAACATAAATGTGTACTAATAAAGTTTAAAACAAAAAGTAAGCTGAGAGAGAGCATTGCCACACACGCGCCCTCCTCCCACCTGGCCCCCACCTTTGCGACGGCATTAGGTCCACGCCACCCTGCCCTTGCCAGAGCTCTCTCTCTCTGCCATCCCCAGTGGCTTCCCACGTCTGCACCCCCACTGGCATGGCTGCACTCTCATCACCTTTCTGGAGACGCTCAGCACCCATCTCCATCCTGTAACCTCTGTTGTATATTAGTCACCTAAAGAAACCCAGATGCTCCCTCGTGATCCCTTACTCCCACTTGGTCAGTGCATATCATGTTGTAGCCCGCCCTTTACCCATCTGACTCCAAAAACTGTGCTACCAGTCAAAAGCAGAGCTCCTGTATGCTTAGCTTCTCTGTGCATTCCTGCTAAGTTTTGTGTAATGCCAAAAATGGCAGTGCATTACTCTTCTGTTATGGTTTGTGTCTCGTTGTCCCCCCAAAGTCTCATGTAGTCATGGGGTGAGGACTTCTAGAGTTTGTGTCAACTCATGATCCACTGGGATTATGTGTGATCCAAGGCTGGGATTATGGGTTTTAGTACTGCTGGGATTACCTATAGGTGGGTAAATACTGGGAAGTAACCATAGGCGTGAGTACTTCCCCTACCCTGGGGCAGGTAATTTGCATTACAATGTAAGGTGGGAAGAGAAGCTAGCTGCTTGAGCTGCTGCTATCCCTCCCTTGCTCTCTTGCTCTTTGCCGCCACCATGAAAAGTTGCCCTCTGCTATGTGCTGCTCTGCGTTGGACCCAGCTGAGTATGGACTGAAAACTCCAGTAACTGTGAGCTAAATAAACCTTTCCTTCCTTCATTTTGGGTGTCGGGTATTTGTCCCAGCAATGAGAGAAGAGTAACTAAGACATCTTCTGATAGCTAAATAGTATTACACTGTGATAGGTACCACATTTTCATTGTCCATTTACTCCTTGACTGTTGCTCTTTCTTAATCTTTGTGAACAGGGCTGCAGTGATCACAGTGTCCCATCAGCTGCATGCTCTAGTCTCCATGAGGACACTGCCTCTCCACAGCCTGTGCAGGGACATCTGCCTTCTCTCCCTAACCTCTGCCTCTCCAAGTCAGGTAGGTGTCCTCCTCCTTCTCATTACCATCACCGGCCCACAGCACTCCCCAGCATCAATGTCCTAAAAGTGGGACTCGGACAGTCACCTACTGTGCCAGACCATTTCTTAAAGATTTTTGAGATCATGGTTCACTTCCATTCTCTTTCACATTGTCATAAGTTTGCAATTTTGATGCATGTAGGCACGATCTTTGTAAACCATGGCATCTGTGTTCTTTGACGTCCTTTCATCTAGTATAATGGTGCCATCTTATTTTAGCTACCGATGTTCCTGACATGAAGCGTTTCATAAGTAACTATAGTCTCACTATAATTCTGTATCAGACTTTCTGTTCTCAGGTCACTTGCTCCTAGAGAGAAATTACCTGATTATCTCTAATATCCAACCTCCAGCAATTCTTTGACCCCTACCACAGAGATGA
>NW_004524629.1:2554419-2570306 GCF_000260255.1 Octodon degus
TTTTTTTTTGCGGAACCAGGGATTAAACTCAGATCCTTGCGTTTGCCAGTCAAGTGCTTATCCTACTGAGCCATCTCCCCGGCCCTTTAATTGCCTTTTGACTTTCCTTAAATTTCTTCCATACTTAATCACTATAGTCATTCCTTTGTATCTGTCTTCAACTTACTTGCTCTCTCTTGTTTCTCCAGACTTCTCTGGTGTGATGGATTAAATTGTGTTCTCTTTCTGGATTAGCATGTTTTCTGTAGCTATCACAGAACACTTGAAGCTGAGTAGTTTCTAAAGCAATGAGGTATGGGTAGCTCATAGTTCTGATGTCCCAGACCATGACACTACCATTTTCTCAGTGCTAGCGTGGTCCTTCCAGAAGACAGTGTCACAGAGGCAGAAGAGCAGGCCAAAGAAGACCACATGCTGGACAAAACAGCAGAGAAAAATCCAAAATCCAGGCTCACTCCTCTTATAACAACTCATTCTCAAGGAAACCAATCAGAATCCTAAAAGATATACAAGAATACTGGTGAGGGACAGCACACATACCCCTCAACTTCCAGTAGAACTCACCTCTTAAAGGCTTTATCACCTCCCAATGCTGCCACACGAAGAACAAAGTTTCTAACACATCAACTTTTGAGTTCTCTGAAGAAACTATATACAAACTATAAATCCATGTGCTGAGCCCCTAACCCTCAATGAGATATTTCAGAAATAGGCTTTCAATGAGGTAATTAAAAATAAATGGGGGCCAGCCAGACAGTTAAGTGGACTAAAGCACCTGCTTAGACAGATGCAGGGGCAGGTGCTTCATCCCTGGCATGCCGTGCTGGCCCCGCCCACAGGGTATGCTGAGACTGGGCATGGTGATGCGCACCTGTAATCCCAGCTCTTGGGAGGCTGAACACAGGTGGACCACTCAAGTCTGATCTATGTAGAGAGACCCTGTCAACCCTGTAGACCCTGTAATAATTTTTTTAAAAATTAAATTAAATTAATGCATAAGAGTGGGGCTGTCATCCAATACGATTGGCGACCTAACAAGAAGAACACAGAGATATGTGTGCACAGAGAAAAGGCTATGTGAGGCTATACTGAGAATGAAGCCACCTACAAACTTAGAGGTGTCAGGAGAAATCAGCCTTGAAGGAATCTTGGTCATGGGCTTCCCAGCCATCAGGAGTGTGAGAAATAATTTTCTTTTATGTACAAATCACCTGGTCTAAATTATTTTGTTATGGCAGCATAACAGATGGACTTATTCATATAACATTGATGGAAAATGCAAATTAGAATTCACTTGTAATACTATCCACCACAATTTAAAACAAATGTACCTTACCTAAGTGTACTAAGTTATTTGCATAAAGGATGTCCATTCATGACTTTGATTATATCAAATATTAGATTTAAATCAACATGAGACTTTAATTAAACTCAATATGTCCCTACAAGGAAATGCTTCACAGCCATTAAAACCAAGGAGAGAGCTGGGGGTTTTCTTTAGTGGTAGAGAGCTTGCTTAGCCTATATGAGGCTCTGGGTTCAACTCACAATACCATAGAAAAAAATGAAGGAAGAAGGGAAGGAAGGAAAGAAGCAGGGAAAGAAAGGTAGTGGTGTAGGAACAAGGGAGGGTAAGAGAGGAGAAGTACAGAAAGGAAAGGAACTATGTTTGTTGATAAGAAATTATATTCATTACAGACAACATCAAAAAATGAGCAAAATAGTCTATACCATGTACATGTGCACCCACCTGCATGTACTTTCACTGAACATTTTTGAAAGATGACATAGGAATTTGTTATTATTTCTAAGGAATAATTTTAGAGTTTGGGGAAATAAAATTGTCTTGTGACTTTATTCTTGTCTTTATTTTTCAGTACTAGAGACTGACCCCAGAGCCTAGCACCATACCTAGCCAAGGACACTGATAAATAAGTAACACATAATCCAATTTTATTCTTTTCTATAGTATTTTCATGAACATGTATGCCTGTTTTATTTTTTTTCAAAAGTGAGAAAAGCACCATAAAGGGCAATACTCAAGCTCTTTTTCTTTTTATAATTTCATTTTATGTGTATAAATCCACAGGTACACACATAAGTGCAAATCACATCTTGTGTAGTATATAGGTTAAAGCAATTTTGCATCAGTTAATGGATGCCAGTTTTTTGTTTAAAAGCTGTTTTCAGAAGACTAAAAGAACCTGTCAGATAGCTGATTAAGTGCTCTCTACCTCCTACATACAAATTCATAAATTCAATAATGGAAAAAAATCATTCAGGCATTTGTTTGGCATTTTGAAGACAAAGCAACCAATCAATAAATCACTTCTCAGCTGTGTGTGTGTTGTTGCCCTTGGTAGTGTTATTGTTCTTCTTTAGACAAGTACTACATTTTAGAATTTAGACAGGCAACTCTGTTTAGTCTGCTATGTACCCACTCATTGTCAAGCACAGGATGAGCTCCTGAGAGAAAACAAGCTAAGTCCCTCTCTCTATAGGCTCAGATGTGGAAAAGGTGGGAAGAGCAATACAAACGGAAACTATGAGAAAAGACGCAATGGGAAAAGGAAGTCTTGAGAAACCCCTGGCAGAAATCAAGCCACAAACCTGATGACTGGCACTTTTCCTCTAGGAGTCAGCCTTTAAAATCAAACTTCCACACTGCATGTAGTCCAGTAAATTATGACAAATCAGGAACGCTGCTATTAAAATGGACCCCTGGGGCAAAACTCCTTACCAAACCAATTTGAATACAAATTGACCTCAAAATATACAAAGAACAAAAAATAGCCAACACCATTTTCAATGCTGCTTTATAAGGATACTTAATTTTTATGTATTCAGATATAGGGAGCTACAGCATAATGGAAAACAGTCAGTATTGTTGGTAAGTTGCTAAAGAAGCAGCCTTTCAGGAGATTCTCTCCCCTGAACTCACCCTTCCTGACTTATTATGCCCATTACCAAACACATATCTAAATCAGAAAATTACTGAAATGCAAATTTAACATAGCAATTTATCTGCAACTGAAAATATCTCTGACTTAATAGAGCTCCACTGATGAGATCTGAACAAACCAGGGACTAGAAGCACCTAATTTACAATGGTATTATTTAACAACATAAATTTAACCACAAGCAACGTATATCATGAAAGTCATAAACAAACACCAGGGGGAAATGAAGAAAAATGAGGAGCTACAAGACATATGCTTTATTAAGAAAGGAAAAGGGCCAGAAGAACATCACATTAACACTAAATACACAGTCAGAATTTCAAGTTGGTGAAAGTAATTAAGCTAGGGAATTAAAAATCATGCTGCACATTCTTTCCCCACTCCAGATTTACAAATAAGAAAATCGGCTCATTTTATGACTTAGGGTATCTTCAAAGTTTTCACAGAAAAGTATTTTTCCTTCAACTTGGCATGATATCCAAATAGCTGACCATTAGAAGAGTACAAATTTAAAAATCTAGGGCCAGCCAAATAGCTGAGTGGATTAAAATGCCTGCAAGCAAGCACAGGGGCCGGGGGTTCAATCCCTAGGCCTGGCCTGCCATGCAGGCCCTGCACCCCTGGGGCACGCTGAGACAGCAATTGAGCCTGGATGCGGTGGAGCATGCCTACAATCCCAGCTCTTGGGAGGCTGTAAACAACAGATCACTTTGAGTCCGATCTAGTAGTGAGACCCTGCACACCCTGTAGAACCTTCCCTAAAATACAAAAAAAAACCACTACACCTTTTGGTTTCCAAGATCTCTTCATTAAAAAAGAATAATTTTCAAAGAAAATGACTCTTTTTTAGCTAATACATCAGAGCTAATTTTACTTCCTAAACTTTTAGAAATTTGTAGATAAAAGAAACTTTAGCAGTGCCATTACATCTTTTTGTCCCAATTTTTGGATAAACAGAAATCAAAAACTATCATAAAACTATTGCCTCAACTGAGACTAAAATTCAGTGTTCTGATCTCCCAATCTAATGCTTTTCCCTAATTGCACTTCAATTTATTTCCAAGGTCTTACAAGAATGACACTTGGCAGCAATATTTCAGAATAGGAAACAGGAATTCTTTGTGTCTCCAGAAAAAAAGAAAGCAGCCTGAGTGATGTCATAATTTTGCCCAGTTAAGCTCCGTTAAGAATAACTGAGCTTGGGTGATGGAGATAGCTCGTTGTTCTATGTGCCTGTCTATCTAGTGCAATGGACCCAGGTTCAGTCCCTGGTACCACATGCTGTGCTGGCCTCGGAGAGTCACTTGGAGGTTGGGCTGTGCTGCACAGCAAGGCCCTGTACCAAACAAATAAATGCATAAAAGATTTAAAAAAAAAAAAAGAATAATTGAGTTTTGCTTTATTTTCTCTTCATATTCAGAGCTATTTTGCTAACTAGGATGCAACTGAAGCTAGGTATTAAAAGTATTTAAAATCTTGGGTGTGATTTTTTTATGTATACTTGTATTATTTGTTGTAGGTGATTTTAGGAAATAGTCTCCATGGAGTAAAATTGCCAAAATTACTATTTATTGTTCTCTTGGCCAAAATTACAATTACTCAATCATTTCACTACCAGCAGAGTTAGGTGAAGGTAAAATGGCCACGCATGGCCATTTTTCACTAATATCCTTAGATCTAACTACATTAGAACACTGCAGAAATCCTTTCCATTTTTTCCTACCGTCAACTTTAGACTTTTGAATGATCCAAAAACTTGGCTTAAGCAGCTGGTGATGAGTTTTGAAAAACACTAAAGAAGAGTCTGGTTTCTCTTAGTGGATCTTCTTTAGCACATAAAAAGAAGATTCTGGAAAGAAGACTCCTGTAGGAGTCCCCTCCAGGTTCTCATCTCAGTCCAAGAAGTCACTATTTGTAATCCCAAAGATATATTATTGGAATCCCATCAAGTTAATTCCACTCTACTATTCCCAGTGCAACCCACAGAGAAAGTAAAGACACTAAAATATATTCATAACTACTGGGGAGCCAAGGGGCCCTAAGTCCAGCCATGAAGATGGCTTTCTGGAACAAAGAGGCTGACTCAGGGCGGCATTGGGTTATATTCAGTGGAGGAGTGGCTTGAGGAGGAATGACTGAGAATTGTGGGAAGCAAATGAGTAATGTGAGCTGAGCTAGGTGGGTGGCCTACATTTACCTCTGCCATATGCAGAGAAAGTAATTTGCATTATGCTATTGAGATAGTATCTAATGTTTTGGGAATCTGGTGCTCAGCCAAAATGGAGACAATCACTCTTCTTTCAAGAACAGCTGCTCAAAATTGGTCAAGGAATGGCTATGACTCATCCACATGGCTGACATTGACAAAGGATCTACAAACTGCGGTATGGGGTTTCACAATAAATCCTGAGGGGATTTGACTGACCTTGTCAGAAACAAAAGTTACATTTCTTATTATATAAGTCTTGCTTTATCTTGGTCTTAACCATCCAGCAGAAAAGTATAAACACAAGGTATAAAAAGTAAAGGCCATATTAATATGCTGAGCTGTAAAAGGCTCAAGTCAACAACTTCTGACATTGCCAGTCCTATGGATAACCCACTACTGTTACGGACTACTGGACTATATTGGATTATTTTGCTGAATTCACATACCTACAATATTTAAATGGCAATGGAATACTCATCTCTGACAAAACTAAACAAAAAAAGGGATACAAATGAAAGACCATTTTGTATCTGTATATTCAAAATAGTTAGGCTAGACATACAGTTACTTTCTCTTAATTCAATGAATAGAAACATTTGTACTAATAGTGTTTGTGGACAGGATATCATGTCTGCATCTTGTACTATGAATAACCACTATGAAGACAACAATATGCAATGTATTAATTATTGAAACTGTCCTACTAATTGTTTTGAAACTGTCTCATTGCTATTTGTTTCTCAATAAAATTAATAAAATACCCGCCCCCAAAAAAAGCTGCTCAGGTGGTCCTCCACAGATTCCTACTACTAATTATCCTCCTTTGAAGAGAAAACAGTCACCATTACAGATTAGGACAAAGGACATAACACCTAAGTGAGTTATTTTACTTCCGAGGCTATTAATTCATACATTTCAGTTGAGCTAGTGTCCTCTGCACTTGTTCTGGGTGGGCATTGGTTTCCTCCATATGTTTCTGTATTTGATTCTTTACTTCAGATGCTATGAATTCAGAGATTTCTTTTTTATTTCAGAAATTGACTCTGCTCTGAGTTCCTCTATAACTTTCTGCTGTTGTTTCTTTACTTCCAACGCTATTAATTCATATATTTCAGCTGAGCTAGTGTCCTCTGTACTTGTTCTGGGTGGGCTCAGACCTGAGATTGCATTTTGCTCCTTGTCTTTATCATTTTGTATAGCACTGACCTCTGACTTTGGTGTAGGGCTTTGGTGCAGTTATAACCTTAGCACTTACTGAAATTTGGGTGCAGATCTATTAAGTTTGAGTTTATCCAGTTATGCCTGGCTTGGGTCTAGCTGTTGTGTTCAGCTCCCTCCTGTTGCAGCCCTTGGAAGTGAACCTGTTGTGCCCCTCTGGCACAACAGTGAACCTGTGGTACCCCTCTGTTGAGCCCCTGGCCCAGAGGTGCAGAAGCTCTCCCACACACTAGCCAGGCCTTGGCTTGGGCTGGATCTGGTGGTCCCAAGAGCATCGCAGAAGTTCTCACTCACTATGCGAGCTTGGGGGCGGGGGCTGCAGAGAGGTGGAGAGAACCCGAGGGCGTACCTCAGTTTTGGTCTGGAGAGGTCCGGCAGGCGCAGGGAAGCAGGAAGCTCTCCCACACACTTGCCGGGCCTGGGCTGGGCTGGATCTAAGTGAGTTATTTTAGAAATGTTGGAAATACATCTTTCTGGACCAAACAGCTCAACGGATTAAAGCGCCTGGTTAGGCAGAAGTAGCAGCTGGATCCCTGGCTTGCAGTGCTGGCCCTGCCCCCAGAGCATGCTGATACCGCGATTGAGACTGGACTTGGTGATACCCACCTGTAATTCCAACACTTGGGAGGTTGAAAACAGGAGGATCACTATGAGTACAATCTACATGGTTGTACAATCACCACCCCAACCTATTCCCAAAACTCTTTTCATCTTGCACAACTGAGATTTTACTCTATGTACATTAAACACTGTACTTTCTGAGTTCCCCACCTCTACGCCAGCCTCTAACACCCACTATTCTACTTTCTCTCCCTATGAATCTACTCTAGGTAGGTCCTAAAAGCAAATCATACAGTATCTGTCCCATGACTAACTTCTGTCACTGAGCTTAAGGTCCTCAATTTTCACCCATATTATAGCATGTTTCAGAATTTGTTTGCTTTTTAAGGCTGAATACAATCCTATTATATATTTATAACATTTTATTTATCTATTCATTTATGATGGACACGGGTTGTTTTCACCTTTCGGCTACTGAGAATGAATGTTGCTAAACATATTGGAGTACATATTATTTGAGTTTCTGCTCTCAGTAAGTTTGGTTATGTCCCCGGCAGTATAATTTCAGGATGATATGATTCTTCTTAACTCATTATTCTTTTAGAAACTGCCATGCTGTTTTCCACTTTAGCTGTGGTATTTTCCATTCCATCAACAATGAATAAGGATTTCAATTTCTCCACATTCCTGTCAGCATTTGTTATTTTCCATATTTTTTTATTATAGCTTCCCTAATGGGTGTGAAATGGAAAGAAAAGTGTTGTGATAAGCTAGATACAACATAGGACTGAGTGTGAAAGGGTCAACATCAGATCAAAACTGTGAAAAGGATTCAAGGTCTTATTTTCTTGAAAATTGCAAAGTTAACTTGACATGCTATGTTCCGATACTTCTCCTGTGAAGTCCTCTACCTGTTTTGAAGATGAGGTTGCTTCTCAGTTTCAAATGACTCCAGGTCTACCCAGAGAAAATGAAAAGCTTCATTTTTACTAATAAAATTTCAGACCGTCTATGATTTTAGGAAATAAGTTTTTTCAACAAGTAAGTAGAAAGAAAAGACTTGTGACACTTCCCAATGGCAGAACGTCCTCCAGAGAAATATTGTTTGCTGTTAACTTTGCAGCCGGCATTATCTGCATCTGTTGTCCCAGCATGATGAGTACCGGGCAGATATTTTACTGTTCTCCTCCAAGCTAATTTTCTATTTCTCTGCCTCAAACATGCAACAGAAAGTCATAAATAAAACCCTTCTGACTTAAAATAAACTTGCAACCAGACACCAAGCCACATAAATATAATGCTAAGATGGCTAGCGGACTGTGGCCACACTGGCAGGAGGCTGAAGGCAAATGTGGTGCTGGGGTCTGCCACTTTACCGTTACCAGCAGGGTGGGTTAGCAGTCATTACCCCTTTTTTGAGTTTTTTGTTTCATGTTGAGTTAACAACATGTCCTTCTCAGTAACCTTGTTTTTGGACAATTCCGGGAAGCATAAAACTTCAACATGCTTTTCAAAGTTTAGAATATTATCACTGTTACTGTCTTTCTGTCATCTGTGAAATATTCACAGGAACATTACTATTCCTGCAAACTAGGGCATCCATTGTTCTTTCCATGCAGGATGAAACTCTCCAAGCGTCTTCCCCATCACCTTCTACCATGAAATCTACTAGGGCAGAGTCTGAGCGGGAGCCACTTCTAGCATCCTCTTTTTCTCTTCTGCCCTTTGGAGAGGTTATTTCATTCATTTATATTGTTTTCCTGGGTGAAGAGATAGCAGAATTTTCTTAATCTTTCAGCTTTTCTCCTTTAACTGAGCCTGTGAGGCTGAAATGCCAACTGCGTGATTTACATCCCTCACTACATAATTAGCAATTAGCTGAACACAACAAAAAGAGACCCTGCTATGCGCACCTTTCCACACAATCCAGACAGGAAAATCACATTTATTTCTTCCTTGTAAAGTGCAAATTGAGAACCATCCACACATTTAGCAGGAATAAAATACAACATGAAAACTAACTGTTTTGAAATGACAGTGGAAAGGTTTTCTACAATACACTCAGGCCTTCTTTGGGGACCTTGTTTACGTTGAGATCTGGCCTGCTAATCCAGGCTGATTTTCCAAAGAAAAAATTCTGATTTTTTTTTTTAAATGAAGTTAAAGTATTATGCTGGGCAATAACTTCCATTCCTGAGCTATAGGTAACAGCTGATGCAGGGACTCACAGGCTGAAAGATAATATCTAGGTGGGGAACTAATCGGTCTTTTCACTTTTCTTCTTCCCTGCCAAAAGCCAAGCAAATTGATCCCTCACTGGTATGAAAGACAGAGCCGACCAGTACAACCAATGCATCTTCAGCCATTAGAGTAATAATCCCTTGGGCCCCTAATTTTCCTGCCACTGGAAGAACTATAAATGGCATTCTGTGAGGCCACAAATTGCTGGGAACACTTAGCACATAGGGAAATTCTCCCATTGTGTAAATGGATCTGTTCCCACCCTCAAATTACTGGCCTCTGCATGACAAAATGATACAGGAGCCTTGTTATTGCCTGCTGCATTCTAGAAAATTGGCTTCATTTTACAGGAAAAGGTTTTTCTGTTTTATGGTCCCTCAAAATGGAAGTTCCAACTTGGGGTCAAATCAGCGAGCTGAGGGAGTGGTGATTCTCTTTTCCTTTCTTCTAGCTTTTTCTTTTCCTTTTCTTCCCTTAAACACAGTCATCTTCAGAACTGTCATGGCCCAGGCAAACAAAGCAGCTACCTTTTTAAGTATTCAGCTGTGAGTACATTTCTGTAGTCCTTTCCTGATTCTAGATGTAAATTGTCTTTAAAAAGTTCCTAAATACCACCATTACCCCACAGTGTTACTGTTCCATGGTCTAAATTCTCACACTCCCTCCAAGCAGCCTTTCTTATAATATCCAGAAGTAAAGCTATCTTTCCTTTGTTCCATGTTCTCATGTTTGTGCTTCTAAAGTAGCTCAGCTCACTTCCCTGTAATTATCTGTCTCGCCATCAAACTGTAATCCCCCAGAGGCTAGAAACACATCACAGTACTTTGCACATAATAATACGTGACCCTCTAAAGAGGGTCTTAGTAAGTGTAATGTTTATAGTTGAGTACATCTTCTAAGTCATAATTTACCTGTTCTTCTGGAAGCAACAATTAAAGCACAGCTTTAAAACACCGACAAAAAGTTTTGCCTCATGAGAAGATGTTGTGCTTCCAATCTGAGAAACCTAGATGCTAGCTGTGTTCTGAAGAGCTCAGAGTCTACTGGGAAGGCAAACCTGAAGATAGGAACTAAAAAGGCTAAAACAGAAATCTATCTAGTGCTACGGGAACAGCCAATTCTTCAGGGGTAACTGGGAAAACTCCACAAGGGAGATGACCTTTAAAAGTGGTCCTGAAATATGAGTAATATTTGCCAAGTGTAAGAGAGTAAAAGGTATCTTAGGGGGAAAGAAACAAGTTCTGAAAATAAAAGTTGCATGGGCAGGGGCGCTTCATGCTGGGGCTGAGCTCCTGCTTCCTCACTTGGGTCTACACTTCTTCCTCAGCTCCAGCCTCAGGTGAGCTTCAGAGAGACTCCCTCACATCTATTTCAAGATCTCATTTGTTTTTTCTGTCCTACACTGGGGAACTGTGGATCCCAGTAGGCAAGGGAAAGAACGCTCTAGAGGGTTAGGGGCTTTGGGCACCATTCTCAAAAAAGAAAAGCTCTCCCTTTGTTGTCATGGTTTTCCCATGGTACTGGTGTACCATGGGAAAATTTTGCTCATTTGTAAGGGTCAGATATCCTTTATTGTGCAGGCTTCAGAGTCTCCATCCCTTCTTCCAAAGAACCTGCTCTACCAGCCCCCGCCTACTCTGTAAGCACCAATGATACCCCTGAAAAGCTGTTTCAGGGAATGACTGGAGCTTGCTGGAGAGAATCACACACAAACAAGAGAGTATAGCCTAAATTCTACCAGTGGAAACTGAAGTGATAGCTTTTGTCCTGAGGATTAGACCAAGTAGCACAATAACTGTGAGGAACAACACATACTTCTTAATTCTAATTAGTTTATCCTTTTAAACCAACTCCAACATTAAATATGGTCCTTAATTATTCCTTGTAACTGCCACCAGCCTGCTTTAAGTGCTCAGGAGAGAGTACATTAAGCTGACTTGCATCATTAAAATATTGCACTAAGCTATATATTGTTAAGAGACTTTGACCTATCAAAGTCCTGATTCAACTTCTATATTTTGTGCCTCTCTTCCTCTTTGGGGTCCCTTTCATTAGTATTTTTGACAGTTTCTCAGCACTTCCATCAGATCCCTATAGCTGCCTGTGTAGAGACACGTCCCCTGATCCTGACCTTTTTCCTGTCTAGTCCAGTGGTTTTCAAAGCTACATGCACTGTAAAATCATCTGAGAAATTTGCTTTTGTTTTTCTTTTGTTCCCCTTGTTTTTATTGCAATGCCCAAGCTTTGCCTCAGACCAAATGAATCAGAATCTTTAGGACTCGGAACATGTTGCTGCTATCTTTTAGAAGATTTCAGAAAATTTTACTACACAGCCAACATTAAGAATCATTGCTCTCTGACTGAACATTGCAGTACACACCTGTGCTCCTAAGAGCAACTTAATGATACCCTCTTTCAAAATAGAAAATAGGTGTTGAGGATATGGCCCAGTGTGAAGCCCTGGGGTCAATTCCCACAAATGTGAGGGGAAAAATAATCACCCGTATAGACAATATAATGTTCTAAAACTTCTAAAAGCTTCCTCCAAGTGAAGTCTTATGCAGAAATCTGAAGTGTAAAAACAGAGCAGAGTAGCTTTACTTGATGAAGCATCAGTGGAATACATATGGAAAGTGTGGAAAGAATACATATCCATGAGGGGACTCTCCAGGCCCCATAACACACTAAGAGCACTAGCTCCAAACCAGTGCTCCACCTTCCTTCCGCTCTATCCAAACATATCTTTTCAAGGAGCCACTCCTGTGAACCAGATGTTGACAAAATTTTCTGTGAAGAGTCAGTGAGTCAACCTTCCAGGCTTTGCTAGCCATGCATTCTCAGCTGCAGCTACTCAGTGGTATTACTGTGAGGCACAAATGCAGCCAGAGGTAACCCTGAACTAAATTGACATGACAGTGTCCTAATAAAGCTTTATTTACAAAAATAATCCATAGGCCAGAGTTGGCCTGACAGCAGCAGTTTATAAAGTAAAACCTAAAATTTGCACTCGCTATGTAGTCTAGACAAGTCTTGAACATGTGGCCCTCCTCCAGTCTCACCCTACCAGATGCTGAGATTACAGGTGTACACCACCATGCCCAGCTCTCTTCTAAACAATTGTTATCACTCTTACAAACTAAATATATGCAAGTTTTATTCCCATCTATGTTGTATCTATACATTTTAACTGAAATGTATTTTATGACTCAGTATGCTTTTATACATTTTAACTGGATCACGGTCCATAACACTAAGAGTTAGTTTTCTTGTATTGCTTTTGCCAGGGGCAAGCCAGGACATGCATTTTTGGGTGAGAGATGGAAGATCTACACAGTGGGCTAACTTGGGATGGCAGTAACTCAGTCCATACTCCCTTTTCCTGAAATGGAGCTAAAGAGAATAGAACTAAATTTCCTTTAATTCCTGGAAGTCTCCAGCAGGAAAAGTGGTAGCTATAGTCACTTTGACCCATTTGCCTCAACCATGGCACCATGCTCGTATACAAATGCCTTGTGAAGGCTTGTCATGCTAGCTGGTAAGAGCACGGGCTTCTCCTAGATGAGAGAAGTCCAGTTCAGCTCAGAACAGAGGTTGAGCAGTATCGATCCAGGAGGGCCACTGGTGTCCCTCATGTATAGCCCACAAGCTGCTGTGTGGGCTCTTCTGAGACTCAGGATTGGTTTTTCCTTTCTACAGTTCTGCTTGGCTCTGGCGTGGGTGTCCCTTGGGCCGCCGTCAGGATCGATTGTCTTCCTCTGCTGACAGAACCACAAAGCTGGGCCTTTGTCATGTTGCTCCTCAGACGCTAGAGCTCTCTGATTTAAAAGCATTTTTTTTTCAACCACATTCTTTTCATTACTTTCATTTTCAAGTACACTTGACACTCAATTTTCTTTCTCACTCAGGAAAAGCTTTGGCTTTATTTTACCTGTAGTCACTTACAAATTTGAAAGGAAAATAAATATTAAATCTAGTTAAAGATAGGAGTGCTGATGTACAGATGGGGAAATGTACTGATATTTCCAATTTATTTTAAAATGCAACACAAAGCTAGATAGATTGATGAATGGGTATGTGATAAGTACATTAAAATGTTAGCAGTAAGGTTTCAGTGGTAGGTACATCTGGATGTTCACTGGAAAATTCTTTCAACTTTACTATATATTTGATATTTTCATTACAAAATATTGAAAAATGGATATTGGAATATTCAGGGGAAAAATAATTTCATCATACAAATTTTCTCAGTGCTTGATTCAAGACTTGTGGTGCAGTTGGACCAGCAGGTGAGAACCACCCTGCTTGGAGTACTAATTACGAATAACATGATTACCACAGAGTCTGATTAGATTCAAATATTTTATTCTCTCATCATAGCTCTGCAATCCTGTTTAACATCAAGTATTAAATTAAGTGTTCTGAGGCCAGTATATTTTTTTTCCTTTTCTCTTTCTCTTTGGATTGCAAGTGCTCAGAATTAAATTTATTATGTTAATCCTTGGGTATACTCTAATCATTTGTGCCTGCATGGGCCAGTTCTATTTACTTATTATTGAGTCACCTGTACTAAGCACCTACAAATACATTTCTTGAAATACAAGCCAGGACTTTGACAACCTATACTCTGGCACACCTTTAAAAGGTAGGGCCTAGTGGAATGGGATTAGCTAATGGGTGCACCACCCTAGGAAGGGATTGATGTAGCTCTTATAGGGCTGGATTGGTCCTTGCAAGAGTAGGTTATTATAAAGCAAGGCCACCAGTAAGTTTGGTTCCTTCTGTGCATGACTAGTCTCCTTTTCACCTTGCTGCCACATTGTGACATAGCTAGTGGAGATTTGTCAAGGACACTGATGATACCTGTGCTGTCTGGACCTTCCAGCCGCCAAAACTACTGTGATCCAAATAAATATTTTATGTATAAGGTTTCCAGCCTCAGGTATTTGGTAATGGACTAAAAATGGACTATGTTACAGCAATTTAACCATAGTGTTGTGAAATTGCTGTGGTTCATTTGCCCAGTGTTTATTGAGTATGTTCGATGGTATGAATCTATCACTTATTTATTATCCTCAGTGATGGGCAATTGTTTCGAAGTTTTAGTATTATGAATGTTTTTGGACAAATTGTATGTTATATATGTGAAAGAATTTCTCTTGAGTATATACCTGGCAATGAAATTGTTAGTGATTGGAATATATTAAAATTCAACATTAGGAAATAATGCCAAATTATTTTCCAAAGAGGTATCATCATTTTGATTCCTCCCAGTAGTGACGTCTGTAGCCTTAGAGAACATGCAACACAGTAAAATATAAGATAAACTATGAAAGTATTTAATTCTACACATGTACAGTATAAGTAACAGAATGAATGCTTCAAGACACACTCACGTATGAGAAGAGGAAAGTGGATTTTTCTCATCTTCTGATTGGCATTCATTGGAATTATGTCCAGACAGGTGTTTATATTTCTTTTTCTACTCCTATTTTCTTAGTTTTGATGTTATTTATACTGTGCTATATTTTCCTCTTCCTCTTAGAGACCCTGAAAATATAAAAAGGAGAAGTTTTATTCCAAGGCAAAGCTAAAATCTCTTCACCACAATTCTTTTCTTCAGGACAAAAAAAAGCATTAGCCCCTTATGCACATCCCCCAAAGAGTGGCTTGTTCGGTTCCGCTGTGCATTCTCTCCTGTTCAATGAGTGGTCTGGTAGTCAGACATCAGAAATGCTAAAATAATTCACTGTGTTACTCAGCATGCAACGATGTCAAATGGGCTTCTGGGCCTGCTAAATATTCTCCTTGGGGGAAACAAACTGGTGTGGTTCATTTTATAGTTAATGCAAGTATAGTCAGGCTGTTGGCTTTCGGTTCATGTACAGTTTGTCCAGATTGTCTGAAGAATGATCTAGAAAATGGATGGCCTGGGATAATGCTACCAATGCAATCCTGATCCCCCTGTGACCCACCCCAGGAACTTTTGCATGTTTGTTCTACATTTCAGGTCACCCCAAAAGAGAAGAAAACTGCCCCTCTACTGCAGGTGTGAGGGTCACCCTCAGTTTCCTGGCAGCCCAATGTTCAGTACACTACAGCCTGCCTGCCAGTGAATCCTTCAGCAAGGTGGCCTTATCAGATAGCAAGTTTTAGTATGTGCTGTCTGCTAGAGACTCTACAAAGGTAATAGATTCATTTCTCTGTGCTAGTCTTTGGACTATTAAAGCATTTTAGTCCTAATTCTCCTTTAACCTCCCATGAGCCAAATATTCACTTAGACAAAATGCTATTCATTACAAAGTTAAGATGACTTTGACTCTATTTCTTTCACACATACTACAATGAAAATGTTTTGTCCTGGATTCATCTACAGTCTGACAATATTATGGATAACAACATGGCGAGGCAGGAAGTCTTTTTCTCCAAAGTGGACTGAAATTACCTCTAGCTATCTATGTCTTGCTTAGATAATGAATAGCTGGAAAAAAAGTGGCATTTTGCTCATCTTTAATATCCTGACCAATATGTATTATCTAAGGGAGAATGATCAGAAAGAAAACAAGAATAAGGTAGAAAAATGAATCGTCACTGGAGTACAAAAAAGGTCAAATTCATTTCAGTCCTCTTTCACATACATATATTTTTCTCTGCTCCTTTCCCCCATGCTGAGAGTCACTAAGTAGATGAGGGGGCCTGGA
>NW_004524629.1:2570416-2580721 GCF_000260255.1 Octodon degus
CTCAGCAGATTAAAGTGTCTGCTTAGTCAGATTCAGGGACCAGGGTTCGACCCCTAGCATTCCATGCTGGCCCCACTCCTCAGGGGCATGCTGAGGGGTGAGAGGGGGACTGAGACTGGGTATGGTAGTGTGTGCCTGTAATCCCATCACTTGGGACGCTGAAAACAGGAGGTTCACTACAAGTCTTATCTGTGTAGTGAGACCCTGTAGACCCTGTACTAAATACATTTAAAAATAAGTAAATAAATAATAAATAGATGAAGGGAGGGGCTTGGTGGAGTTCTGGAGTATGTCGAAGGCTGGGCATGTGATAGACACTTAGAAAGATCTGATTGCTTTATTTAGGCAAACTGATAATTAACTTTGGTTCACCATCCTGCAAGCCTGCCTCTGACACCTACCAACAGTAAATATACATACTAAGCTCTTGGGGCCTCCTTTCTCAACTATGAATCAGGAAAAGAGTATTTCCTCTAAAGTTCATTATGGGGACTAAATAGAACAGCACATATGAGTCTCCTAGCCCAACACTTAACATAGGGTGAGAAAAGAGGAATAATATTTCGTGTCCTTGCTTTTCCACATCCTCTCTCTGGTGTAGAAAGCTAAAGAGAGAAGCAGGAAAGGAGAAAGAGAGTACAGAGCTAGATTGATTATCATGCTCAGAAAGAGTGTTTCCTTACATCTATTCAATCTCAGCGAAGTGATCACTCTTCTGGCTACTTTGAAGGAATTTTATTGAATGACCACAAAAAAAATCTCACCACAGCAGACTAAAGCCTGCTTAGGCAGTCGCAGGGACAGGGGTTCAATCGGCTCCACCCCCAGGGCTCGCTGAGACAGTAATTGAGACTGGGTGTGGTGGCAAGTGCCTGTAATCCAGGCACTTGGGAGGCTGAAAACAGGAGGATCACTATGAATCAATCTGTGTAGTGAGACCCCGTATTCTCTGTACTAAAATACACTTATTTATTTATTTATTTATTTATTTATTTATGTCTGTATTTTTTGTGTATAGTTGTCCCTCCAAAGCCTCATATAGGCTTGAGGCAGCCTCTGGAGTTTATGATTTTTTTTTTTTTTTTTCAGAACTGGGGATTGAACTCAGACCCTTGTGCTTACCTGAGAAGCACTTATTCTACTGAGCCATCTCCCTGGCCCTATGTCTGTATTTTTTTAGGAAAGGATCTATAGGGTGTTCAGAGTCTCACCACTAGATTGGACTCATAGTAATTCTCCTGTTTACAGCCTCCCAAGTGCTGGAATTACAGGCGCGTGCTCCCACGCCCAGTCTCAATCGCCATCGCAGCGCACCCCCGGGTGCAGGGTCAGCACTACAGATCCTGGGATGGAATCCCCAGCCCCTGAGCCTGTTGGCAGGCGCTTTAATTTGCTGAGCTATCTGGCTAGCCCTTGTAAAATACATTTTAAAAAAGAAAATTTCATCACTGTGTTCAATGAGATATGTTATCATCAATACTCTAGATAAAAACTAAAGAAATTTATTTCTGTCTGGAAAATGGAGGATAGATATGAATCCATGTGCCAAGGATTGTTCTGGTCTTCTTTTAGCATAAGGGGTCATGTTGTTCTTTCTGTGTGTTCCAGACTGTGTAGCTGTCTGGAACACACAATTTACCTAGTGTGTAAACTTCACAACTTTACCTAGTTTCACTTGACTCCTCCCCTTTATTTCCTTTATCCTTAACCCACCAATTTTCATGATTTCTTCATTTATTTTCTACATAATTATATGCTCTGAACTTTTGCAAGCCATCATGTCCCCTAATCTAATTATTCTATTGGTTAATTAAAGCTCTGCTCTCCTTATTTTCTCTCCATGGCTCTGCAGAAGGTTATTCCTCTGCCTGCTTGGCGGGTTCATTGGTGACTTGTCAGCTCATGTAGCTGACGGCCTTTCTGACAACAAAGGACAGCTGTTGTTTCTGCAGCCTAGTCAGCCCCATCCCTAGATAAGCAGAGATTTGGGCTGAACTTTCCAGAGATCAAGGGAAATGCCTATGTCTGCCAAGAAAATGGAAGCCAAGTTATTCACCCTCTTGCTTTTCTGTACAGTTATAAATATTTCTTTTTAAGTAACAAATAAGTTTTCTAGAAACATTTCTACCCTTTCTCTTTAAAGAAAGTAATTAAAATATATCCAGACTGGAGAGATAGCTTGGCAGTCTAAGCACCTGCCTGGCAAGTGCAAGGACCTGGGTTCAATCCCCAGTACTGCATGCTGTTCTGGTCCCAGGTCCCCACGCGTGCCATGCTACCCTGAAACTGGGTGTGGTGATGCAATCCCAGTGCTGGGGAGGAAGAATCTAAAAATGAATAATAAATAATAAACATCCAATATTGTCAATCATGGGAACTTTCATAAAGTGCATAGAATTTATCAAGGCACTAAAAACCATCTTTTAACATCTTTTTACTTTTTTTTTCCTTTTTTGGCAGAACCAGGGATTGAACTGAGGCCCTTGCACTTGCCAGGGAAGCGCTTATTCTACTGAGCCATCTCCTTGCCCCCTTAACATCTTTTTAGACTCAGACTACTTGTGAAGGATGCCAGTAGAAAACTGAATGATGATGGGAGGGAAGTCATGGTGGGAAAACAGGGATAAATATTTTTTTCTGCTTAAAGTTGTATATTTGTGTCTTAATATGTTCAAGTAGTTCATAAATTATTAACCAAAGAGGAAAATGTCCAAGTACTGCATCCAAATACACAAGACCAGAAGGCATTCATCCAAACAGCTTCCATTTATTGAGTGCTATTTACTATCTCTTGCCTGATTTGTCTTTGTAGATAATGTGTAGAAGTCTCCCAAGTGTATACACTGTCAAGTGGGAGAGATTTCCATTTGGAGTTCCTAAATAAAAAGCTGGTGGATACCCAAAGGCAAGTCTGCTCCTTTCAGACTCCTGGAAGGCCTGTGAAAGCCATCCAGCACACACCCACCTTTGCTGAAACCCTTCAACTTTCTGGATCTAGTTGAGGACTATAAGGATCAGTTCGGTTGTAAGGATCTCCTCTAATGCCTTGGAGAATAGATACAATTTAGAGCCTAAAATGTTTGACATAGAATAGAAAAGTGAATTTCAGTAGAGAAGAAAACATATAGCATTTAAGATGTAAGTTGATGCTATCCATTACTGGCAGCTTTGAAAACCCCTTTTTATGCTAAACTTTGTTAATTGTTTGTTATTCACAAAACTAGAAGTTGAAAAAAAAAAAACTAGAAGTTGACAAGGAAACATGAGAGACAGAAGGGATTTTCTTCTATATGACTGGTAATCTTTTTACCATATGCAAAGAAAAAGGCCAGGCTTTCAAAAACATACACAACTGAGTAGTACTTTGAGTGGAAAATTGTGAACTTATTAGTTCTGTTCATCAGTTTGCTTCTGTGGTGACCATCTTCTTGAAGCCTTACTTTCAAAAGATTAGAGAATGAGAGAAGAAAATGATAGAGAGAGATGCTTGATGGAAAGACAAAGCCACCATATCAGTTCGCATCAATCTCAAGGATGACTACAAAGCTTCCCACATAAAAGATGACACATTCTAGTGAATTCTGTGAGCCAATGCCCAGGACCTAGGAATTCAATAGATACCTGAATCAAAGGGGGCACTGCTGCCATGGCTGCTTCTATTAAAGTGACAGAAAAGCCCAGATTTCTATCTGATCTCGGGTCACAGATTTTTAGAGACGGTTAAGGTGTCCTCTGCACAGGTAGGGAAGGCAACATGGATCCATGCCTGGCAGGACATCCACCAGAACCTTCTCCACTCCCTCAGCAACCTCAAAGGAGACCCATGTGGCACTTTGCGGCACTCACTATAATACTGCGTTGGCAACAGTGCTAGCCAAGCAATTGAGTGACTTTCTTTATTAATCCCCATTTCCTGGGGGAACAAACAAAAGCCCAAGGAAGTGGCAGTGCTTGCTTAGATCTATTTGAAACAAGACTGTGGAGAGAAATTCATTAGAACTGGTGTGTCGTATATCTCAGATCCATGATTAACCACTCAGCAGGGTCAGGACAGGTGAATCTTAGAGTATAAGGTCCCGTAATGTAGGAATCAATAAAACCCTAACAGCTTTTATTCAAACATGTAGAGGTATGTGTGAAAACTATTTCCTGTTTTTAAAGGAAGAGAAATGCAAAAACATTTTCAACTATTTTTTTAAAAAACCTTTTACAAATCTAGAGTAACTTCATCACCTGCATTTCTAAGAAATGCCATACTACTTAACTGCAGGATATGCCAAAGAGGCATGAAATCTAGAGCAGTTGAGAAATGAGGGCTCTATGTTCCTTAGTTGATACTTAAAAAAAGCAAAAACAAAAACAAAAACCCACCATATCTTTGCTAAGTCACCTGAAAACCTACATTATAAAAATAAGCAATAAATAAGTATAGTATTGTATTGTATGATTAATAGTAACCCAATCCTATAACTTTCAGATATACTTGCTCTCTGCTATCCTTAATACCAAATGACACAATGTAGATAAATATTTGTAACATAACCATCCCCTTCTCTTGTCTCGTGGCTTATTCTATAAAGCAATGCCATTTTTATCAGAATTGCAGGCCTAAGAAAGACTTACCATTTTCCTTTCACATTTCCCCTGGGAGAAAATTTCACAAGAAGCAGTTACCTCAACCCAAAGCAGTTTGTGTACCTATAGCATTCAGAACAGCTCAGACTGCAAAGCCATTATTAGCATTCTAGTGCACATTTCATTCCTAACAAGTACTTCTTGGCCTTAATTGCACCTCTTCTTCACCCACTTCAAATTAATTTGTCCTTGAGGGGGTCACAGGACTGCCAGGTTAGCAGCCCTAGACTCTAACCTCATAATGGTACTAAAACTATAGCCTAACAAGCCTCCCTTTGCAGTGTCATTTGTAAAGCAAAATAATAACAACAAAAACACCATTATGCTTTTCTCCAAATCTTGAAGGTTAGAAAATAAGCAATGAGATGCACAGTCAACCTGGACCCTGAAGTGGATCTCTGAAATATGCAATTAAGGAGATGGAGATGGAGACTCAGACTCACACTCTTTCTGGGGGATGAATAGCTGTCCACAAAGAAATAGGTAGCATTGTTCTGAGTCCTATGAAATTAAAACAAACAGATAAGCTGCACACTTTTCTCTGAAGTTTTCTAATCTTTGTTGATTTTAGTCTGTTGTCTTCCCCCCACCCAATGTAGAATGTATTTAATGACAATAATAGCAGGGCATAGTCCAAAGTAAACAGAATGCAAATCTTGTGAAGATCTGAGAAGCCACAGATTTAAAGTGTTAGCTCTACGTTATGAAGGCACCAGTTTTGAACACCCATCATATGCCAGGCTTTGTGCTTTCTGATTTGCCGTTACTTAAAAAAAAAATAATGTTCCCCAAGACCTGCTGAACTAGACTCTGTCTTCCTGAATTGACAGAGTAGAATTTAATGTTCACCCCGCAAGGGTCTCAGACAGAGTCCGTATCAGTGGCTCCATTCTTTCCAGGATCTCACATACCTCTAAGTGAACGATCGCTGCATCTTCCCCTTTGCTAGAAATTAGCCTCTGCTGGGAGAAAGATGGATCCAGCAGGTAAAGCAGATCAAAGCCAGGTGGCAAGGTCTGAATCTGTGAGTGTGAGACTCTGAAATTGGTGAAATGGATCTAATCCAAGAAAATACAGTGAAGTACTTCCCTCTGAGGCCTTAAGAAAAGCTAAACTCAGAAGAAGTATTCATGGTCCCAGAAAAGCTGGCTACAGAGACCTGGAACTGTGAGAGGATGCATTGAGCAGAATACCCACTTCCTGAGCCATGCTGTGCTCCTAACATAAAGAAGGAAGACAGGGCTGTGCAAAGCTTAGAGGAAGTAGCATCAGTAAAATGCTGGAGCAGAGAGGCCCAGGCCTGCCTAAGCAGTAGGCAGTGCTCCAGCAAGTGGCCAGGGATCAGCCAGCTGCTGAAGTGAGAGTTTCAAGCCTGGCCTTACCTGATCTTAAGTATATTTTACCCTAGCAGGCAAAGGAGCTGTGCGAGTCCCTGGAGGCATCTGGTCAGTGCTGGGTGAGTCCCAAAAGAGCTGTGTGAAGGAGTCTTAGTAGTTTACATATTTGTGTCCCCGTGACTACACATGGTGTTGAGAGCAGAGGAAGGAAGCCCACATTGATGGACCAGATTGGAGGACCATTACCAAGCCACTGGGAGTAAGGCAGGGAGCTAAGATTGTATGTCTGGAGGGATGGAAAGGCCATTGCTGACCTCCAAGGTCTGGCCTGGGAGTCTCCAGAAAGAGTCTGAGTGAGGACCTACTCATTAGCAGACACAGATTGAGGGACTTCCCCATCAGCAAAAGGCTGCAGTATCAAAACTAAACTCAAGTCATTCACAAGCATAGGAAGAGCAAGAGATGCATCCCTCCTCCAATGAACAGAGACAGTAATTAAGGTTTTACATTATCAAGATACGAAAAGTTGGCAAGACCAGGCACCAGGATGAACAGGCCTTAATGGCGGTGGGATTAATAACCCAGCGTTCTCACTAGAATGGTCATTAATTAGGGATATTATTAGTCTTAGCGTAGAGTGGAGCCTACTGGAAGATTTCCATACTCTTCGCAGAGATTGTCTGAGGCCCAGCTGAACCAGAAGCCTACCAGATTACTGCACATCTTTTTAAGTTGCTAGTTACCCATTTATTCATTCTGCTTCGTGGATAGCAGAGGAGATGGGTTGCCTGCCTCCCTCAGTCTGGTAGAAGACCCACCACTGACATTCAGTTTGTTTTGCAGTACTAAAGATCACATTCGGGGGCACTCTACTCATAAGCAACATTCCCAGCCTTTTTTACTTTTTATTTTGAGACAGATCTTGCTAAGTTGCCCAGGGTAATCTCAAATTTACAATCCTCATGCTGCAGCCTTCTGAGTCATAGGGATGGCAGGCATGCACCACCATGCCCAGCTTCCCATTCAGTATTTTATAGAGTGGAAGAAGGTAAAAGGACATCAGATGACCCATTCTTAGTAAACAAGCAGTAGTGCAGCTTATCTGTAAACATAATTTGTTGAGAAGTGCAATGGAAGGGTGCAGGAGCACCGTGAAGCAAGGAGGGTAATATTCCACCCAACTCTGCCCTATTACTCCAATCCCTGACTGCAAGGATGTTATGTCCTTCTTCATTTCTATTTCTTTATACTTAAAACTTTGTTCACAATTGCCTATTTGCTTTTAATCTCTACTTAGATTGTTAGTTCTAAGATAACAGGCACTGTAACTGTATTTTTCCATCTTTGCATACTAAAACCTAAGTCTATGCCTGCAATAATCACTAAATAAATAAAAAAGAAAGGAAGAAATGAAGGAAAGAAGATCAAGACTTTATGTCCAGGCCAGGCATGGTGGCACACAGCTGTAATCCAGCACTCAGGAGGCTGAGTGAGGCAGGAGGATTGCCACAAGTTTGAGGCCAGCCTGGGATACAAAGTGAGTTCAAGGCTGGTCTGAACTGCACAGTGAGGCCCTGTTGCAAAAACGCAAAAAGAAAAAAGAAAAGAAAAGAAAAGAAAAGAATTTATCTCCAATTTCAACTATAGGGAAGAAAAAGGAAATGTTAGAAGGAAGAAACACAAAAAAAACAGTGCTCTTTCTGAGTTCCTTACAAGGCTCAAGAGGGCTGCAGTACAACACCATAAAATCCCTCTAGCACAGAGCTTGGGGCTAGAAGTCCAAAAACTACAAGAAAAGAATAGATTACAAGATGCATGCTATAACTTAACAGTAATTTCTAGGTCAGTTGCAAATGATTACCATTAATAATTACAAGCTTTTATTGAGCCCTTTCTACTTCCAGAGTGCTTTGCAATCATTAATTTGTTATTCCCCACAACATCCCTATGAAGTAGATCATTATTATTATCGCATTACAGATGCACTAAGGATGTCAAGTTGGATTTAATTGACCCAGGAATGTAGTTATTTTTAGAAGTTCATTTGCCCCTCTGCTTTCTGGTCTTAAAAATCTATTGATGCTGCTTAGTGAATGATACTGCTAAAGTGCAATTTAGAAAGAAACACTGCAAATAACCAAGAGGCTCCCAGGAGCAGAATGGGCACTAAATTTCTGAAAGGTAAGAGATGCTAGAAGCACATGCATTAGCTTCTGACCATCTTCAGAAAAGTGTTTTGTTTTTCTCCAAAGGTGACTGGCACCATGGAAATAGAGATTTTGTTATTATGCATGGGATTTTCTATAGGGAAGAAAAAGGAGACTGTAGAAGAAAAAAACACAAAAATAGCACTGTTTCTGAATTTCTTACAAGGCCCCAGAGGGCTGCAGTATTAACAATATAAAATCCCTCGAGCACAGAGCTTGAGGCTACAAGTGCAAAAATTAACTCTCCTGTCCTGAGGAGAAGATTCAGTTGAAGTTTGAATCCAGGACCTGTGCATGAAACAACTTACTTTCCTTTTTTATTTTGAGACAAAGTCTTGCTAAGTTGCCTGAGCTGGACTCCAACTTGTAATCCAACAGCCTTAGCCCCCAGTGCTGGTATCGCAGGCCTATACCACCATGAGTGGCTGACACTGGTATGCACAGGTTTTGAAGCAGTTTATAAAATTTGAGCTCAAAGTGCGGGACCACATTTCTCATCTGTGATATATCTGAATCCTATGACCTAGTAATTTTGTTCATGTAGTAGCTACATGTGATTAGGTGTTTCTTCCAAGCATTGAAACCAATATGATCACATGCTAGACGTATTGCCTTAGAAGGCTGGTGAATCAATGGAGCACCGCTTCAGTTATCAAAATAGTATGTCTCCATGTTCAAATACAGTATTTTAGCTGTTTGTCAATAGGAGGCTTTCCAATGCTTAATCATTGATTTTCTTTTTTTTAACTAATTTTATTGAGAAAGAAATAGCAATGAGACAGTTTCAAAACAGGTTAGTAGGACAGTTATAATAATTAATATATTGCATATTGTTGTCTTTGTAGTAGCTATTTGTAGTACAAGATGCAGACATGATATCTTGTCTAAACACTACCAGTACAAATCTTTCTTCTCATTGAACTAAGAGAAAGTAGCTGTATATCTACCTATTTTGTATATATAGATATATTGACTGCTTTTCTACCTATCCACTTGAAGAGTTTTCTCAACAGACACAAAAACTGTCCTCATTTGCAGATGAATTGTTTCCCAACCACCATGTTGGAGTCCTCATTTTCAGTAGCTCAGAAGAAGAAATTATTTGGAAATAAGTTCTGTGCAGAGGTAATGACATCCAAATGAGCTCATAAGTCTAGGTGCTAATCTATCTAGTGTCCTTACAAAGAGGAGAAAATCAAAATCAAAGACCAACCTGAAAAGGAGGAAGATGATTGATTGCTCAAGGACAGATGACAGTAACACATCTACAAGACAAGAAGCACAAACAATTGGTAATCAGCCACCAAGCCAAGAAAAGGGAAAAAAGGATTCTTTCCCAAGTAGCTCTGTTGACACCAGGATTTTGGACTTCTACTCTCCAGAACTTCTTGTCTCCAGACAATAAATTTCTGTTATTTGAAGTCACTAAATTTGTGATGCTTTGCTATGAAAGTCCAAGGAAATAAATACAGTCCTTCTAAATGGCTAACCTCAGAAAGAGATAAAAAATGACATCATCAGAGGCCACTATCACAGTTATCCCTAGAGCTAAACCCTCTGACTGCATAACTTAAATATGTATAAAATGATCACCATCAAACAGACCACTGAGTATTTTAAATTGTTACATTATCAATTATAATCATAGCTACTCTTGAAACCACAGAAGCTGTCCCCCCCCACCAAAAAAAACCCAAAAAACAAAAAAACAAGATTGTCACAGTAACAAATGATATCCTTATTTTCTTAGGGAGTTTTCCTTTGAAAATCCAAACTTTTGGTCACATAAAGGGTAATTTAATAAAAAGTGAATGGTATGATGAAATCTATCATACTATGAGGAAGGTACTTTAAGTGTATATTTTACTGGTAAATAGTCCAGCAACCCTTTGCAAAATAGCAAATTAAACTCAAATAACATAAAAGAAAAATAATAAACAAGAAAGATTAATGAAATAGGAAATATACCCCCCCAGGGCATGCTGAGACAGAGATTGAGACTGGGCTTGGTGGCAGAGGCCTGTAATCCCAGCACTTGGGAGACTGAAAACAGGAGAATCATTACTAGTCAGATCTGTGCAGTGAGACCCTGAAGACCCTGTACTGAATCTTTTTTTTTTTTTTTT
>NW_004524629.1:2581146-2722570 GCF_000260255.1 Octodon degus
AAAGAAAGAAAAGAAAAAAAGTGAGAAGATACAAACTATAAATAATGTAAATAAAAGGGGCACCACTATATACTCTAAAATGTTTAAAAGTTGACATTATGAACAACATTATATCAACAAAATTGACAATTTAAACAAAATGTGTACACACATGGACAAATACAATTTAATAAATTTGTACAAAAGTAAACTATGATTTCAAAAGAAATTGATTTTTTTTTATTTAAAAGCCTCTCACAAATAAATCACCAGAACTAGATAGCTTTACCAATAAGTTTATCCAAATATGCTTAAGGATGAAATAACATCAGTCTTTACAAATTTATTCACAGACTATGAAAGAGAAATCTTTCCTATCTTTTTTTCACAAGGCCAGTATAACTTTTATCAATGATAATGACATTGCAAGAAAGGAAAATTTCAGGATATATCATCATAAATATAGATGCTAAAATCCTAAATAATGTTATCTAAGGCCAAAATACCCATAAAATATTTTTATAAATATTAAAGAAATCTTAAATAAATGAAGGGATAAATCATATGTACCCATTTGTAATTTTGAATTTTAAAAAATACAATTTTTATATTTCATAAAATATAAGACAGACATATAGTTTAACTGAGAGATCAATAAAAATTCCAGATGTTTAATTTTGGTGAGAATTGGCAAATTATTCTGAAATTTATATGAACAGTCAAACAATATGGATTAACAAGAGTCTTAAAGAATAAAAGCTGAAAGACTTAACACTACCAAATATTAAGACTTACTATAAAGATATTGAAATCAAGATGGTGAAGTATTGGCACAAGAAGAGATAAATAGATTGCTGGTGGATTATTACCTCTGAAAAGAAAACTCAGAAATAGATACAACAAATAAAGTTAGATAATTTATGGGCTGGGGAAGTACCTGCCTAGTGCAAAGCCCTGAGTTCAATGCCCTGTTTAAAAAAAAAAAAAATACATGATTTATAACAAGGGTGATGCTGCAATGCAATGAGGAAGGATGAATTTTTTAATCAATCGAGTCAATGGAATGTCCATTAGGCAAAATCATATTCTTAGTTCTACCTCACACAATATAAAAAGTCAGATCATTTTACATCATTTTATGTCTAAATGTAAAGTTGAAGCAATAGTTATTCTACATGAGATAACAGTTTCATAATTCTGGAGCAAGTACATTTCTCAGAAGAGCACAAAAAGCATGGGCATTAGGAAAATGGATTTTGAAGTTCATTAAAATTAAAAACTTTGTCCACCAAAAGACAACATTGAGAGAAAAAAAATCAACATATAAAATAGGAGAAATATCAAGGACACACAAATAACTCTCAAAGTATTAATAGTTGTTAAAATCAATAGAAAACAAAGAGCAAAGGATCTTTATAAGCACTTAACAAAAGAAAAAAGTCAAAATAACCAATAAATATATTAAAAGATGATCAACAGCCACAAAGGAACACAAATTAAAACCACAATGAGATTTCACTATGCATCCATCAAAATGGCTAATATGTAGTCCTACATTATCAAGGGTTAGGAAGGATGTATAGGAAATGAAGCATCCATTTCTACTGAGAAGATAAATGAACATAGTCACTTAGAAAACTATTTGGCATTGTCTAACAAAGTTAAAGATATACAGATCTTATGACCTTCAACTTTCCTCCTGTACATAATGGTAATGTACACATATATTTGCCAAAACAAATGGACAAAAATATTTATAGCAGCAAATTTCTAATAGACAAAAAATTCAAACAACCCAAAATCCAGCACAATAAACAAATAAATTGCAGTAGGAATAAACCAACTACTGTTGCAGATGCTAAAATAGATAAACTTTATAAGCACAATGTTGAACAAAAGAATCCAAATGCCAGAGTATATTCTGCATGATGGAGTTCACTTAAATAGTTCAAAAACAGGCAAAACTCACCAGATGTGATGAATGTTGGGGCAAAGGTGATTGGGTTGTCTGAAAAGACTATGGAGGTGCTGGAGATGGTACATTTCTTGATTTGAGTATGATCACAGAGGAGAGGTCATTTTGAAAATTAAGCAAGACGTCCATGGTTTGGGTTTTTTCTGCTTGATACTTCAATAAAAATTACTTGAAAATGAATATCTAACTGATAGTGTGTCTTACACGCTCACAAAGCTTAAAATCTGATGGATTCTTAGATTTGAGATCAAAAGAGAATGTTCCATTTACTCTTGATAAGAAGGTGTTACCAAATTCCCATGAGAAATGTAATCATTATATACTGCAAATGTACCAATAAAAATAAAATGTAAAAGAGATGGGGCTAGAAATGTAGCTAACAGGATGAGCTGAAACCATACTGTGGCATTCTCTCAATGTAATGCTGAGGGCTTGGGAAGTTATTCATCAGATGATGGAGAACTGGTGGAGAATGAGTGAGTGAATATGACCAGATCAAGACAAGACACAGGAGGAAGAAGAAGAAAAGAGAAAGAAGGGAAAAGAAAAGAAACAAAGGAAAGTCTGGTATAGCAGTACATGTTTCCCAGTGCCCATCTGTGTCTGCTTTTCATGTAGAAGAGTCCAGTAAATTCATACAGCTTCTGAAAGCACTGGTTATGCATGGGAAGTTTGCATTGCTCCATCCTATGAGCAGCATCCTGCCTGATGGCTCATAGAAGAAGAGCAAGCCCTGTAGGAACAGCTGTCAGCCCATTTGTATTCTGACAAGTACGCAGGTGCTAGTTCTGGTTCTGCTTCATATCTCAGGGCACATTCATGCATGGAATCTCCTATGAAGCTGAAAGAAAAAGTAGTATTATCTGATGAAAAATCACAGGACAGAAACCACACAGCAGCACAAAACTGAGAACAACAAAAGTAGATCAACATTTTTGACACTCAGGTCTTCACTTGGGCAATGAGGTATGATGCTATTCAGATAAGTAGAAAATATAAGCAGTGACAAAGAAAAAGTATAGAAGGTTCATTCCCTTGTTTATGATTTTTATGTAACAAGAATGCTTCTCAGACCTCTGAACAAAGACACACCCCCTCCTTCGTGAACAAGGTTAACTATGCACAAGAACCAAGTGAAAAGCAAATCTCCCACCCCTTTTGTTTTTCCCTTTCTGTAGGTAGGTGCCTATGCTTTCTATAAAGTATGCATTAATGCAATCTATGGTGAAAAAGTAAATGCAGCAGACCTAACCTGTTCTTAGAAAGATCCACTTGCAAGGGTAAGACCTTGCATTGACTTCTGGGAATTTCATTACCTGATTGGCATGATTCATTGTGCCTAAGCTGTATGAACATTATGGTTTAGGCTTATATTGGTCAGTGTTTTCCAAGGAAACAGAACCATCAGGATGTACATATGTGGATATGTGAGCATGCACATGGGCATGTGCATGTATGTGTACTTAGACACAGGGAGAGATTTATTTTAAGAAACTGAGTCACGTGACAATGGAGGCTAGCCTGTCTATTATGGTTTGTGTCTGGTTGCCCCCCAAAGTCTCATGTAAGTTGTAGGGCAGACACAGCTGGAGGAGCAACCAGTGGTTTGAGGGGTGGGGCCGGGGGGGGCAGAGAAGTGTGAATTGTTAAACTGGCTAGCCTGTGCTTTCTCAGAGATGTGGAGAGGGTCCTCCTGGCCATGGCAGCACCCCATTCTCTCCTCCAGTGTCTTGAAAACTCCGGTAACTGTGAGCTAAATAAACCGTTCCTTCCCTCATTTTTGAGTGTTGGGTATTTGTCCCAACAAGGAGAGAAGAGTAACTGAAGCACTGTCCAAAGTCTGCAGGATAGGCTAGCTGACTGAATATTCAGGCAGTTAGTGTTGTGGTTCAAGTCCAAAGACCATTTGCCAGCAGAATTCTCTCTTACTCAGAGGAGCTCCATCTTTTGTTCCCTTCAGACTTTCAACTGACTGGACAAGGCCTACGTAACTGGGGATGTAATCTGCTTCACTGAAAATGTGCCAAATTAAATGCAAATCTCATCCAAAAACATGCATAGAACCATTAAGAATAGTATTTGATGAACCGTCTGGGCGCTGCAGCCCAGCCAGCTATATAATATTAACCATCTGAAGGCTGAACACCTGCTTCCCTTCTAGGAGTCTGGAACTTCAGTATGTGCCAAGCAGAAGCTGACTATGCAATCAGGTCCCAGTGAAAATGATTGGTATTGAGCCGCTAATTACAACTTCCCCAGTAGGTGTCATTTCACATGTACTGCTGTAACTTGTTGCTGGGGAAATTAAGTGCGCCGTGTGTAACTCCAAAGGGAAAAGCTTCTTGGAAAGTTTGTGCCTTTAGCCCATGTAACTTCTCCCTGATTTTGATTTGCATCTTGGTGCTATAATAATCTTAAAGTTGTGAGTGTAACTCGCTACTGAATCCCATAAGTTCTCCTAGTTAAATCATCAAAACTATGGATAGTGTTGAGGACCCCAAAACCAGAAAAGGATAAGATCCTATCCTATTCCTTTCTTCAATTAAAATATACCAAAAGAGATAGCACAAGTAAATCACAAATTATATCAAAAGGACATTATAATGAACAACATAAGCATAATTCAAAAGGAACCAGACACTAGTATATGGAAATATGATCTACTATATAAATACTAAATAATAATCAGGATAATGACACTCTTTCATCAATTCCAGGGGACATCACTCCACATTTTCATAGAAAAGAAAATTAAGTATGTGTATCTAGCAAGCACTGTTATAAATCATTTTAATAGACACTGAATATTTTAGTGATAAAGAAAAATACAGAGATTCATTAACTGAAGAGCAAAACGTTTGAGAACTATTGAATGAAACTTCAAATCCAATAGGTCTTGAGATTAGTTTATTTGAGTTATAAGGAAATATTTCATGAATAATGCTTTCTGGGTTTTGCTTAATAGGTATATTAATTAACTTCTCAAGCTCAATTAAAATGCAGGAAATTTACCTATATTCTAAACTTCACAAATAAATCATGGTAATTACACATTCAGATGGTCAATAATAATTTTCCTAACTAAGGCTAATATGAAAGATGACTTTAAGTAATTACTCACTTTTATAAATCATGTATATAGAAATGACTCCTACTGGCAAGGAGTTCAGAGGCTCCAAGATGATATGGACACAGGAGTTTCCTAAATCTGTGCAGTATGAACATCCTCCCATACCCAGCATTAGCAAGATGAATATTCCAAGAGCACTATAACACACCTAGATTCAATCTCTAGGGATTTTGGTAATATGGTACTGGGATTTTCAATTTCAAGGCACCTGTGTTCCACTGTTGCTGTACAAGAAGAAAGCCAATATATCAAAATCCCAGAAAAGCCATAAAACAGAAATCATCAAAAGCCAATCACCTAGGAAATGTTAAAATCATATACCAAGCAGAATGCATGCAACTTTCATATCACAAACAAGGTTAGCATTCAGTTGTTTGGCATATAGAATAGAAAGCAGTGAGTCTCAAGACTAATAGGCCAGCATCAGCTGAAAAATTGTTAATAATTCAAATTTCTCAACAACAAAACATATCACAAATGAGCAAAGGACTTCAAGAGGCAGTTCTCAAAATACATGAAAATGGATAATGCACCCATAACAAGGTGCTCAATGTCATAGCCATTAGGAAACTATAAATTGAAAGTATAATGAGATAACACTTCAAGCCATTATAATGTCCATTACAAACAGAGCAAACAGAGACAGAGGCAGACGCACACACACACACACACACACACACACACACACAGAGATAGAGAGAGAGAGAGAGGTGATTGTGAAGACTGGAGAAATTGGAATTCTTGTACATTGATGACACAAATGTCAAATGATGCAGTCACAGTGAGAAAAGATAGTTCTTGTTCAAAAGATTAAACATAATATTCAATATTCTTGTCAAAACATAATATTGACAAGCAATTCCACTTCCATGTATATGTTCAAAAGAACTGAAAGCAGAAGCTCAGGAAGATCTACCAGTATTCATGGTAGCATTATTCATAGAGGCCAAAAGACAAAAATAATTTAAATGTTCATTAATAGAAGAATAGACAAACAAAATGTGATGTATACATACACATTCAGCCTTACTGGAACAACATTCTGATAAATGCTACAACTTGGATGAACCTTTGAATACATTATTCCATGTGAAACAAGACAGAAAAGGACAAATATTATATGCTTCCACTTATATAAGGCACCAACAGTCAGCATATTCACAGAGATACAAAGCAAAATAGGAGCAGGTCAGGAATGAAGAGCTGGGCCTGCCAAATAGCTCAGTGGATTGAAGTGTCTGCAAGCAGGTGCAGAGGCTGGGGGTTCAATCCCTGGGCCTGCCATGTCAGCCCTGCCCCCGGGGGCACGCTGAGACAGCAATTGAAACTTGGTGTGGTGGTGTGCACCTGTAATCCCAGCACTTACGGGAGGCCGTAAGCAGGAGAATTACTGAGTCCAGTCTAGTAGTGAGACCCTGAACACCCCGTTAGACACTTTCCTAAAATACAGAAAAAAGAAAGAACTTTAAAAAAAAAAAAAAAAGGAATGAAGAGCTATCGTTAATGGGTCTAGACTCTCTGCTTGGGATCAAGCAAAAAGTTCTGGATAGTTGCATAACATAGTGAATATATCTAATGACTCTAAACTGCATGCATAAATATGGTTAAAATGATAAATTTTATGTTACCTATTTCACCACAATTTTAAAAGCCAAGCTTTAAAAACTTTCAAATTCTTGCCCTCCCTGATGTACTAAAGCAGGAAGAGGAGGTGCAGCCCAGTCACCTGTGCATTAGCAAAGCCTTCGGATGATTGTGATGCCTTCTAAAGTTTGACAGCTATTGGTTTGAAAAGACCTGTGTCTTTGTTTCCGGGCAGCACACTATTTTACATTTGCACCAGCAATACACAGAGGAGGTAAGATAAAAGCTCTATAAAGAAACATAGATTACGTCTATACCGTTACTTCTAGTTACCAGTTGTGCTTATGGAATACAAAGACCCTGCCAAGATGTGCTGGAAGCAGGTGAAAACATGAAGTAAACTCCCTTGTTCATTCTGTATAACTTCAAATAATCAAGGAATCAGTATGAAAAATATCATTATCAAAATGGTTAAAGTCTAGAATCATAATTTGTATCCATTAAATGTCTGAGCAAATTTCCTCCCATGGGCAAAGCTAGCCCAGTAAAGATATCACTAGTTGCTCATATGAGCAGTTCAGATTTTTTTTAAAAGAATTTCTTTTAAACTTATATGCTTCTCAATTAGAATCCATCAGGAAAAAAGAAAATACTCAGGATCTTTCTGATGATGAGAATTTAATACAGAGTACTAAGCCAACAGTTACGGAAAGGAAGAGAAAATGCAGGAATTAATGACCATCCCCAAGAAGGAAATCAGGAAATCATTCAGTTCCCTGGGGCTAAGAAGTTGCAGAGGCAGAAGCCAAACTGGAAAAGCCCCAAAGCCTGCACTGGGGGGTGTTCCCAGAGGGTTTATCTCCAATAAAGAAGGAGCTATTTGGCAGGAAATAGCCACAGAGGCAACTGCCCTGAGATACCACAGAAGCTAGAAGTAGAAATTGCCCTGACTTTCCCTTCCTCTTGCTCTTCAGCCATACATATCTCCCATACATTTAGCCCTTGCAAAAGCAAGGGAGCTGGGAAATGTTCCTTGCGGTACACTGTAAAAAAAAGAAGAAAAAGTGTGGGGGTCAGAGACAGATGGGGATAGATATGAGATATAATCTGAGATGAAATTGGTAGTTTCTGGGCAAATATGAAGTGAACAAGGAACATGTCCTTATTGCTATGGGAAAAAATACTATATTCAGAACAAAAATGTTCAAATTGGAGGCCAGATCTAGTAAATATGTTGTGAGAGGTTGAACAAGTCAGATTACCTTTTATAGCCTTTCTTCTTTGATACAAATTCGTGATAGCTATACACCAAACCTCAAAGCCTTTGTAACTGGACAAATGCACGTGTACACATTTGTCAGTTGTAAACTATGTAATGGAGATAGTGGCATCATTTCTAACAGAACCAAGAAAGACAAGAAAAGCTAAAGTAGCAAAAAGAAGAGAGAGAGAGGCAAGCCATTTCCTTTCTTGTATACAGGCTAAAAATTAAGTTCTGTTATTCCATGTGCCACATTCAAGGCAATTTGTGGCAAGATATGAACTCCAAAGGGTTTAGGTGGCTTGGCCACTGTGGCACTTCCACTGGTTGTAGCTTCTCTCCTGGCCCACCCTGCTCCCTCCTCTCTTTTGTTCTTGTTGCTTTGCTAAACTGAGAAGCTATGAACTGTTGCCACTCGGCCATGTGCCACCCTGCCTTTGAGCCAGCTGATTGTGGACTGAAACCTCTACAAACTGTGAATTAAACAAACCTTTTCTTTTTTAACTTTCAGTGTTGGGTGTTTTGTCCTAGCAACAAGACAAGTAACTAAGGCGGGTAAGAGGAGTTGATATTGCACAATGAATGGGCTTCCATGTATGAAAAAAAGAGGGTGAGAAATTGGAAGTAACAGAACAGTTTCTGGTTATGGAACAATAACAGTGCTAAGGTGTAGGAAGCCCCTGAAGCTGGAAATCAGCCACACATGTGTGGGTGCAAGGCAAGGCTGGTAGGAGAATAAAGAGCTCCTGAGACAAGCCGCAAGAGCAAGCTGCTTCAGTTCAGAGAACACCAGGCCCCCAAGACAGCCCAAGCATAGGTTGCTAAGCAAAAGGGTGTCATGTGACACCAACCTGCCAAATGTATGAATGTGCTTATGGTGTTTGAGCAGGTCCTTTCCTCCTACCCAGAGAGAGGCTCCACCTGACTTCAACTTTCTGTCTCTTATCTTTATTTTTCCATTCTCTGGTCATCCTCCCCCCAGAAACTTTGAGAGCCCTGAAGAGTCCATGGCATTAAAGAAAGTCTTATCTCAGTCATGCAGAACTATGCAGTGATAAGGCAGGACACACCATAGCGGATGCTGATAGCCATTTTGTCAATGGATTGTATTATTTAATAATGTTGTCTTACTGGGGAAGAAAGATTGTTTAAAAAATTCCCTTGAGACACTTCCTTAGTTTTCTAATTTTCTTCCTAGTGATCTTTACAAGAGTATCCAAAAAAGATAATATATATATATTATTATAATAAGATATAATAGATAATAATATATATATATAATATATATATATAGTGGAAGTTCAAATAAAAATAAAAATCTAAAAATTATTGCGGTAAAAAAACAATTGCTCTTAATCGCTCTCAAAATACTCCCCTGTGCTTCAAACACATTTACTCCATCAAAATGTTTATGGCAATTTCTGTCAAACAAAAACATTACAGTTTTTATTTGTTCTCATTTACCTTATTCACAGGCTCTGAAGCACAATGCAAATTCTGGATTTTCCCTAAAGTCAAAATGAGCATAAAAGGTAGACATTTGGATTAATTTGGAATCTAGAGGTCATGATAAAAAAAAACGCTTGTGGAACAGGATTTCCATAACTGCTTCGGAAAGAGATAAAAGCATTGGGAGGAGAGTGTTTGAAGGGAGGGAGATTATTCTGAGGAGCATTAATAGAAATGTATCTTTTATTGTGACACTTTTCAAAATTTAAACATTCACTGTATATTAGGATCACACCTTGTCAAAGAATTCCTTGCTTAATAGTATGTTTGTACACGTGAGGTAAATGTGAAACTTTTAAAGATTTTTTCTCTTACATTTGGTAGTTATTAGCCAGGATGATGGCATAATAAAACAGAATATCTTTCTTTTTAAAATGTACATATGTAGAGTTAAAACTACTGTATTTTATTATTTAATAAGATGATTGTAAAGAAAGTAATGGCTAAAGATGTAGGGAGATGTGCTTCAATTTTCTCAGCTACAAAGTAAGAGTTTGAGCAACGTGTGTACTATCACTTCAAGCTGTAGCATTCCATGTTTCTCCAATGAATGTCATAATTTTCATTTTATATTATTTAGAAAGCACTACCACTACTGAACAAAGTCACTAGGATCATAAAATAAAGGCCTTTGTGGTATTTCTCTGGATGCACTAATAATGACTCGAGAATACTAAATATGGAAACATCAAAAGGGAGGACATATATGTATTCCAATTCTCTTTTCCAAATTGGGTAATTATACTCAGGTAAGCTCCTCAGCGGGTGCTGATTCCCAGACAGGGCTATCTTTATAGGACCACCAGGGCTTGGTTGTAACACGCTTAGGACTTCAGTCAGACCACACTGCTAGAGATATCCAAGACAGACTGATAGGGCCTTCTCAACATCAAAGGAGAGTGCAATCTGATCTTGCACAACATTTAGTGGCAAACAGTAGCTGTTAAGAAAGAACTAAGTCATTGTCGGGCCAAAACAACCCCTGGAGTCCTAACAGCACATGTAGAAAGAAGGAACCCAGGAAAAATCTGGGCTTCTTAATCACTTATCAAGTGAAAGGATAGAGTCATAGCTTGGCAATAAACATGTGACTGTATTTTGTTGTCATGAATCAAGATTTTGTGTTTCAAGAGGAAGTAATAGATGTGTTGTCAGAAAAAAGAAAAAAATCCTTCAACTATTCTCTTACATACACTGACTTGTTTTCTGTGGCACTAACTCATAATAAATCACAATAGGAAAAGAATCTCTATGGCTGATTCAATAATATCTGAATATCACGGGGAATCTAGAAGTCAGGCATCTTAAGGAAAGTAAAATTTTAAAAAAAATAGAGTGTAGACTTTTAAGTCAGATAAACTGAGGATTGTAGGTTCAAGTGACTGCATGGAGGATCCAGAGACTGTATTCCTTCTGGGCACTTTGGGAAGCAAGGGGCCATGAATTCAATAAACAGATGAATTTTACCTTACTCTTACCATTCTTGTTATATTGCTATAATGTGTCTCTGGAAGAAGCTCATTTAATAAACTCTTAACTCTTTGATTGTCTTTCTGTCTGCTTTGAGTTCATCTGATCAATAACTACCAAAGTCTTAATAATAACTACCAAGAGCCATGATTTACTAGTCTGAAATCATGTCTCTGTCATGATGGAGCTCCCCGTCCTTGGTAGCTATTTCTCTTCGAATCTCTTCTACCTCTCCAGTCTTGAAAGATGATGATTCTAAACTCTCTGATGTTAATAGAGGCTTAAAATAGTAAGCCATTCAAATCAATAAAATCTTGATATAATTAAAGTTAAGCACTTATTTTTGTGCTGCAGAAAAGCTATAATGATCCTCTTGCTCTTTAGAAAGGGTTGATTGAAGTCTATTGATTTTCAATATGTTAAAATTTCCAAAGGGTTTTGTTTCTCAGAGGGCCAAAATAAAGCTATAAAAAGAATCTGCAAGTACAGTATTGGTGAGAATTACAAAGATAATTACCCACATTAGTCACTTTTTGTCCATTTTCTTTCTGTGCTCGTTTATCTAAATAATTAGAAATATAATCCAATACAACGTTCTGTGATAATGGAACAGATCACCCCATGAACTGTAAGTTCACCACAGATATAAATCCAAATGATACTGCTGTGCCTGCCTGCCAGATGATGTTCAAATATTTAGTCTCAGGCAGGTGCTGAGATGACTTTGTGAAGATACGAATCTTCGGTATAAGACTTTCTTCCTGGGAGCCTTCAGTTGGCATGGAACTCCAAGAATTTTTTGGTAGGATTCTGTGTACTGTACTCCCTGAGTACAAGCTACTGTGCTGGAGTCTGTCTGTCTGCCTCTGGAAGTAACCACGGATCAGCTCCTCCAAAGCTAACAGTGCCATTACACCACTCTCCAGTGGATAACAACCTGGGGGTAATCAGCGATGGTATAGCCTCACCCAAAACACACTGTGATTCTTGGGTGATTAGTATTTATTGGATATTTCTGATGTGAAAACTGAGGTGAATACTGAAAAGAATTATATAAAAGAGCTACCATTGTTGAATGTGTGATTCCATGAAGCCTTCAACATAGCTGATTTGTACATATTTTCAACCCTCTACATGTAAGGGCCCACAGGCAAGGATGTTATCCAAAATACTAAGTAAGTTTGCATTGTAACACTAATCAGTCAAAATGTCAGCAAACAAGTGATACTGCTCCACTTCAGTCTCAGCTGGATTCTTTAGAATTTGATTGTATTATAAGGGTTCTACCATATATCGATTGCAAACCACAGCACTCAAATGAGAGGACCAAGTAATATTGAGATCTTTGACATAAGTATAAAAAGATATGCAAATATAGAGGTAGAGTAGTATCTGTAGGAAGAAGGTAGGTAAATATTTATCTTTATTAAATTCTGAATATTTGGAAGGACAGTTCTATCAGAAAAAGAAATCCCATTGTAGCAACAATCTAAAATTCTGATCACAGGTAATTTGGCAGACAACTTTAAAGAAAAAGAATTCTATTACCAAAGTAAGAAACCATTTTTCATAATACAGATGATTAAGGACAGTCTAATAAGTTTTGGTATAACAGTACTAAGAGACTCTCTAAGTGATTGCCTGTAATTCATAGTCTTTCTTATTTCTATTTTATAGTAGCATCCTAACTGCCTCTTAGAAATCAAGACAGTCACCCATGTCAACACAGTAACTCCTTCCTTGATGTTAATTCAAAAGCATGAGAAGCCAATCTTGAAAGCCAGTCTTGGCCATGAGGCATTCTTCTAGCTCAGTGGAATCATATTGGTCTTCTGGTGGTATTCCTTCCTTTGGAACTGAGTGTTGGGCTAACAGAGCATAAGATCATAGGGATAGGAGACAAAAGTTTTGCTAGTGATCCGTAGGGTTAATAGTAAGGAATGCTTCTCCTAAATCAAGGGTGGATGCCTTGATTCCCAGACCTGTGAGTTCTGTCTATGCAGAAAAAAAAAATCATATCCTGAATGCTAAATTAGAGCCTATACAACCCCCTGAAGTATATTGTCATAGCTTTGCAAAATATTGGCATCTAGATGATGTTTTCTCTAAAACATTACACTATTTTATCAAGCTACCAATTTAGGATGACAGAGAACATGTAAGAATAGTAGATTCCATGACAATAAGCCCATTGTTGCACTTAATTTACTGTGAAATAAGTTCCTTGATCAGACACAATGCTTATACCATGATGAGGGATGGTATTTTGAGAGTTCATAGAATATAGTTTTGGTAGAAGAAATGCATTCAGGAAGGGCAAATACATACTCAGAATAAGTACCTAGTCCAGTAAGAATAAAGCATTGTTTATTCTGTGATGGAAGTTGGTTTCATATATTCTGTCTGCTTCCAGGTTGACAGCTGGTCACTATAGAATGGCATCAGACTGAGGACTTGATTTTGGTGTCATTGCCAAGAGACTGCATGATTGTGGGTTCAGCATTAATTGTACCTAGGTCAGCACTGGTAAATGCAAGTCCACATTGTTGAACTCACTCATAATCTGTCACAGTTATCCTTTTTCATGAGCATATTAGCTATTACAGTTAATTAAAATATCTTTGCACAGGTCAATGTTTGGTGAGAATTCGTATGGAACACAAATAATTTCATGTATTTTGCTCATTGAGAGAAGCCTATTTAGATATTTCTGCCCCAGGTGTCCTTGTCAATAATTTTCCAATAATGTTTCTTTCAAGCCTCTGACAACTGGGTGTTACCTTATATCACAAAAGGACTTCATAGATGTAATTAAATTAAGAATTTTGAAGTGTGGAGTTTATCTTGGATTATCTGAGGGAGTTTAGTACAATTGCAAAGATCTTTTTAGGAGTGAGACAGGAGGGGTGAGACAAAAAGTGATGTGATGACAGCAGAAGTCAGAATGGTATGATCTGAGGATGGAGGAAGGGGTCACAAGCCAAAGTGTACAGGCAGCTACTGGCAGCTGAAAAAAATAAAGGAAGCAACTCTGCCCCTTACAGCCCTCAGAGCGCATCAACACTGTTGACACTTTGGCTTTGCCAGGTGAAACTGATTACAAACTTCTGATCCTAGCATTGTAGGTAAATACAATTGTGTTGTGGTTTTAAGCCACTGAGTGTTGTGGGTGTAGCAATTTGTTACAGCTGCAATATAGGAAACTAGCAACCTTCTTCCTTGGGGGTTTGAGGTCAGCCTATGCCATTAAGTATGAGTGTGGAAAGTTAGTGAAACCCCAAAATACATTCAACTGTTCTCTACTAAAAATAAGTCATATTATTTGGGAATTTTCTTTCTTTTTTTTTTTTTTTTCTCTTTCCTCTCCCCTCCTTTCCCTGCCCTTTTCTTCCCCCATCTTGCTTTTCCCTCTTTTTTTCCTCCTCCTCCTCCTCTTTCTGTTCCCTCTCCTTCCCTTTCTTCTTCAGTATAGAAGATTAAATCCATGAACTTTGTCTACATCCCCAGCCTCCTCCCTTTTTAAAAAATTTGAGATGAACTCTCATTAATTTGCTAAATTGCCAAGCCTGGCCTCAAACCTGTGAGCCTCCAGCCTCAGTCTCCCAGAATGCTGGGATGACCTGTGGGTAATGCCATACCTGGTCTACTTAGGGAACGGATTCCAGGAATGAGTCATGATTAGTTTGAGTTCAACTCTCTCATAATTGGTTGAGTCAAAAGCATGACACAAGTACATCGGGGTGAGGAGTTACCTTGGCAGCAGGAATTATTTTAAAACATGGGAATGTGACCCAACTAGGGCCATTGAGATGCAAGGAGAGACCATGAAGGACAGTTTCTCTTTTCCTAGTTTCTGTTTCATGGAGAAAGTAAAGGAAATCAATGAGTCTTTCTCAGACGCCCAGTGCCATAAGTAGAGCCACGTACTTGCACCTGTGTCTGTGTCCTCTGCCTTCTTCCTAGACACAGAGAATGAAATGGCAGGGATTTTCTCCTAGATCTCACCTCTCTGCCCACCTAAGGTCATATCACTCCAGCATGTCTACCCTCTTCGTCACGCATCACAAAGTTCCTGCTCTCCATGGGGTTCTTCTCATCAGCATGAAAATACGCTTTTCCTTTTTCCATCTTAAACATTCCTCTCTTGATTCGTGTGGGTGCAAGTTTATTTCTGAGGGTCCAGAATGTCATGATATTGATCGTGGCAAAGGTTACACAACTCTGAATAAACTAAAAAAAGTCAAAATGTATACTTCAACTCAGTGAAAATTCTTACTGAATAGATCTGTTATAAAAAACAGGACACTGGCAAATATGGTATTCTAAATGCTTGAAATTGAGTAGAGTCACAATTTTATTTCAGCTGGTTTAATGGTGGTTTTGAAAACATTTGCAACCTTTTTCTCTAGAAAATGATACATATAATAGCTATTCATTAATAAAAGTATAATAACACTTGTGAGGATGAAAATAGGATTACTACAAATCCGATCTGTATAGTGAGACCCTGTAAACCCTATACTAAATACATTAAATTTTTTTAAATGATAAACTAGAAGATATCAAAAAATAAAAGTATGTCCATAAAATAGCCATCTTCACATGACTCCTTCTCTAATTTATTTTATTTTTTTTTCCTTTTGCTTCAATATTCATTGAAAAATATTGTTTCTCCCATTTTTCTCAATTTCTCTTTTCCTATGCTCCTCTCAGTTTACTCTTCAGGTCACCAGTAACCTCCACATAGTTACGGTTTATGGTCACTCTTCAGTCTCACTCTTCTCCTGACCCCATTCACCTGACAGTGTACCTCTCTCTTGTTCTCTTTCTTGATAGTTAACTGCTGCCACATGCTCTGTGTAACAAACTACTGCCAAACACACTATTAGAAAATCTTTATTTTTGCTTATGCATCTACAGGTCAATTGGGATCGTCCGGTCTAGACGGGTCATCTGGGCCTGGTTGCAAGCAGCAGATGGGTTCGAGGCCCATTGGGATTATAAGATGCCTCTTAAGGTCAAATCTCAGAAGTGGTACCAGGCTGGTGTAAATCTACCAACATTCCGGTGGAAAAAAATTATATATACACATATATACATATACATATATATGTATATATGTGTATATATATGTATATATATATATATATATATATATATATATTCCTTTGAGTCCAAAATTAAAAAGCTAGTAATTATATTTAGGAATAACTGCAGTCATACGACAAACAACACAGATAGAAGAAGGAGTCAGAAATTGAGATCAATAATTTTATTCTGCCATATTCCTCCTTGAATTACTTTCCTCATTGTTTTCCAGAATATTTCACTCTACTATCTTAACTCCTATTCTACTGGCTTCTTGTGCCCAGTAGAGGGATTAAAGTATTTTGTGGCTTAATCTGCAGACATCTTCTTTAAGTTCAGTCATTCATTTAGTTATGTCATCCAGTTATGTAGTTTTTAAAACTGTCTATATAGGGCTGGGGAGAGAGCACAGTAGAATGAGTGCTTGCCGGGCAAGGTCAAGGGCCTGAGTTCAATCCTCGGTTCTGAAAAAAAAAAAAAAAAAAAAAAAAAAACCACTAACTATATGTTAGTAACTTTCCAGCTTTACATCTTCATTCTGGCCTCTTTCCTGAACCCATCTCGTATATGTAACTACGCTTAAGAGTCTAACAGTAATTTTACTCATTTATTTATTTTATGTATTTGTTACATGGTGCAGGGTCTCACTACACAGCTCAGATTAGTAGTGATCTTCCTGGTTTTCAGCCTCCCCAGTGCTGGGATTACAGGCATGTGCCACTATGCCCTGTTTTGGAAGCCGACTCAGAGCATTCCGGGGAGCAGGGCTGGTGTGGTATGTGGTGCCGGGATCGAACCTCCGGCCCTGCATTTACCTAAGCAGATGGCCTGATTAGCCCACTGAGCTATCTCCTTGGTCCCTAACAGCAATTTATACTTGGCAAAGTAACAAACTCCTCATCCCCAAACTCTTCCCTGTCTACTCTTTCTATCCAGTTGCTCAGTTTAATCCTTTTTTTGTTTGTTTCAGGTTAATCCTTCTGGGCATTCTTAATTCCCGTTACATCACCTGAGTAAGCATTAGTATTACTGCAACTCAAGGCTAAAGAGAAGCTCCAGAAAAGAGATGAGTCTTCCAGTGTGACAGTTAAATACTTGGGTAAATTTGAGTAAGAAAAGACCAACCAAATTTAATCACCATAGTTCTGGGTGTGGCTGAAAGGATTTACAGAAGACAGAAGACCCACCCTAGGTGTGAGTGACGACAACCAATAGGCTTGTCACCTGAATGGAATGAAAGGGAACCAAAGAAGGAAGGAAGGCTCGCTTCTGTTTCTTCAGAGGAGCTCCAGCCCTCACCTTCACCTTGGCCGTCATCTCCTGTCTTTCGGTGCAGATTCTTCAGCCTTTGATTACAGACCCTATGGCCTCCTGATACAGATGCACACAGGACACTACAGTGAGCTCCAGGACTCCAGCTGGATCCTTTGATACTCCAGGGTGCAGATATTCCGATCATACCGCTCTACACCGGACTCTGCAGGCAGCTCTTGTAAGCCAACCTTGTACACTCTTATATATGTATATATTTTTCATTAAATGTTTCTCCAGTAAGTATTGACTGATGCACTTGTAAGTATAGATATTGTATTGATTCTCCTCCTGGCATTCAACTGAAGATATTTGAGTTATTATAGAAATATAGGATAGATGTTAAAAATGCAGACACCAGAGCCATAACTTGGCTCAGATTTTGCCTGCACTCTAACTAAGCATGTTACCTAGGATAAATTCACCTAAATGTTCAGTTCTTTGATTTCCTCATCTGTACAATGAAGTTGCTAACGGTTCCTACCTTGTGGAGTTATGAGAAAATGAATTAAAGTAGGGAAGGTTCTGCTTTATGTGTATGCAACATAGTAAGTATTGTACTGTATAATTTTCACCTGCTATTTGAATTTAGGATTTTGTTATTAGAATCATGGAGACATCCCATTCTCAAATGCTTCCCCAAGACTGGGCAACTACACATTGCTTTGCGTTTCTGAAGAGTATCTTGTGTGCAGTGCCCTTGTAGCACTCAAAATATTGTGCTGAATCATTTATGTTTCACCCTATCTCTCTGCATGAGACCATAACCACTGAGCATGTACGAGCAGGTCTAACTCACTTTAGTTAAACGTTCATGTCTACACGTAGAAAACATTCCAGTCATGATAGGGGCTGAGTCCTCAACTGCATAAAGTCAGAAAGATACAAAGTAACAAAGGAATGGTGAAGAATAATTGCCCTCTGGTAATACCAAGGGTCAACAATTATGCAACTTTAGCTTATTGTCTGTCATGTGGAAAAATACCTGGCAGTCGTATATTTCTTATTTTCCAGAAGACCATTGTATTTGTTTTCTGTTGCTGCTATAACAAATAATCACAAACTTAGTTGCTTAAAACAAAACAGATATATTTCACAATTCCGCCGTCATCAATCTGGCATGGCTAAAACCAAGGTGTTGGCAAGGCTGCCTTATTTTCGTCAATTCTAAAGGAAGGATCTCTTCTCTGTACCTTTCAGAGGCTGCTCACAGTCCTTGGTTTGTGGCTTCCTTCATCACAGCCAGAATTGGTTGATTGAATCCTGTCTCAGTTTTCTGTTGCTATATCAGAATCTGCAAGACTGATACTTTATTAAGAAAAAAATTTATTTTATTTCATTGTTCTGGAGGTTAGAAAGTTCAAGATTGGGCACATCCATCTGGTGAGGGCCTTGTAGTGCTTCCTAATATAGTGACAATGTAGGAGGATAAGCAGGTGGTTATGAGAGAGAAGAGGCAGCCAGCTCCCAAAATGACTCACCCAATCTCTGAGAATATTAATCTATTAATGAGGTTCTGCTGAAGGACCCTAAATCCTCCCCCTTGTATCTACTTCTTCACACTGCCATATTGAAGACTTAAGCCTCAACCTAAGTTTCCTTGAGAAAAGACTATATTCAAACAATAATAAGTTGTCAAACTGTCTTATTTCAGTGTCCTCTGTTTTCTGTTTTGCATCTTTAAGGACTCTTGTGATTACACTAGGCCATCTCCATAATCCAGGAAAATCTCCCTCCTGCAAAATCAGTTAATTAACAGCCTTAAGTGCATCTTCAACTTTAAATCCACTTTGCATATCTGTGAAGATAATATCTTCACAGATTTCAGGGATCAGGACCTGGATATCACTGAAGTGACATTATTCTGCCCACCTTAAACCTCAAACATGGACATAAAGATGATTTTAGAATACTCTGTTATCTGTAGTTGTAGCTTTTGCTGACTTTCATGTGATTGGCCCTTCTCACATATTTGGTGAGTCATAGGGCTAAGTGTACCTTCGATGGACATTTTGTCTGAAAACTTTATGGATTACTTGGAGTTCAGGAACCATAATTGTGTTAATTTCTTTTGAGATGGTCTTAGAAGCTCTGGTGGTTTTCTACACAATAGAAGTTTCTCAACACTGTCAGTCAAAATCACTGGAGAAATAATCAGCATACCTCCATGCTGAGAAACTATTTGCACCTCCTCAAATATGAGAGGCACTCTCTGTTTCCAAACTTGGTAGACTTTCTTTTAAGACACTGCAAAACAAGCACAGTGCAAAACAAGCTAAATACTTTTAGCATTAAGAAGTAGGAGCATGAGAAAAGCAACTTCAAATTAATTGAACGCACTTGTAGACCTGAGTTACCAGTAGAACAGTTTCAGGTAATTCAGCAGATTTTCTTATTACTTTTTCACTGATAACAGACACCATTGGTGTATTTTGAATTAGCTGGAGTATTTCCCCCTGTGATATGACCAACTGGCCATCAGATGAGATATTCCTTATGCTTCCCATTTCAGATCCAGATGAGATATTTCTTGTGCTTTCCATTCAGGAAGAAGGCCATACTCAAGGGGGCAGAAGGTGAGTTATGGATATCTAACGCATTGGTTGACCACCTGCTTTTCAATGCTATCTTGTGCTCTAAAGAAGTTAAGATTGATGACAGTGCTGTTGGTTTGGCATTTTGTTGAGTCTTAAGAGTATTTTTCAAACCCTGATGAAAAAGAGAGAGTATTCTTTTAACTTCTGATCTGGTTTTTATAGTTAATGGTGCCTCATCTTTTTCTGTATATTTCTTCTGCAAAACTCGTATGACCCTTGATTGAAAAAAAAAATACAGATCCTTGGGGAGCTATGGATCCTAATGTAACTCAAGGGTTATAAAAATCAACCAACAATACAAGCCAATTGAAGAGTTGCAAAAGACATTCCAGGTGACCAAATGATCACGCATCTCAAGACAACTCTATGAGAGTAGTTGAAATATTTCTGCATAAACTTACTTGTGGACAACGATTTGTAAAAATGCATCTGCTATAGTTGGGGGTTTGTCTACTGTCTTTACACTCTGAATAAGGAATTGAAGATAATGCAATGTTACATTTTGTCTTTTTTTTTCACACACATACCCCAAAGCCTCACGCACTAATAGAGGTATTTTTTGGGAGGTGATTGTATCTAGAGTGTGTGATTGACTCATTGTATAATGCTGGGATTAAGGAACGGTGATTGTTGGATTAGTCCACTTACTGAATTGGCATTGCCCTAATCCAGGTAGCCTCCATATAATATAAGGGACAGAAAGAGGCTTGTCCTCTCTCTCCTCTCTCTCTTGTTGCTTTTGGCATCTTCCACTGCTTGAAGGGTTTCCCCTCTGCCATCCTACCGTGCCTAAGAGCCAGCCAGTTACAGACTGGAACCTCCGAAATCTGGGACCTAAATAAACCTTTCCTCTTTCAACTTTGGGTGTTGGGAATTTTGTCTCAGAAACAAGAAATGTAACTAGACTTTGGTTCCAGAGAAGTGGGTCATTGCAGTGATGATACCTGACTGTGTGGTTCAGGAGCCTTTGCGAATGGCTTGTGGGGAGAATTTGGAATGATTCACAGATAACAGTTGAAAAAGCAGAATTACAATGCCTTAGGCTGTTCTGTATGTGAGATTCTGATCAGAGTTGAGAAGAAAGCCAGTAAAGAACAGGTTCAGGAGGTTTCTGCTGGGAGGAGGCCTGCACTGGTTATTGGAGTCCAGATGATGTGTGTTATGACCTGGCAGAAAGTTTGCATTTTGCTTGTGACCAGAGACAGACTTTGCCTAAAACTGAAATTAAAGGTGGTAGACTGACTGATCTTATAGGAGAAATATTAAGGCAGTTGAATGTTAAGGCAGTGACATGGGTACTGTTGAGGGCTTTTAGCCAGATTTATGTGGAAGAGTAAAAAGAGAAAAGAGCCTGACAAAATGATTTAAAAATGTTGTGAATTTGGCCAGGATGGAATCTCCAGTAGAGATGTGGCTGCAAAGACAGAGCAGAAGAGATCTTTATTACTTAGAGTAAACAGGAGAATAGAAAAGACGACCTAAGGGCATCACCAGAAGCCACAGGACTCCACCCTTTACAGCCTCAAAATTGCAAAAGTGAAAGTTGCTTTAAGAAGAAAGCCTCAGAGCACCTTGTTTTAGAATGACATCAACACTGAGAATTTTGTCCTCAGAACTGGATTCGGAGTGCTCAGCAATCCAGACACTTGACCCCCTCCAGCCAAGCGGGGAGTAAGCCTGGCTACTCCACCAGTTGGCAAAGGACCTTGGCATCGTCCCATTAGTGCTATTTTTAGAAAACTCTTAAATTCTTTTTATTTTTTGAAGAGAGTACAAAATAGTATTAAAACAGAAAAAATTACAAATGATGCAGATTTTCACTAAACAACATAATATGAATTTGGTAGTATTTGTTGTATTGCATAGTGTTTGCTTCAGATTTGTTGTTCAGATTACCAAATATATGCATGCAAAATTGGAAGAAAGAAAAAAAAAACAAATTATAAGAAATTAAAGAGGGCTGGGGAGATGGCTCAGTGGAATAAGTGCTTCCCTGGTAAGTGCAAGGGCCTGAGTTCAATCCCTGGTTCTGCCAAAAAAAAAAAAGAAAGAAAGAAATTAAAGGGCAGCCAAACACCTCAGTGGATTAAAGCATCTGGAGGTTAGATCCCCAGGCCTGCCTTGCCAGCCCCACCCCCAGGGGCACACTGAGACGCTGAGACGGCAATTGAGTCTGGGTGTGGTGGTGCGCCTGTAACTCCAGCACTTGGGAGACTGTAAACAGGAGAATCAACATGAGTCTGATCTAGTAGTGAGACCCTGACCACCCTGTAGACCCTTCCCTAAAATACAGAAAAAAGAAATTAAGAAAATAGAAAAAGGAAAAATTGAAAAAAGAAAGCCCCTCAATTAAGCATTAACTACTGCTTTCTACAGACCAGCAGAAATCCACAGTACAATTATCCAAACCATCCTGCTTATATACGTAGATATATTTCTTTCCCCCATTCCTTCTCTTGTCTTTCTCATCTCAGTAATTCCTTCCTTTTGAACAGAATACTTTTCATAGTATCTAGTGTACCCTTTAGATTTTACTTACCCTTTCAGGTTCTTACACTAAGGAGAAAATACGATGTCTGTACATGTGGGTATGACTTATTTCACTTAAGAGTATGGTCTCTAGTTGCATCCATTTACTGATAAAAGCCTCAAATTTATCCTTTTTTATAGATGAATAATACACCATGGTAACAATCTTCTCTATTCATTCTTCCAGTTGATGGGTATTTGGGTTGCTTGCAAGACAAATTATAAATTGTGCTATATAAACATGGGTTCACATAAATCACTTTCTATGTTTTCAGTTCTTCTGGAAAAATACCCAGGAGGGGAATAGCTGAGTTGAACGGGACCTCCAACCCCAGCTTTTTGAGGAATCTCCACATTGATTTCCACAGTGGGTGTACCAGTCTGCACTCCCACAAATATGGACAATGGTTCCTTTTCTTCTCCAGCCCCTCCAACATTTGTTGTTGGGTGATTTTTTTATGATAGCCATTCTTTCTGGGGTGAGATGGCATCTCAGTGTTGTTTTAATTTGCATATCACAAGTGACCAAAGATATTGAACATTTTTTTCATATACTTACTTGCCATTTGTATTTCTTCCTCTGAGAAGTATATATTCATCTCAGAGGTTCATTTTTTGATTGGGTCTTTGAATTTTGGAGGCCTGATTTTTAAAAACCATACTTTCTAGATAGAAAGTACTAAAAAAACAATTTTTAAAAAGGGGCTGGGGAGATGGCTCAGTGGAATAAGCGCTTCCCTGGCAAACGCAAGGGCCTGAGTTCAATCCCCGGTTCAGCCAAAAACAAAAACAAAAACAAAAACAAAAACAAAAACAAAATTAGAAAGTACTGATTTTAGGTACATGCATAATGGAAGAGTTGTGGATTGAGGAAGGCTTCCACCCAGATTTCAGAAAGCCTGAGAGGCCAGACAATGTGTCCCTGAGAGGGCACTGCATGAAGTTGTGAGTGTGAAGCCATAGATGCAGTGGAGACCCCAGAAGTTCTGAGCAGACAGGAACCTGGATCATCTAAGAAAAACTGAAAGGAGAGAGCAAATCGGGCCCAAGAGATGCTCTGGAGGCTACCACTACCAAGGTGCTATAGGGGTGGAGCCACTGAAACCCTTTGGAGTTTGCATTTTCCCACAGAAATCCCGAGATGATGCTCATGGGACTACAGGACTTAGTGTTTCCCCTGTTAGATTTTGAACTTGTATTAGTCCCATTCCTTTGTATCACCTCTTTCACTGTTGGAATAAAAGTTTTTAGAGCTGGTGAGATAGCTCAGTGGACTAAGCACTTGCTTAGGTAGGCTGAGGAGCCAGGGTTCGATCCCTGGCATTCATGTTGTGCCAGCTCCACCCCAAGCATGATAAGCCAGAGATGGAGGTTGGGCATGATGGTGCACACTTGTAATCCAAGCACTAGGGAGGCAGAAAATAGGACAATCACTACAAGGGTGAGCTGCATAGTGAGATCCTGCACAAAACAAACAAACAAACAAACAAACAACAACAACAAAAAAAAACCAAAAAACCAGTTTATCTTTTTATCTTGTTCTATTGAATGTTGGAAGTTTTAAACTTTCTTTTCACTTGCATAGGTGCTCACTTACATAGGTGTGAAGAATTTTCCTTAAAAATCAGAGGAGACTTTTAACTTTGGACTTTTCAGCAGTGCTGAAGCTGTTAAGACTTTGGTAACTCTTTGACATAGACTAAATGCGTTCTGCATAAAGGGATGTGCATGCATCTTTGGGGTCAAGGGCAGAGTGTCATTGTTTGCATCTAGATGTCTCCCCCAAAGCCTCATGCAGTAATAGAGATTTTTATTTTTTGCTTTTTGAGTTGGTTGTATCTAGGGTGTGTGATTGGCATGTAGTGCAATACTGGAATTAAGCATGGTTAATTGTTGGGTCAGTCCACTGATTGGATTGGCATCATCCTAATCCGGGTGGCCTCCATATAAGACAAGGGACAGAAAGAGGCTTGTCCTCTCTCTTCTCTTTCTCTTTTTTTTTATTTTAGTGAAGGGTCTACAGGGTGCTCAGGGTCTCACTACTAGATCAGACTGGTAGTGATCTGCCTGTTTACAGCCTCCCAAGAGCTGGGATTACAGGCATGTGCCACCAAGCCCAGTCTCAACTGCCATCTCATCACTCCCTGGGGGCGGGACTGGCACAGCAGGCCTGGGGGATCAACCCCCCCCACCCCCCATGCCCCCGCCCCTGTGCCTGCAGGTGCTTTAATCTGCTGAGCTATTTGGCCAGCCCCTCCTCTCTCAATCTTGCTGCTTTTGGTATCTTCCACTGCCCTGAAAGGTTTCCCCTCTGCCACACTACCCTACCACAGAGCCAGCCAATTATTGACTGAAAGCTCTACAGTCTGGGAGCTAAATAAACCTTTCCTCCTTTAACTTTGGGTACTGGGTATTTTGTCCCAGCAACAAAAAAAGTGACTGTGACATGCAGTAATAACCACATAGTCCAAAAATAAGTTTCTTTGCTTATTGTTCTAAATTTGAATTTTATATAGCTAAATGTTTATTTATAATGCTTGGTTGTTTTCCTTAAAATGTGTAAATATTTGTAAAGTAGATTTTCAGATATAGTAAAATAACATTTTAGCAAGAAAAACTAAAAACATTTAAATCAAGGAGAATGTATTATGGTTTGATTTTAGTTGCATTGTGGAATTATTTTACCTTGCCACACTTTCTTTCTTTTTTTTTTTTTTTTTTGTATGTGTATGTCTATCGTAAGCAATGACAGGATTTTATGAAATGCCGTGGTAGAGCCTCAGCTTCCGGGGAACAACCTGAAAAGAGAGGAAAGCGGGAAGCAGACAAAAAAGACTCAGATAAAAATAATGGGGTTAGGAGAGAAGAAAAGTGTGTCTCTTCAGCCCAAAGCGAAATCAGTAGCCTTTGTTTATACATGAGTGATTACATAAGCTTTCTTTATGCAAAGATTAACAGATGTGGCTTTTCATCTATAAGTGAGAAACAATTTAAATTTTGATTAATATGAGTACACAGTATAAACTAGGAATAGTCATGGGAACTTAATCAGCTATCGTTCCTTCTGTTCTATTTTCTGTCCTACTGAAACCACTCTCGGGGTACTCTCTCACTGTCTCAAAATCTTGACTCTAAACTTCCTCATTATTGCTAAATATTCTTGGCTTAGACTTGCCCCTTTCTGCAGATTTATAAGGTAGGGAGCAAGGAGTCAATCTATGAAAGAACTTTATGCATTTAATTATCTTATTCCAAGACCCTAGTGTGATTAATTGTGTGCTTTCTTTCTCTGGAATCAGAAGCCTAAAAATCCCCAGGGGGGTTGTGGGTACACAGCCATGTGAGGCTCTGCTTTGCAGATTCTCCAAATGCCATGTTACTTTGTCAGAGGTCAAGCAATGGATAGCTCTCCACAATGAAAGAGATGTTAGAACTATACTCTGTAACCTCCAATTGAAATTAAAAATGGCACTCATATTATGTTCCAGATTTTATTGCATCTAGCTAGTCGGTCCAAAAAAGTTACTCATTTATTGATGTGCGAATAGTAACACTACCTCAATTACATTTAATAATTAACATGAGAAATAACAGTCTACCTCTTGGTTTAATATTCTGCTTGATCTTTGTTTTTCTTGGATATATCTCCATTTGTGTCCACTCTTGAATCGAGCTGTGTGCGTACTTTCATATCATTTACTTAATGGTTAGACTGTATGTATGCAACGGAGACTTCACTGAGATCATACCACTCACCATCCATCTCTCGATAGGCGGCTGCTGAAAATTACACCAAAAGGTGTACACAGATGGAAGTCAGGTTTTGTGTCTGTCTGGGAGGGACGAGGGAAGATGTGCGTAAAAATGAAAAAAGAGGCTCAGCGAAAATAAATTCAAAAGAGAGGAACATACTCATTAGTCCTAAATTTAGGTTGACAAAACTACAGAGATAATAAAATAGAAAAATCATCATGCTAATAATTAAAATTTATTGGACTATCTTGATTTTATGGGTGGGAAACTGAGGTACAGGGTGTGTGTGGTTGGTTAAGGAGCTTGATCAAATTTACAGATAGAAGATGGCCAAGCTTGAATCTAATCCTGGCGAATTCTCACCTGAAACATTTTAAACATGGGGCAATAACAAAGTACTATAGAGAACGAAAAGATTTAGAAGGAACAAGATCTGTCTCGGGGTCGGGGAGGTAGCTCAGTAGAATAAACGCTTGCCTGGCAAGCGCAGGGTCCTCAGTTCAATCCCCGGTACCAAAAAAAAAAAAAAAAAAAGGAACAAGAGAACTAAGAAATAAACGGAAAAAGATTAAGTTTAAAAACTCCCAGTGGGCTAATTAGTTGTGTATTATTAACAATCGGCTTTGTATTTTTAGCTCATGTAGTGTAGCAAATTCCGAAGTAGGTACTGTTCGTGTTTGTATTTTTCAGACAAGAGCACTTAAGAGGCTTGTAAGGAGTTAACTTCCAAAGCTGACAGCAGCAAGTCAAGAAGAGTCTAGGAGACTTGGAGACTGAATAGAGCAGGGCGGAGCAGCTGAGGGTAGAAAGTGAGAAATGCAGGAAGTTTTCCGTTTGGGCAGAGGCGGGTTCCCGCATTCAAAACTCCCCAGCCCGCCGCCGGCCAATCGCAAAGCCCGCCCCTCAGCCTCGGGCCCCGCCCCCTCGGCCGAAGGGCCTCTGAGCGCGCCGTCCTTCCCTCCTCCCTCTGTCTCCGCCCACCCCACCTGTATCATTTCCTGTGCGCCTGGTGCTGATTGGTCTAGAGGTCGGAAGTGAGGGCGGGCGGTGGAGCCGTTGCCGCAGTGACAGTGCTGGGAGAGTCCGAAGATGGCGGCGTCGCGTCGCTCTCAGCATCATCACCACCATCATCAACAACAGCTCCAGCCCGCCCCGGGGGCTTCGGCTCCGCCGCCGCCACCTCCCCCTCCCCTCAGTCCTGGCTTGGCCCCGGGGACCACCCCAGCCTCCCCCACGGCTGGGGGCCTGGCCACTTTCGCCTCCCCGCGCCACGGCCTAGCGCTGCCGGAGGGGGATGGCAGTCGGGATCCGCCCGACAGGCCTCGATCCCCGGACCCGGTTGACAGTACCAGCTGTTGCAGTACCACCAGCACGATTTGTACTGTAGCCGCCGCCACCGTGGTCCCAGCGGCTTCCGCTTCATCTGCCGTTGGGGTCGCGCTCAACTCAGCAGGCGGTGGCAGTAACAATTCTCCGTCGTCCTCTTCTTCCCCGACTTCTTCCTCATCTTCCTCTCCATCCTCCCCTGGGTCGAGCTTGGCTGAGAGCCCCGAGGCAGCTGGGGTTAGCACCACGGCAACACTGGGGCCTGGGGCAGCGGTACCTGGGACAGGGGTCCCAGCAGTGAGCGGGGCCCTACGGGAACTGCTGGAGGCCTGTCGCAATGGGGACGTGTCCCGGGTGAAGAGGCTGGTAGACGCTGCAAACGTAAATGCAAAGGACATGGCTGGCCGGAAGTCTTCTCCCTTGCACTTCGCTGCAGGTCAGAGACATATGAATTGTTAAGGGTTTTGGCAGGGGGGTCGGGTGGTCCCGCAAGGAAAAGGAAACGGGCGATTGTGAGGGGATAAGACGGGGGCGTGGCAATGGCCCTTCGGTACCTCACCTGGAGGGGACAGGTTCTTTGCTTTTCTGGGTGACAGGGGCGTGGAAAGGGGTCATTTGAATTCATTCTTTCATGGTTGCACAATACTTATTCCAAGACTCTGCAGTAAGTCTGGGCATATGTAAACTTTTTCAGTTCTGTTCGTGAGAACCTGAGCTTCGTGTCTTTGTGTTAGGTTTGTTTTGGGTTTGCACTATGGTTGATTCTTTAGGACAGTTCAGATCTAAGAAGCTTTAATGTAGCGCAACAAGTGTCTGTTGTAGTTTTTAGTAACTCACTGAAAGACATACATGGACTGAATTTCTGGAACTCCTAGTCTGCTTGGGGAGAAAGTATACTTATGTGAAGCAACTGGGAGAAGAGTACACTGATTTGAGCAATGCAAAAGGCAGTTTCCCTGAACTTAGTTGCCTCAGTTTTCTCCTCGGCAAAATGTTGTGTGAGGATTTAGTGAGAATACTGGTGCCTGCCAAGTAAGTTCTTTAGAAAAAATGCAGATGCCTACATTGTGACTACATTGTGAGCCTTGCTCTGTTGTGGTATTGCTATATAAAGGAAAATATAAAACAAAAACAAAACCCATAAACTACCTCTTCCTGTTGTTTTTGAAGATAAAGGTAATTGCATTAGGAGTGTTATGTTAGAAATGTGAACTTTTTAATGTACACTGTACAGCTCAAATAGGACAGAAAGGTCCGAATGAAAAGGCGCTACCCACACACATCAAATATAGCACCTCAAAGGTACCTTCTGTTGTTTCTTGCTGAATTTGTAATGTCATTCCTTCATTTTGTTCTGTTAGTACTAAAACATGTATTTACAACTCTTATATATTTAATTTGTTTTTACTACAACTCACGTACTGACATCCTCATTTTATAGTAAGGCACATATTTAAATAAAGTTAATAAAGTGGTAAGATTAGGGTGTGGATTCAGGCAGTCTGATTTTAGAGCTTTAAAAATCAATCTGAAAATATTATGAGTGATATTAGGTTTATGGTCACTTCTTTTTTTGTGAATAATTACAATACAGAGTTCCTAATTTATGCATTGTTTTGAGGAAGAAGTAATGAGGATCTATAGACTAACTTTCAGATAATTTTTTTTACAGGCTATACTTGGAAAGACACATGCAACTGAATTGAAAGTTTCAGGAAACTGTAATTTCCCTTACACATGTGTTATATTCTGATATTTTATGTTACATTCCATTTCAGTTTTAGCAAGTACTGATTGTGAACCATGAATTGGCCATGACCAGTGGCATGAGAAACACAGGAAATCATTATTAGGTCACTGGCTCTATTCTTGATTTATAGATGGCTACTATGAGGAATGTAGTGAATTGGGTCATACATAGGCCTTTATCTAGCCAGTTACGCAGGATCTTGCTTGGTTTAAATGAAACATCATTTCTTTTTCTTTAGGCTAAATAAAAGGCTAAGCCAGATTTCATAAATCAACTGAGGATGCTTACTTTTGCACTTGTTAACACATTTTACAAATCTTGTCATTTCTTACTATACCTTTTTGTAAGAAATCACCAAGAAATGATAGCTATATTTATACGTCAATTAATTTACTTATTTCAAATTAGTCACATAAAATAGTACTTATCTCCCAAATCACACAAGTGACTTTTAATTCTCTTCTAGAGTTTTGTGTGTACCCAAATAAGTTAGAATAAAAACAGTAAAAACACCCTGTAATTATGTTGTAGTTCTGAGACGTATGAACTGGCTTTTTTAGGGATAAAAATATATTTTAGGTCATCTTGGAAAATAGACAAAACAGTTATAAAGTTCTCCATGACATAAAAAATAACATCTTGTACTGATTTTATTACACTTTCATATCTGTATACATAATATTAAAGTTTTGTTAAATCTAGTTTCCATCAAGTGTAGGTTAAGTAGTTAAAAGCAATTCTTAGTTGACTCTTAGCTGGTTTTTTTTTTTTTTTTCTTTTCAAAGTTTTATTGATAAACATATAGCAATGAGACAGTTTCAAATCAAATCGAAAGTACAGTTTCAACAAATAATACACTGCATATATTCTTCTTAGTGGTTAATTGCTGTACAAGATGCAGACTTGTGATCCTACTTACAAACACCATTAGTTAGCTGGTTTTTATTACAGTCATTGAACTGTCGTGGAATAGCCATTCTAAAGATAAGAAATCAGTACCTTCTGTTAGATGGAAAAGTTTTAAAATTATGGTTACTTGTTCTGCTTATGCTTAGGTATAAAATACTGTCATGAGTTTTAAGTGGCAGATCTTCAATATTCTTATGGCGATACTATATAGTGGTTACAGTAATACTGTAACCATTATACAGTATCTGGGTAACCAAAGAACAACAATACAAAATCCCATGAAGTGTGTAACCTAGAGTGATAGGAAAAGTATGTTATGCTGTCTTTTGGAATAACAGGGGGTGTTGTCTTGGGTTTGAAACATTTGGGGTTTTGTTTTGTTTTAAAGCAGGAAATGTACAGGAAGAGCCAAGGTAGTCAAGTGAATGTTAGAAGGAATAATGTTAACTTTATGTCTAAAAATGAGTTTACAGTTTTGTAGCATGAGATGAAACCATTTTTAAAGTCTTCAGGAATAGTATTAAATCATGTTGAAGTCTTGGTGACTTTGTTACCATAGTGGTAACCTTGTTCTTTCCAGTAATATAATTAACAAAAAGAAGTATATTAATAATGGACTCCTTCTTTCCATAGTTAGGACCTGAACTTCAATTTCCATTGTTGATAAAAGTTCCCAAAGTGCTTCTGATGTCCTCACGAGATGGTCATAGCAAATTGATTGAATTTTTTTCTTGTGGACTAGAGTTTATTTTTTATTTTTTAAAAAAATTTTAATTTTAATTTTATTTTTTATATTTTATTTATTTTTTGCGGTACCAGGGATGGAACTCAGGCCCTTCTGCTTGCCAGGCAAGCACTTATTCTACTTAGCCATCTCCTTGGCTGGACTAGAGTTTATATGAGGTTTTATTTTCTACAGCTAAGGTCCTTGATCCTGGTTTTCTGTTGTACAGCACTCAAAGGTCTTTTTAAATGGTGCAGTTTTGAGTGACACCATCCCTTTAGTTCAGTTATTCTCAGTGACATCATTTGCTAAAGAACCAGTGTATTTTTGATGAGGTCTTTTTTTTAAAATAGAAAACCACATGTGAAATATTTTATTTTTTAAAAATTTTAACAAAGTGCTAAATTCTGAGACCTCATATATTAACTTTAGGTTGAAAAAATTTACAACAGGCTTTTGGTAATTAATATTTGACTTATGATTTGTCTTATGATATGATATGATATGATATGATATAAGGTGTTTTGTATTAAAACTAGCAAAATACAGATTCCAGTTTTATTTTTTGTGAAAAATAGACTTAGTCCTACAGAGACTACTCAGCTGACCCTGATTTTTCAGCATGACCGTGCTTGCTTTTTTCCCCTTTTCCCAGTACAAATGTTTTTACCCCAGTGGAAAACTGTCCTCTAAACTGTTGCCCACCAGTGGGTAAAAAGTGGGTCAGAGTGCATCAGTCCTGGAGTGGGACTGTTTCTTGCTTTTTATTGTCTGACAAAGTCCTTGACTGTATTGTCAAGCAAGTGCCTTGTTTTGGGAAATAATCTAATTTGGTAATAGTTTTTGGTTTTGTTTTTAATAAGACTAATTTCACAAATATCTTCCTAGACCAAAAATTGCTGGTTACAAATTAGATTTGCTTTTATTTACTGTTTTCTTAAAGTTTTACATTTTCCTTAAAGAATCTCTGAAAAATCAACATAGAACTTCTAGGTAGAAAGACCTATGTAGTTTACCTTTTGCCTTAATGCTATCATTTTTTGGGAAAAGGTGGTTTATGGAATAAATTAGTTGTTTATAAATGATATAAATGTATCTCTAATAGTTCTGAGTTGGTAGCAAGAAAACTGTTAAACTATAGAGGAATGTTAACATAAATTATAACACTACACTTTTTATTACATACTCTCTGCTTATATATCCCCCATTTATCAGTCTTTTTAATGCATGTCAATGAGAATTCAGACTTCTGTGCAGTTTCCCTAAAGACTTATTGGTACAAGCCTTCTACATTCACTAAGTTGTGAAAACTGCAAACTTTTGTATAACTCAAGTCCTTAGAGAAAGTTATTAAAACATAGATGGTTCCCCCATCCTCTTACCTTTTATCCTTTACTCCTGCCCCTGGAACAACTACTGTTCATTTCTGGAAATAAAAGTTGTCTAGTTTAGGTTGGCATGGTGGTGTATGCATTGGGGGCTGAGGTAGGAGTATCCTGAGTTTAAAGCTAGCCCAAGAAACTTGGCAAACTGTTGCCTCAAAATAAAAAAGGCCAAGGGCCGGGGAGATGGCTCAGTAGAATAAGCGCTTGCCTGGCAAGCGCAAGGGCCTGAGTTCAAACCCCGGTTCCGCAAAATCAATCAATCAATCAATGGGCCAGGAATGTAGCTCAGTGTGAAGGTCCCGGATTCTGTGTCCACTACTACCATCACACACAAAAAAAGCTGCATGTTTTAGAAGTTCACATAAATGGAATAAAAACATATATATTCTTTATGACAACCTTTTTTTTTTTTTTTGGTACTTTTATAGGGAAGGGTCTACAGGGTGTTCAGGGTCTCACTACTAGATTGGACTCTTAGTGATCTTCCTGTTTACAGCCTCCCAAGAGCTGGGATTACAGGCATGTGCCACCACAAACCAGCCTTAACTGCCCTCTCAGCGCACCCTGGTGGTGGGGCCGGCTTGGCAGGCCAGGGATTGAACCTCCGTTCCTTGCACCTGCTTGCAGGCACTTTAATCTGCTGAGATATTTGGCTGGCCCTATGACAGACTTCTTTTGCTCAGTATGATTTTTTTGATATAGTATGTGTTAGTAGTTTCTAATTACTGCCAAGTAGATTTCATTACAGGAAGGTGCTATAGTGTATCCCTTCTTTTGATAAAACTCTTAGGTTGTTTCTAGCTCTGGCTATTATGAATCAAGCTGATACAAATATTCTTTAAGATTCTTCTTGTAATATAGGTTTTCTTTCTCTTGGACAAATACCTAGAATTAGAGCTGCTGGGCCTTTTAGGTAGTAGGTAGATGTCCTGATGTTAGCAAGATTCAGTTCCTCGGAGATTGATGTATTCACTATGCTGTTCAGACTGGCCTTGAACTCACTTTGTAATTCAGCTAGCCTCCAACTCACAGCGATCTTCCTGCTTCAGCCTCCTGAGTGCTGGGATTACAGGCATGCACCAGCATGCCTGGCCTCCTCAGAGGTTATTGGACTGAGCTCTCTCAGTTTTGTAGGTATGTCAGATGATCTAAGTCAAAGCGGGCGAAGGGAGAGAGCAAGAGGGGCTGTCCAGAGCCTTCTTAAAATCTTGTTACTTTTGTTGGGTTCTGTGTATAAGAACATAAAATAGCCCATGCCAATATCAGGAGAAGAGCATACAGAGACATAGTATAAAGTCACTTGTTGCTTAATGGCAGGGGTTTGTGGCACTGGGGATTGACCCTACAGTCTTGCACATGCCAGGCATATGTTCCCATTTTTAAGCTCCTTTAGTGGGTTAAACATTCATGTGACATGTGTTATCTTAATCAATTTGGGCTACTATGAAAGAACAATAGACTGGTAGCTGATAAACAACAAATATTTGTTTCTCAGTCTTCTGGGGGCTGGAAGACTGGCTAAGATCAAGGTGGGTTGGCTTCTGGTGAAGGCTGTCTTCCAGGTTGCAGATTGTGAACCTCGTACTGATTTCTCACAAGTTAGAAGGCAGAGAATGAGAAGAAGAAATGGGAAGAGTGTGTGCACATGCCACTGTCCTGTTAGTCCATAATATGTGTCTTCCTGAAGGCTTGACCCTTGTATTGAACTTTTAATCATCATGAAATGTCCCCTTATCTCTAGTAATATTCTTTTCCTCAGAATGTTTGATCAGATAGGAATGTGTGAATGAGTGAATTATCTTTTTTATGCTTGCTATGGGGATGATATATTTTTTCCAGCCATTTAGTTTCATCTTATGATTCTTTATAAAGTGGTCTATTATAAATAGTATATATTTGAATGATATTTTTTAAGAGATCCAGGCAATCTGTCTTAATCTATCCTTTTAGTTAATATTGACACTTGCAATTCAAATTCAGAACGACAAGATTTTGACATAACCTCTTGCCTCATATCTATACGTCATTTCTTCCAAAGAGACTTCGTTCTCAAGGATCTAGGGGATTGTAGTTAGACTGTTACGCACTAAGTCATCTTCATCCTGTACTGTGCATTCATAGTGCAGCGTTCTTACTAAAGCCAGACATTTCCTTACATATGCTGCCCTTTTGCTGCATCATTTGTTCCCTATTATGAGAGAACATAGTGAATAATTACTTTATCTTATGGATGTCATTTCATTTTTAGTTCTACAAAGCTTTATGGTAGGTGGTCCCCAAAAGTTCCTGCTGTATATTCTTTCCCTTTGTTTATACGTTGAACATGTGTCATCTAAAATATCTGGGGTCAGAGTGTGTCCTTTGGGGGGACTTTTTTTTATATTTTAGAATATTTACATATATCTTGTTTGGACTAAGTCCAAACACAAAATTCGTATGTATTTTATATGTAGTTTATACACATCTAAGCTGGCAAGCCTGAAGCATTAAAGGGCGTTTCATGGTTTGAAAATTTCAAGGCATCATGTTTTAGATTTTGGAGAATTGTGAATTTTGCTTTTTTTTTTTTCTTAATTTTTCTTTTTGTCTTTTTGAGACAGGGTCTTACTCTGTAGTTCAGGATGGACTTGAGCTCACTTTGTAGCCCAGGCTGGTCTCAAACTCACAGTGATCCTCCTGCCTCAGCCTCCTGAGTCCTGGGATTATAGGTGTGTGTCACCACATGCAGCTAAACTTGACTTTTTTTTTTTTTTTTTCCCAGTGCCAAAGATCAAACTAAGAACCTTACACTTGCCAGGCAGGTGCTTATTCCACTGAGCTATATACCCCCAGCCTATATTTTGCATTTTTAGATTAGGGATGTTCCACACCATTCATCAAGAGGTACAGCCTGTTTCCTGCCCTTGTATTTGGTGGGAGGAATGCAGTGAGGCAGAAGTCATGCTGTGTAACACCTAAGCCCTCAGAGATGTGAAAGCTTTACTTTTGTGTGTTGAGAATCTCACTTTTGGAACCTTGGCCATCATTCTTTGAAAAAACAAAACAAAACAAAACAAAACAAAACAAAACAAAACAAAACATGTAGTAGAGGAGAAGCAGTCAGGTCTGTATCCTTCAGTGAAATGTGTAGGAGTACCCACTGCCAGCTACCCAGTGGGCTGCCTTGGTCATTCTCACCTTATCAAGGCTCAAGTAATGAGTATTAGCCAACACTGATAAGTGGTGGTTATTCAGGTAAGTCACTATGTTTGGAATAGTTTGCCATGTACAGTAGGTACTACTGCTTTATCTATGTGATGTGGTAAAAAATACAGTGAATGCCTAAAGGGTTTTAAAAAAATGTACTAGGTTAAAGATTCCCCCTCAGAATACTTCCCTTCACTTTGAACACACCATTGTTCTTGCCCTTTTGTAAAGCAGCTTTAGAAGCTCTCGTTTGTCTTTGCTTTTTGCCTCACTGAGCTGAATCAGTCCAAAATGTTCATGTTTCATGGTCATTTTGACTTTACGGGAGGGCCAGAAGTCCCATGATGCAAGACATGGTGAATAAGGTGGCCGAGGTAATGTTTTTAGGAACCTGGCTTTTCCGTTGGATGGCATGTGGCAGTACCGTCACCATAGTTTTGATCACAACTTGTAAAACCATGAAGCAAGACTTACAGAACTACTTCAGAAAGTGACAAGAACAGTGGGTGTGTTCAAAGTGAGTAAAGACTACTTGGAAGAAAATTAATGGTAATGTGTCTAATATACTAAAGAACTTTTTCTTTTTTTAACATTTTGCATTTTTTGGTCATCTCTTGTATTTCTCTGCTTTAAATGCTCTGCTGTCTTAGAAACCGTTATCCCTTAAAAAGTTTTTATGCTGATGATAGTTGTTGCCATAGTCTTGGGTGGTAACTTTTTTCCAATCTAAGATGATATTTCATTTTCTTCAGGTAACGATTATTAATATTGGCTGCCATATGAGAAGCTGCTGTCCGTGATCTTTTCTTCTGCCATGTCCAAAAGATTTTCTCCCTCTTTATGGAGGTCTAGTTCTCTTGGAGTGTGTCTTGGTGTTAGTCCCCGGAGGTGGGTTTCTCAGGTCCTTGGTGTCCCTTTTCTTTATAGTTTCAGAGCCTTTTTACCAGAAAGTTTTCTCAAATACTTTTTAGTATTTGTTCCTTTCCTGGTTGTTCGATCAATCAATCAGTCAGTCTGTCTGTCTGTCTGTCTGTCTGTCTGTCTGTCTGTCTATTTATCTCATCGCTTTGGCTTCTAAATGTATCAGTTCCTCTTGTGGAAATACACATGAAATTTACCATTTTAACCTTTTATACATGTGTAATTGAGAACATTAAATGCTTTTCCCATGTTACGTGACCATCATCCCTTGTCCATTTCCAGAACTTTTTCATTGCTCTAAACTGAAATTCTTTGCCTGTTGAACTACAACAGTGCATTCTGCCCTCACTTTCTCTTCTGTTTCTCATAAGGCAGGGGTTGAGAAATCATGTAAGTAGCAGAAAGTAAATATTTTAGGCTTTGTGGGCAGTTTGGTTTTTGTGATAGTTACTTAGCTTTGCTTTTATGCCATGAAAATGTCCACAGCTAATACATAAATTAATGTGTGGTTCTAAATTTATCACTTGCCCTTTTTCTGTGGAAATACATGTAAAATTTACCATCTAATGGTACTGTGTCAATAAAACTTTATTTACAAAAATACAGATGGTCAATTTGGGTGTGGGTTACAATTTGCTGACCCACTGAAGAGTTGTTTGTGGTAGTTTTTCACCTAGTATTTTTTGTTTAGCCTTTTGTTGAAATAAGCTTTTTTCTTTTGAATTACTTCATGAGTGTTTTGAAATGATGAAAATAATTTTATCTCTTTTGGTGGCCTTTCTTTAGATATATACTAATTGTCCGTAGGGATGGCATTTTACCGAAATTCGTGTAAGTTTTGCATGGATTTGACCTCAATTTTTTTTCCATTATTTATTTTTGGATAATTTAATTTCTGAGTAATTTTGAGTATAAAACATCAGGATCCAAGATGTTGAAAGTAAGTCCCTGTTTCTTTTCTCTACTGTTAGATGTGCACTATGCCCTACAATCCATGAGTTCTCACAATAAGATTTGCAGGATTACCTCATATGATAGTAACATTTAAAATACAAACTGTCTCTTTGTGTCCTAGTTCATGTAGGTACCTGATAGTTCCTGCAGATCTTTAGATCAGAATTATCCTCCTAGGATCCTTTATAGATAAAAATCTCATCTTGATAATCTCATTGAAACAGAAGTCTTTTTGTTAATTTAACCCACTCACTTGCCTTTTTTGCTCTCCTATAGGTACTCCCTTTCCCTCAACAAATTAAATAACTGCTTCTTCCTGAGCTCAACTGTTGTTGTTTTTCCTGAGTTATAAGGCCAAAGAAATAGAGCTGGAGAATAGAAAGGACAAATGCCATGTTATGGCCATAAATATGTTAAAAAATGGTATCTTAACCGTAGAGCTCAGAAGAAGAAAAGTAATCAAAGAATGTAAATAATTCTGAGAAAATATATTTTATTATAGTATTAGGTTTAGGAATAAACATCATCATGAGCCTTGTGATGAAGAGAGTGGAAAAACTCTAGGATGGTCTTTTACTTATTTATTTTTTTAAATTAATTTTTTTTTTTTAATGTATTCGGTACAGGGTCTCACTGCGCAGCTCAGACTCATAGTGATCCTCCTGTTTGCAGCCTCCCCAGTGCTGGGATTATAGGCGTGTGCCCACAACGCCCTGTCTCTTTGGGATGGTCTTAAGTGTATTTAATAGCTTCCTTTTGTTTCACTGACAAAATAATCTTTTGGGCTGTTGATGATGAAATATGCAGTAGATGTAGTTGAAGAGATAGGTGTCTCAGCTTTTGTTTTGCTCATCTGTCAGCCTCCTTGGAGTTACTTTGCCTATATTTCCTTCCTCTGCCAGACAAACTTAGGAAGTTAAGATGGGAGCCTCATTTTAGAAGACCAGTAACTGTACCATGTGCTGTGGCTTGAATGTGACCTCCAAAGTTCATGATGAAATGTGATTTCTGCTATAACACTAGTAAGAGGTGGCACCTTTAGCTGGTGATTAGTGCTATTACTGTGGGAGTGGTGTAGTTGTCTAGGCAGTGGGTTCTTAATAAAAAGGAAGAGTTGAGCCAATTTCCTTGCATTTGTGCATGTTATGAGGAGCAGGAAGGCCCTCACCACATGTGACCCCTTGATCTTGGCTTCCAGAACTGTGCGCCAAATAAATTTATCATTCAAGTTTTTATTGTTTGTAACCGTATTCTGCTGTAAATGTAGCAGAAAATGGGCTAAGATAGCATGTGGTATTAATGTGAGTTTGTAATAAGAATTGAGTAGCATTAGTCAAGGTGAATAGGGCTTGTAGTTTGAGGACCACTGAACCTTCCGCCTGTGTACTAATTGGGTCCTGATAAAGCAAGTGAAGCATCACAAGAAAGGGGCCTGGAGAAAGGGGCAGTGTATTGTTGAATTAAAACACTATCTTGGGGTGGGGAATTAAGTAGGATTTTTTTTCCAGTGCTCAGGATAACTAATTTAAGGCCTACTTAAAAAAAAAAAATCATTTTGATTTCAAGTAATTGGAGAAAGTTTTGAGTATTGCGTTTTTGTGTGCTCAATGCTGTTAAGGCTTCATCAGATTTTCAAGCTCGCCTTTCCCCATAATGAGCTGCTGGGCTCTTCGGTGGAATCTCGTTCTTCCTGTTTGTTCAGGTATCTGTTTAAAAATCAAAGCAGTCTGATTTAAACTTTGCTTACTTTCTGTCTCTTTTTTCTTTGAGGCTGTTTTTGGGAGACTGTTTGCTAGTTCTCTATTTAGTTTAAACACATGAACTTTTCTTTTTCTAGTATGAAAATGAGAGATAATGTGATGTAAAATATCTTCCCTTGTCATTTCAGTGTACAAGCAAAACTGCTGGTTGGTGATAGTCAGTTTTTTGTTTATTTAGATGTGCCACTCGTACTCTGTGGTACCTTTTTTAAAGTAAAAAGTTCACTAATTAGCAGGTGATTTTCCTAAACTACAGGTCCAAACTAATAAATAGGTATTTTCAATTTACTGATTGACCAAAGCACTTTAAAGCTATTGTGTCTACATCATCACTTATGCAGTAGTTTAAAAATAGAGGAAACCTTCTGATGCCTGGTGGACTATACTTGTGAAGGGCTAGCTAAGTATTTGATAAGTAGATACTAAAAGGATCCAATGCTTCTCTAGCTCTGATATGTTAACAATCAGTCGTGCTGTTCTCCTTTTCACAATGTTTGAGTTATTTACAAGTTGAATCTGGAAAATTTTTAAAGAAATACATAGGATTTCAGTTAATGAATAGGCTTTAACTATTTTTTCAATAATACCTTGCAAAGAAATGCCAAGTTATGCTTTATGCTTTTCTTCTTTGCAGGAAATTTTACTGTTTCGGAAAAAAAAGGTCTTTTGACTTTTTAAGGCAGGTTACCTTCTCTCCCCAGAGTAATACCCACAAAAATGTAACAGTGGATATGTGTTGCTATTACTCTGTTGGAATTCTTTGAAAGCAGATACATTTGGGACTTATAATAAGGAACTTCAATATTTCTTCAGTGAATTATTCCTGTTGGGTGTTCTAATATTGGATCAAGTGAACACTTCTAGTTTTTGATTTTCTGATTTTCTTAAATGTATAAATAATTTTTATATATTAGTATAATTTGTCATCAGACTCTAACTTCACGCACCTGTTAAATGATAGGGCCAATTTAAACCCCTGTTTGTCCTAAAATCATTTGGTCTCTGCTATTCAAATGGAAGATTAGTAGCAATAAAAAGTAAAATCTGTATCTTGTTATTTTGTCATAACTTGAATTATTATGTTACTTTCCCAAATTTGTTTTCTCAATAAAACTAATGGTTCAAATTTTAGAAAAATATGGGAAAAAGTGGTTCATCATTTTAGTAAGGCAAAATGATGGCAAACTATTGGTAGTTATTTGAGTATCCCTTCAACCCTTTTTCTAGGCATTCAAAGTAAAACTTTTTAGTATGTAGGGTATTAGAACATTTTGCAGTTATTAGAATGCCAAACTATCTTTTGTTCAATTGTTTTAAAAACATACAAATATGATTGTAAGTGATCCTGGAGGAGTCTTTTAATTAAATAGGATATATGTATATGCACAGCTCTATTCTTTAAGAGACTAATTAAAATGGTTGAGAAAATCTTGAAGATAACTTTAGCTGTATCTTCTGACTCAAACAGTCAAGGAAAGTTTTGGAATAGTAAATAAAATATGGCAGTTACAATTTGAAAGTATGTGATATTCTGAACTGTTGGTTAGTATCTTAATTTTGTTTATATTTTAGTACAATTCAAAAACAAAAAGGTGATGTTAAAATGCATATTTTAGTCTCTTCAAGAGAACTCATTTCTTAATATTACCAAACTGAAATATGGAAAATACAAATCTCTGCAACTGTGTTGGAGACATATTTCTGGGAATCACTATAGTTTTCTGGCAGTGTGACATACGGCATTGAAGAAGTGTTATGAAAATTCGGATGAACACCATGAAACTTGCTTAATTGTCGTGTGAGGGGGAGTTCCATAACATATTTTACTCCCTTAGTCTCTTTTATAGGATCGGCTTAAACTGTACAGTTGTATAGTTAGTTCAGTTGCAGCTTGATAAACAGTGCTCTAAGGAGCAAGAGGAAGAGAATGGCATTATTTCCCATCCTTGAGGAAGCTTGTAGTCTAATGCACAGTTGTTCATATTTTTTGTTGTCAGGACTCTTTTGTACTTTTAAAGAGTAATGCCCAACCCACCTTTAGGTTCCAACCTCCCATGGATGACTGAAACTAGATAGTACTAAATTCCTCTCTGAAATACCTAGGATAAAGTTTAATTTATAAGTTACATAGAGTCAGAGATTAACAGAATAATGCAGACCAATTGTAGCAATATGCTGTAATAAAAGTGAATGCATCTCAGAATATCTCTCTACTTATTAAGTTAATAACTTTCACTTTTCATTTAAGGGAAGTCCTTTAGCTTCTTTTTGACATATCTTCTTTTCATGAATCAATGATCTTGTACTTGGGGGCCATTATTAAATGCAATAAGGGTTACTTACATGAACACAAGCTCTGTGACATTGTGACAGTTGAGATGGCTACTAATGGGTGGTAGTATATACAGCATAGATGTTCAGGACAAAGGATGATTCTTGTCCCTGAGCAGAAGAGAGCAGATGGCATGAAATTTTATCACAGTACTAAGAATAGTATGCTGTTGAAATGTATGAGTTGTTTGTTCTTGATTTTCCATTAAATATTAGCAGATTGTGACCACAGATAAGTAAAATGGTAGAGGGCTAAACTGGGTAAGTGGGAATCACTAAAACTGAATCAACTATTGTTAAGTGGGTTATGTCTATGGAGATACACTTATGGAATCTCTCAATCCAAAGTATATGCATGTTTCTTTTTCTTTGATGCTATACCCAAGTTTGATCAAGTAGTAGTTTCCTAAAGATTAATTGCAATGTGGAATCTGAAGCCTTGTCAGTGAATTTTTAATGCTTCTGCTATTTTATAATGTTACCACATATCTTAAAATTTTGCACAATTGATCTTACACATGTATGTGTTCTGGCCATGTGCAAAATACTGCTTCAGGGCGTAGGCAAAATTTCCAAATGTTAGTACATTTCAATGTATAATAGAAACAATAAGAACATTTATGAACATCACCACCAGATTTATCAGAAAATAGTTAAATATCAGCAAACTGTTAAGCTTATGGTGGCAGATGCAAATGTTACATAATTCATATTTTTGCTTACAAGCTCAAATTGTATTATTGGGGATGAATATTGTCAGATGTTTGGAATGACAGGCTCAATTTGTTCATCCTTGATAAAATGTCTCCTGAATATAGAGATGAACTGAGCTCAAACAGTTGCATATGCATTGCTCTTCAGACAGTCATACTTTGGCATGTGTTAGAAATGCTTAGTCTGTTGCTCATTTTGTGACAGCAATATTAAGATGTGCGCTTAAGAGTTAGAGTTTAATAAAATTAATAGTGATATTTTCATGAAAGACAGTCTTACATGAAATTGTTTCATTTGTTTTTTAATACTGTGAGAGCCTAGTAGTGAAAAGTACAATGACTAACAGTACTGATTGCTGTCAGTGTCTTGGGTTATGCCAAGGTGTCAGTAGTTTAACCTACCATTGCTTTTGTATTATTATAAACACCAGGAGTACATTTTCCAAATGACTAATATATGGTGTTACAAAGTCATACATTGTCACTGTCTTGACAGTGAAAAAGGCCAGATAATCTTAGTATTATTTAGCAAATGATTTTAACTTCTGAGATCACCAGATGGGGTCACCACACTTTGAAAACTGTTGAAGTAATCTGAGTTGTTCGTGGTTTTGAGAATCTAATGAAAATACAGACATTCTCCCCAGAAAGGTAAATAACAAATTTACATACAAACTTCCTGAAGCAGTTTGTTTTGGTTTGAATCCTTGTGTCTCCCAAGGGCCTCAGATTGTCCTAGGCAGGGCTTCTAGGAGCTGACTGAAACCTGAGGTGATAAACTGGCTTGCTGGTAGGAGGTGGAGCCTGGTTGGGTGAGGCAGGTTGCTTGGGGCATGACCTGGAAGGGTAGATGTCACTTTCCTCCCCTCACTCTGCTTCCTGGACACAGTGAGGTGAGCACCTGGCCTTTACTCACACTGTTCTGCGTGCTGTGTCTATGTAAGCCTGCTGAATGTGGACTGACACCTTTGAACTATGAAACAAAATAAACCTCTCCTTTTGTAAGTTATGGGTGCCAGTCCCAGTAATGAGAGTGTCCAAGACACTCTTCAACCGTGATTCTTACATTTTGTATCTTGAGGGCTTGTTAAAACATCTGCTGCTGCCCCCCCACCCCCCGAATTTTCTATGTGGTGTAGTCTGAGAATGTACGTTTTTCCAAGTCCCAGGTGATGGTGATACTCTTTGAGGGCAAAGATTCTTAACCTGAGAGCAATTATATCAAATCACTGATGCAGGATAGAGGCTTTTTGTTTTGTTTTTAATCTTCTCTGATGATTTTCATGTACAGGCAAATTAAGAATCATTGAGGATACAAGGAACTCAGGTAAGACTCCCAAATAAGATTAAAAACATTTAATATTTATACAGACTTATTAATTTGAAAGCAATTGACAGTTATTCCTCACTATAAGCTTATAATGTGGTTTTTATATCTGACAGAAAACTGGCCTGGTGTTCCTGACATTACAGAACTGTAAGGAACTTTGGGCTCTGAGTATATGAAATGAAGTTAGTAAAGTTTTTAAAACAGCGCTCTGCAAAGAGTGATCAAAACTACAATGCATCTTTAAATAAAATTTATTACAGTAAAGGAGATCGCCATCAGTCCCCCTTAACGCACTTCCCGTGGTGTCACACACTCATCCCATCATTCTTGCTATTTTCTGAAGCAGTTCTGGCAGTCCTTTTTTCTGAGTGCCTTTAAGAGGTGTGATTAAAAAATATGGTAAATGCTGCTGCTGAGCGCCATCCAATGGAAAGGCGGCCTTGTAAAAGTATTTGCAGTGTCCCTTCATCGGCTTGGTGCAGTGGCTGTGGTACCATGCAGCTGTGCTCCTCTCCAGGGTCAAAATGGCCATGAACTATAAATATTTTGAGTTGATTCAAGACACAGATGCACCATGAAGAGGATGCTTTACAGTGGGAAGAACTTCTAAAGGTGGTGTTCCAGAGGGAAATGGAGTATCTTTAGGGAGGTTATGACAATGTGCCTTTTACTGTAATTTTTAAAAAACTTAAACTTACATATTAAATTCTTTAAACCTATAGCATATTTTTATTACATTTTATATAATCCTAGAGTTTTTGGACATAGATAGGTTACTACACTTGCTTTTCTAAGAGGTTCTACTGGCATATATTCCTAACATTCCCTTTGCCAAACCAACAACCATAGTATAGTTTCATATTTCCTTTTTGAAATACATACACAGATATGTCCACCAATCATTAAGAATATCACAAGGTGAACTTTTAAAAAATGAATATATTGAGTAACTAGTGCCCAGCACAAGAATCACAAAGTTGTTAACCATCTGGAAGCCTCTGTTGACTTTTGAGTGACTAGTCCATCTGCCACAGATTAGTTTTGTCTGTTTTCCAGTGCTTTTGTGTGTGTGAGCTATCTCATGCAGCTGTGATTGGTTTATTGTTATATAGCATACCATTGTGTGAAAATGCTGGTACCCATTTTGCTGTAGATGTGCATTTGGACAGCATTTGTGTTATTGGTTAGCCTTCTCACTTCTGGGACAGGAGGAGAGGTGTATTTGGCTTCAAGTTTCAGAAGTCTGCTGGTTCCAGTGCAGAAACATCCTGGTGGAAGGGTATAGTGGACTGGACTACTCACCTTATGGCAGCCCAGAAGCACTAGTGGGAGACTGTCAGAAAGGAAGTGGCCTGGGACCATTTACTCCCAGGGGGCATGCCCCCTGGAGCCACTCACCTTCCAGAAGCCCATCTTTGAACACATGAGACTTTAGGAGGACACTTTACATCGAATCATAATATGTATGTTGTATGTTATACATAATTAATACTTCTATGGACATTTTGTACCTCTCTAAACATCACTTGAAACATTTTGATTATCTTTATAACTTAAAAACTGTTTAAAATAGTTTGCATTTCTCTGATTCTATGGAGTAATTTATCTTTTTCTTAATTTTTATTTTATTAGTATATGTTTGTGATACATGATAGTTGCATAATTGGCATTTCCATATTTATGAATTCTTTTCAAAATTCTTTGCTTTTCTTTTACCTTCTCATATTTTATTTGTGCTTTATTATAGTCATTGTGAATATTTTCTGGGTTTGTCTTTAAATTTTATCTATAAACTTCCTGATTCTATTGTCTTTAAATATTTTCTTCTTTTTTTCTTGTTCATTTCTTTCCTGAGATCAGGCAAATAAATGGCCACTTACATTTTTTTATGGTTTAATTTTTGCTGTTTACACTTTAATCTGTTTTGAACTTAATTTACAATATACTGACTAAAATATTTTTTCCTTTTTCTTTTTTTTTTGTTTTTTTTTTTTGTTATTTTTTTCTTTCCTGAGATCAGGTAAATAAATGGCCACTTAAATTTTTTTATGACTTCATTTTAACAGTGTACATGTACTGAAAAGTGTTTTAAAAATTGGTTTCAAAGCAGATAGCAGTTTCCTTAGACCATTTATTGAATAACGTAGCGATTAAAATAAACCTGAAGTTTGGGTTTCTAGTATCTTTTTTTCTTTTGACTTAGTTATTAGGATTCATTCATTGTAATATTTTTAATCTTGCCCGCCCTTCCTTATTAGTGCAGTAAGAGTAACTACCTTTGCAAAGTGGCCTATGTTGAAATAAAAGAAAGTAGACTGAAAACTGTCAGCAGAATTCTAAGGTTATATATAGCCTTTTTTCTCTGGATTTTAAAGTTGACTTATACAGTTATCTGTCTACATTTTGCATTTTTCTTTAGTATATCCAAGATCACATAGCAGAAATATGTGCTATGAAACTTTAGTGGAGAAATACTCTTCCCACTGAGTTACAAAACAGAAGAATTTTAGTTCTGATATTAACTGGTTTTGACAGATGATTCTGTTTTTCTTCATGATTTTATGGGAAAAAAATTAATTTGATTCCATGTTGTTGCCTGATCAGTTTATTTTTGTTTAAACCATTTTCAACTTCATTTAAGTACTTGAATATACGGTTTGTTTCTTATCTCCTGACTTTGAATTTACTACTTGGCCTCCTCTGAAAATTTGTTCCTGTCTTTTTCTCTGACTGACTGCTTGCTTTTTAGATCTTAGTGCCAAATATCACTTCCTTAGGGAAGCTTTCCTATCCCAAACTTGGTTTAGTTTTGCACTGCCATTTATTCTTTGAAAAACCCATATTTGTAGTGATTTGTCATGGGACTTACTGGTTGCCTTTCTTGAGATGCTAATTGCTTTTTAAGAAGTTAATTCCTGATATATGACTATACACACAATTTTTTTTGTCGTGCTGAAGTATTCTTGCAGTATTCTCAACTAGTCTTTTTTATGTTTAACCTTGAAATTTTATGTCTGATATTTTAATTCACTCTTACATGTAAATAAAGTTAACCAAGGGCTGGGGAGATGAGATAGCTCAGCAGCATAAGCATCTGCCTGGCAATCATAAGGTCCTGAGTTCAATGCCCGGTACCATAAATAATAAATAAATAAATAAATAAATAAATAAATAAATAAATTGAGTTAGTTAACTAGATGTAAAAGTAAGCATTAGCATGCTTTTTTCTCAATGTTAAAATGATTGATGTTACCTGTGAACTGGGTTATTTTTTTTTTTATTTTTGTAGCTGATTTGTTTTCTTTCTAAAGAACTTAGAAATGTCTTTTTTTTTATATTGTTAGATTACACTATAATATGTCAGTTCTGTTATGTAGCCCATTAGCTGTTTTTATTTATTTATTTATTTATTTTTCCATTAGCTGTTTTTAACTTGAAGTGTTTTTTTGTTTTTTTTTTTTCCGAAATTGGGAATCAAACTCAGGCCCTTGTGCTTGCCAGGGAAGTGCTTATTCCTCTGAGCCATCTCCCTGGCCCCCTGTTATTAACTTGAAATTTGCCATCTCTTTAATTATGTCACGTCTTTATTTCTACAACATTCCTTTCCTTCCACCCTCTTTTATTTTTTCTCTTTCCTCATTCTGTCCTGTTTAACCCTCTCAAACACCTCAGGGAGAGTTTTATGAGGGGTTAGGTTTAGCAGTGCCAAAAATGTGCGTCAGGGCAGGGAGAACCTGATGATAGTGATTTCTAACCTGGTTGTTAAGGCTTTCCCAAGCCAGCTAGCCCTTCTTTTCTAAGCTCTGTCTCCCTCATTGTAATTGCCAACTGGGAGGCCATCTGCGCTTTTTTCCCAGCCTCTTTCCATGATTTTGATGTTGTTTCTCTATTTGTGCTTAGCGCTAAACTGGAGATTCTAAGTTATATTCTACATTAGCTTAGGGGACAATATGATAATTTTGAGCAGTGAAGAAAGTGTTCTCATGGTTTATCCCCTGTTCAAGGTAATATGTTATTTCTGGCCATTAAACTAATCTTTCTTTTCTTAAAGTGTTTTTCAATTGTAATCTGGGGTTGTCCCCTATCCTTCTTGCTTCTGGTGATTTCTCCATTGGGGTTGAGGGAGGAACATAGTTTTTACTGCACTTTATTAAATATTTTCTTTTTATCTAAGCATAAATATTTTCCTTTAAATTCAGGTTCTAAAAATTGGAAAAATTAATCGGTCAGATTGCCATTGAAAAATGAAAAATCTGTGCAACTTCATTGACTTAATAAAAGTCATAGTTACTTTCTAAATTTACTTTTAAAAACAATAGGGAAATATTCTCATTTGTTTAACAGTAACTTGTCAGATGATCAGAAACTAATAATATCTGATCTAATGATTAAAAGTTAATATTGTTAGAATGGAAAAAGGAAACAATAGTGATTTTAAATATTAATTAGAAAGTATATTTAATTTTCAACATGTATTACAAAGCAAGAAAATATGCGTTACCTGGTATTTGTGACTTTGTGTATATTGGACTGCATAAATTTAATCCAGTCGTTTTAAAGGTATATGTCATAAATCATTCTCTAATTTACCAGGTTAAAGAATACCAGTATAGCATGTACATTTTTTATGTGTTTAAAAATGAAAACTTTAAAGGTTTTAAGAGGTAGACTTGTACTAGAAATCAAGTTGACTTAATAAATAAAGTTGAGATGGGCTGTTGTGCACCATATACCCATCTGTAACTTTGAGGCTGCATCCTAAACATCAGTTAAGATAAGAGGCAACTCCAGTTTTTAATTTAGTAAAATTATACGTTAGTGTAATGCCCTTCTAGAGGTGCTCACTGTTAGCTAAAACCACCATTAGTGAATAACAAATCTGTTATGTAGGACAGCAAAGTTATTTAAAACTGTACAGCAATTGCATCAATGTTTCATGTAGGATTTTGTTTTGGCTAAAGTAATTTTATTGCCAGTGTTGAGTTTCTATTTACTTACTTTATATGGAAATGTATCGATAATGCTTATGATAGGGAAACTAAAATACACAAAGTAAGTAGACACTCCGATGATATTTTGCCTTCTAGTTTTACCTAATATTTTCAGAGGTAATAATGAAAAAGTCATACGCCACCAAGTACCTTTTTTGTTGTTACCAACTATGTGAAAAAATATATGTTTTATATATATATATATATATATATGTAAAATCTTTATATATATATACACACATATAATTTGTAGGTATACATGAGTTATTTCACAAACAATCTCAAACTAAGTCTGTTACTTTGAATATTTATGTGTTTATAGGGTAATTTAAAAATTTTGTTAAAATTAGAAACATGTAATACAAATTTTATCATGGCGTGTATACCTTTATATCAGTAGAGTAGCATTTCAAATGATGTGAAAGGCGTGATTGAAATACTGTGTTTAAACTTTTTACAGTGAAAGACATGTTGCCATTAACTCCTCTCAAAATACCCTTTTCCCCATCACTTTGAATATATTTGTTCTTGCTACTTTCTAAGAAAGCTCTAGAAGTCTTTGGTTGCAATGTCACAACTGTCTTTGTCTTGAACCAAGTAAGGATGTTTACCTTTTATAGTCATATTGACTTTGGGGAAGAGCCAGATGTCAACCAGTGCTAGACCTGGTGGATAAGGTGGATGAAGACACCATGATGTTTTTATGAGCCTACTTATCATTTATATCTAGATGTCCATCTAAAGCCTCATGAGGGCCAGGGAGGTGGCTCAGTGGAATAAGAGCTTCCCTGGCAAGTGCAAGGGCCTGAGTTCAATCCCCATTTCTGCAAAATTAATTAATTAATTAAAGCCTCATGAGGTCCGGGGAGATGGCTTCCCTGGCCTGAACTCAATCCCCGGTTCCACCAAAATAAATAAATAAATAAAATAAAGCCTCATGGAATTATAGACAGGATCTTAGGCAAGTGATTAAATTATCAGGACATTAGAGCTGACTTACTGTTGGTCAGTTAGGCTGAGTTGGCAGAGGCAGGTCACTGTGGGCATGACCTGGCAGGTATCTCTGTTCAGCTGCTTCTGTGACACGCTCTGCTTGCCAGTTCCCATGCTATGAGGTGCTATGAGCAGCTTTTGTCTGCCATGCTGCCCGGCCTAGGAACCATCCAACTCTGGCATGAAATGAACCATACTCTCTGAGCCAGTAAGCTTTTAAGTTGCAGTTGTTGGTATTGTGTCCCAGCAGTGAGAAAAGTGAGTAACACTTTTTCTGTTGGATGGCACTCAGCAGGAATATTTACTGTATTTGGTTCACACATCGGAAAGACACAAAAGAGAACTTTTAGAACTGCTTCAGAAAGTGGCAAGAACAATGAGATATGTGTGTTCAAAGCGAGGGGAATATTTTGAGGGAGATGAGTGGTATTTTTTTTTTACTATGATATATTTTAAAAAGTATAAACATTCACCTGTGTATTTCAGTCATACTATATACAGTGGATGTAGTTTTGCTGATAGCCCAATTAGGGAGAAAGGTCTCTTTAAGTTGTGACTTTGCTATCATAAATAACAGCTTCAGTTTGAAATACTCTTAAGTGCTTTAAGATTCAATATTGGCTGAGATTGTTTATTCAAAGTGTTTTTTAAATTTTAGGCAAGTTAGCATGCTGAATATAAGTGAAATACTTTTCTGTTTTTAAACTCAGCCCTAGGGAATAAATACCAGTTATCTTATTTTGATATTGAAACATTTTTGAATGGTCTTAATTATAATCCTTCAACATTTGAGTAAGGAAGATTGCTAAATATTTTCAGTTAGGCAGTGTTATAAAGTTAGATTTTCCTTTCACAGTATCTGTCAGAATTTCCAGAATATTTGACTAGATATGTGTGGTGATATTTAAATTAGTTCAGGTTATGCTCTCTGTATTCATGATTTGAGAAGAAATGGACAAAGTTTCTGCCACTTGATTCTGACACTATGAAACAGGATACTCTCCTAGAGAGAACTCTTTTGATCAGGATTTCTTCTCAGTGTAGTGTAGATTTCAGAAGATTCTGGGTTATTCAATTTTGTAGATTCCAACATTTAGGACATAGATTCCAATTGGTTTTCATCTTTGACAGTACTTCAGTACACACTCATATTTGCCCTTGATAAGTGGTTTAGCTAATAAAATATTGAACGGGATGGAGTTTGAGAAGAAACCTGAGAGACGCTGGTCTTCGGTGAGCTCCACTGCAGATTACTGAAGATCCCACTTGTAATACAGCTTCTTGTAAACTGGTCCAAACTTACATTCTGCAAAAGTTACATTTCTGATTTCTGTGTGGTTCTTGTAAATGACATTCTTAACCACCTCCCTGTCTTCCAGAGTTGACACAAATGAAACCAGGTTCTCGGCTCATTCTTTGAGATGAATTTGTTCTGGGTCAATTTCTCTTCCAACTTTCTGAAGCAGGTTTCTTTGATAGCAGGACACATACAATAGCCAACTTCTTGTGTTGAAATTCTTTTAACACTGTGAAATTTTTTTTAAAAAGTGTGCTTTTTAAGTAGGTATCTTTTAGCTCTGAGTGGGTAGTGGGATTAGGGAGTGTCTGAGCCTGCTCCCCCAGCACATGCCAAGTCCTCTGCGCTGCAAATAGAATTGAGGGTGAAAGTGCAGGAGCTAGAGCTGCTGCAGGTGCGCCGCCTGCTGGAGCTGGGCAGGGGAGTTGAACATCAGTTTCTCTTGAGTGCCGAAAGGCCAAAGTAGGGTTCTAGGTCAGTATTTTCATAATCTTGAATTTTTTAAATTTGGGAGGGAGGAGGAGAGAAGGAAAGGGATTTCTTCAACCCTTGTCTTCTGAGAGAAAAATCTTCCCAGAAGTGTCTTGATTTTTCTTTTGATCTAATTGTCAGTCATTAGCAGAGAGGAATGAAATCTCCTGACAGGCTCAGAGTAATCAGAATTTATTCTATGGATCGGTAAGAGATTTAGTTCTTTTGGCATATCACTTCGTTCCCAATTTCCATGTAAAATTGAGTTCTCTTGGCCATAGTTATCAACCTCTAGCTAGTATTTTTGAACCATATGATGCGTGTGTGTTTATTTTTATTTTTAAAATTTTTTATTTTTATTTTTTTGGTATTGGGGGTTGAACTCAGGACCTTGCACTTGCCAGGCAGACGCTTATGCCATTGCGCTATCTTTCCTGCTGAACCATATGATATTGACAATAATAGGACTATAGTGTATTTTAATAGCATGGAATGTGATATATAATACAAAATAATACTTATAAAGGTAACAGTATATAAATATCTAAAAATGAATAGTATAAAGTATAAAAACATTTATGATGTACTGTACAACACGCTGTTGTTTCTTTGAGGGAAGAAGGAGATGCTAGCTAGGATTAAGAGTTCTACTGTATATATTTAATTTTCAAGAGTAATAAAATAAGTACAGTTGTATGACACTCAATGATGGGCACATGTTCTGAAATATATGTTGTACAGCTTTCATGTGAAAACAGAATATATTTATGTAAACAAAGATGACTCCAACCTCATTGGGGGTATAATTTTGTGGGACATAAATGGGGTTTGTTGTTAACTGAAATGTCATTATGCAATAGATGGACATATCTGAACCAAAAAATTAAGTTAAACTATAGTGCAGTTCTTTGCCTCTTTGCAAAGCTTATTGTAAAGAATTGTAATGTACTAGGATGGGGAAATACATATTTTAAGCATTTTGGTTAGAAATAAAAATTGATAGAATGAATTAGAGGATAGACAAATGAAATGTTAAAGTTTATCCTTTGACTTAATACTTCTGCTTTAAGCCATTTATTTTACATGAATATTTGGGAACACAAAGATACATATATAAAACTTTAGCTTTTTTATAATGGCAAAATGTTTTTATAATGTTGAGGAGCCATAAGAAATGATAAATTTAGAAATGATATTGATAAGCTAGAGAGTATATTTGTTTAAGCTGATTCAGAATAACTGCTACTGCTGTATTTTTATCTAAAGCATTATAATAGTGAAAATACATAAAAAATGTTTAGAAATGTGTCTTTAAAGAAAGAAATGTAAAAGCTTAGTCATCAGAATATTTGAGGTCGTTGTGTATGATGATATTACTGATGATTTTTCTTCATGAACAATTGGCACTTTTTTGAAATATGTTTTGTTTTTATATTTATATAGAAAAAAATCTTTCTCTTTTTTTATGAATTAAGAATGGCCGGGGAGATGGCTCAGTAGAATAAGCGCCTCCCTGGCAAGTGCAAGGGTCTGAGTTCCATCCCTAGTTCTGCAAGAAAACAGAAACAGAAAAAAGAGTGTATGAAATTGAATGCTGCTTATTATGTTGATTTAATTACTGTGAAACAAATATTATGCGCATTTATGTATTCAACAATATTTCATGAAGCCCACACTTTGTGTAGACCCTTTCTAGGTGATAAATATGTAGACCGCCTGTTGGCCAGTCAGGATACCTTTTTTCATGGGGCATCTTGAATGGAAAATACACAGCATGCCACTAAAGTAAGTGGATAAGGCACTTTCATGTAGCGACTGAGAGGATAGGAAGGAATTGAGGTAGGATAATGAAAAAATGGTGCCAGGAGGGTGTGTGTACCTATGAGTGGTTTTAAGTTGGTGAACAGTGAAAGTATCCTTGAATTTCTTTTTGGGATGAGCATTCATGACAAAAGGAGGCAGATGTGTAAGGTTCTGAGGCTGAGATCTTCAGGCAGACGCACAACAAGTGCAGAACCCCCTGGGCTGGATCAAGTTTATCATATTCAAAGAATACACAGTGAATGACTAAAACTCAGTGAGGTTAGAGAGGTAACGGACCTCCTCACATGAAGTCTTTTCCTTCTCAGTTGTAAGGATTTTATGTTTATGTTTTATATGACAATTAAAATGTACTTTGTATTATAATGAATAAAACAGAAAAACAAATGACAGAAAGTCCCATAATTCCACTTCTATTCATTTAATATTAAATATATTTTCTATTATACTTTATTTTGTATATTTTAATTTCAAAGACTGCTTAATGTAAATGCTTTTCCATGTTAAGTTTTATATAGCATCCTTTCTTATTCATACAATATTTATATTTGTGGTTTTTACTGTGATAAATATGTGTAACAATTTGCAGTCTTGAATTTTTTTTTAAAGTGTGTTTGGTACAGGTCTCACTATATAGTCCAGACTGTGAGTGATCCTCCTGTCTCAGCCTCCCCAGCACTGGGATTACAGGCGTTGTACCACCATGCCTGGACTTGGTGACTGGCACAGTGTGCCCAGGATGGGCCAGCGCCACATGTGGTACAGGGAATCGAACCCTGTTCCCTGAGCTTGCCTAAATAGGCACCTAGTCTGCTGAGCTATCTTGCCAGCCCAATCATTTTTTAAGTGTGTAATTCAGTGGTATCAAGTGCCTTCACAATGTTCTAACAACATCCTATTTATTTATTTATTTATTTACTTTCTGTATTTAGGACAGGATCTCCAGTGTCTCACTACATAGATCAGATTCATAGTGATTCTATTATCAGCCTCCCAAGCACTGAGATTATAAGTGCGTACCACCACGCCCAGTCTCAATCACCATCTCAGTGCACCCCGGGGGTGGGGCTGGCAAGACATGCTGAGGATCAAACTCTGGCCACTGTGCTCTACCTAAGCAGGCACTTTAGTACACTGAGCTATCAGGCTGGCCCTTTCACAATATCCCTTTTAATACAAAATGGTATTATATAAAAAAACCAATGTTTTCCATAAAAGGTCTCAGTTGTTGACACTTAAATTGTCTCTGTGGTTTTCTGTAACTAATGCTATGATATTCTTACTGTGAAAGCTTTGCTCATCTATAAAGAATTCTTTGTGATAAGTTTTGAAAACGATACTGGTAAGCCCGAGAGTATATTTGTTTAAGCGGAGTCATAATAACTGATACTGCTATAGTTTTTCTTAACACGTGGTACCAGTTTACATTCACATTGTTTGAGCATGCTTCTACTTCACTATTGTTAAGATTTGTGTCTGGTTGTCCCTCTAAAGCAGTCATTGAGTTTTTTCAGAGGTGGCTGAATCTAGAGTATGTGATAGATTTGTAGTGCAATGCTGGGATTAAGGATGCTGGGATTCAGACTGGGTGATTGCTGGATCAGTCCGCTGATTAGAAGAAGCGCCACCCTAATTCTAGGAGACTGGACACAGCTAAAGGAACAGAAAGAGGCTTTTTGCATTCTTGTTACTTTTGATGTCTTCTGCCACCATGCACTGTTGCCCCTCTGCCATGTGCCACCCTGCCTTGGAGCCAGTCAGTTACGGACTGAAACTTCTACAAACTACGAGCTACATAAACCTTTTCCCCTTTTGATTTTAGGTGTCAGATATTTTGTCTCAGTGAGAGAAAAGTAATTAAGAAAACGATCTTCTCCCTAATGCCAAATACTTATGCAATCTAAAAGTTTTAGTAAAAAAGCAAGCATACAGCTTCCTATTTTGCTTTGTAATTACAAATATTTTAAACTTCCAGCTAATGAATTAATATTTTACTTATTACTAATGAAATAAGTTTTCAAGCATTGGTACTACACTAGTTAGGAAAAAAACTAGTGTACTAGTTTTTTGTACTCAGGCTCTATTCAAGTCCACATGAGTAAAAAGAATCACTTAGTTTTTCAGCATAAAGACAGTATCTGAAGCCTAGTGGAAGATTAGGTTTGTGGTCAAAGGATTAAGGATGTTGCAGCCAGAGAACCAAACAGAACCTAATAATTTTAAAGTTCTGTAGGTATTAAGAACAAAGCAAACCCTGGTAGGTTGATGACGGTTACTTTAGCACATATTCTGTACATTTGTTCCACTAACTAATGCAGAATTGCCTTTTTTAAACCAAAAAAAATTCAGTGTAATTTGAAGCTTTTTTTTTTTTTTTGCGCAAACCCAATTCTGACATTGCAGTAAATATCTGTGGAAATGTATCCTTTATCTCGGAGCTTACTCTTAGTGCTTACTTTCTCATATTGAATGAATTTCTCTAGATAGCATGGAGAACATATTGTAAGTTTCTATTTTCCTTATTATTTTCCATATTGTTTTCATTTATTTAATATATGCCAGAAATGGAGAAAGATACAGCTTTCTCACTACCTTTTATTTTGATTTAAGATGCCATTTAGTAACAAGCTTAGTAATCATATGGAGGTGGTGATATTTAGCTAATAAGATTTATAAAATATAAAGTGGAAAAAATCAATCATAAAGGTACTAAAGATGAAATTCTAATATGTACAGTTTCTGTATAAATTAGCAATATAGCTTGTAATTTTATTGTTTCAGTAAAATTACTTTAAAATTCCCAAGGGCCATATTGCTCTTCTCTGTTGATCTTACTAAATCTTCATCGTGCTGAAGATTTCTCAAATGTCTGGGTCCCCCTGTCTGTCCTGTGGTCTTCTCAGCCTCCGTAAACCCCATCTTGAATAGTTTCACTTACCTACTGGTTTCACAGAATGTGGCCTCTAGGCCCAGTAATGGGGGGCTAGTTAATCCCCTGTAACTAAACTGTCAGCACTTACTCTCTTCAGTGAGCATTCCTCCCTCTCTAGCTTCTCGGATGTACTGTTGGACATTGTAATTTATCTTAGCTTCAATTGTCAGCAGCATTTAAATAACCTTTACTCTTAAAATATGAAGATGAAGCGTGGACATGTAATTGTGTAATTGTGTCTTAGGAAGCCTCAGAGGAAGTGAGTGCCTTGGACAGGAGTCGTGTCTCATCCATTTTGTATTTCTAGCACAGTTGCCAGCCATCTAGCAGATAATTAAGAAGTGGTTTTTGAGTCATCTGCCCAATGACTACAGGAAGAGTTTTTCTTAGTTCTATGTAGTTTTGTGAAATGAGAGGTCAGTTTGGACATAGGTCATGTTTCTAAAATCCTTTTTGTTGTAGAGTTCAGTATGTTTTTGTTATTTACTGTTATCCTGTTGATTCTTCTTACAAAATTGATTTAATATATTTTATTTTGCCATTCTTTGTAGGCTTTGGAAGGAAGGATGTGGTAGAGCACTTACTGCAGATGGGTGCAAATGTGCATGCTCGAGATGATGGAGGCCTTATTCCGCTCCATAACGCCTGCTCTTTTGGCCATGCGGAGGTTGTGAGTCTGTTATTGTGCCAAGGAGCTGATCCGAATGCCAGGGATAACTGGAACTATACACCCCTTCATGAAGCTGCAATTAAAGGGAAGATTGATGTCTGTATTGGTAAGTATTATTTGATGATATCTAAATTGTAACACATCAGTTTATTTTTTGTTGTCATGGAGTATTTTGTGCTCCTTCAGAATAGGTAAAGGCTTATTGTTTCTTAAGGGTAAGTAGAGAGATGGTAATCTAAGGTTGGCTAGAAACAAGATTCACAGCAGTCACTCCAAATGCAAGCCAGATACCCACTAGTGTAGAACTGAATTTTGATGGATTACTGTGGTCAGATTTAGTTAATTTATAGTCTCTTTATTAAAAGGCTGTAAAATGTCCATCATTGATTTCAATGTGAACCATTATAAAGTATAAACATTTACTAAATTGAATGACATATTTTTAAGAGCATAAGTTGTCAGAGAAAGTCACCTACTACTAAGGCAGAAGCCTTTTCTTTTTGTTAAATTGATCTTTTTGTTGTTAAATTGAATATCAGCCAGTATATTAGTACTAGAGTATGTGTTCTGAATCTAGTAGTTCAGAATTTAATATTTTCAGTATGTGCTAAAGAGAAAATAATTTCAAACCAAATTGAACTTTTGAATTTCTGTTCAATCAGAATTTCTTTCACAGATCTATGTATTTAGGTCTTTGCTTTATTGTACTAAACTTTTTATTTTGAAATCTGAAACAAGCAAGCCTCTTAAGAACAGTTTTTTCTGAGTTCATTACCTATTTCTTGATACTCAAGCTGATTTTTGTTCAACCAGTTTCAGATTAACTTGTGTAATCATTGTCTTCCCAGATGACATCCATTCCAATATAATTGGTTTTTTTTTATACTAAAACTGGAATGTGTGTCATTTAAAATATATACCATTATTAAGACTTCCACTTAATAGTGACTAAGATTATTCCCTCCCCATCACCATCTATTCCAGCCTCTACTATGTTTTCCTAGTTTTTACAAATTACTACAATGCTATGCGTATAACTTCCTTATCACATTGTGTCTCATTATCTTTTGTCACTTCACTGTCCATTGATATAGTCCTTGCTATATTCAGTCCTGACATACTCTATTTTCTTTATTTCTCTTATTTCCTTCGTTGTCTCACTATCACAGCCACATCCTGGACCTAGTTCATCAGATTACCTTAAAAAACTTGAACTTATGCTCATCACAAAACCTCCTAAGCGGCTTGCTTTAGTGTGGGGTAACTGTGATTGAATTTGGTAATTATTCTTACCTTTTAACTTCCCTGTCTTTACTTCTCTGTCACCTTCTGGGTCACCTTATCATATCTATTGAATTTTTCTCAATTATTAAAAAATGCTATAATGTTTACATTTTCTGAAAATGGTGTCCTTGTTAGCCTTCAGGATTCTATCTGTAGCTCTTTGAATTTTTATTCTATCAGTGCCTTAAATATCTTATTGAGTATAGTATTCCTCTCGTCATCCTCCTCATCTTTCTCTTCTTAAATCTCCCAAATATATATCATAAAAATGTTCTTTTTATCTAGATTCTGCTGGGAGGATTAGATATGGGGCTTGGAGTTTTTGTTTTTATGTTTTTGTTTTTTTTTCCTTTGGTTTGGTTTTGATTTCAAAAAAGGATCTCAGTGTGTAGCCCAGGCTGTCCCTGAACTCACAGCTTTCGAAAGAATGGATCTTTGCAGGCCCAACTCCCACAGTGCTCAGTAGTCTCGGGCGCATACTGCTTTCCTTTTGTCTAAATTCTCATGCCTTATAGAAGTTGAGGGAAAGGCACGGGGACCTTTGAAAGTATAATCAAAATATAATTGAGATACAGTTGTTAGTACATAAAGTATATAATACACTTAAGGGAATCAAGATTGGTTATAGATCCTCCTGTATATTTAGCTTTTTAGGACTCTAGGCTTATTCTTAGGTCCTTTGAAATCTCTCATGTCATATTTCCTGAATTTGAGCATAGTTAAGGAACTCTAAAATATTTGTATGAGGCAAATTTCTGCTGTTAGATGATTGGACAAAAGAATTAGAAGCCTTCTCTTTTTATCCTTGTTGCTTGAGTCTAATAGTTTTGAGAGATTAGTGTATCAGATTGATTTTTAAAAAGTTTTTGCCTCGATGTCTAAATGCTGACCTGGATATTTTAAGATTAATCATACCTCATGGAGTTCATTAATGTTTGATATTTCAATATTGTATGTAACAAGCTTAATTGATTTTAGAAATTAACCTTTCTTGTTTTTAAAACTTAATCATTTTTCTATTCTCGCTATCCGTAGAATATGGTTTTAAGAAAATGTTTGAAAACTATATTTTCTTTTATGAATATATGGTATATGATACTTTTCATTTATTAGTGCTAGTAAATCTTTTTTAAAAGCAAATAATAAGTGTGCCTTTCATGGAGTCAGCTGATAAAAGACACCAGGTCATAATATGGATATTTGCCTTTTTTTTTCTTTTTCTTTTTGGCTAACTTGTATCCTATTTCTTTACTAATTTTACAGATGAAATTATAGCTATGGACAGTTATGGGAGGAATACAGAAACTAGTAGAGTCCTATCTTCCTTCTTTTCCACCCTGTAGCAGTCAGTGGTGACCTCTGGTCAAGCCAGCCTGCCTGCCTGCCTGCCTGCCTGCCTGCCTGCCTGCCTGCCTGCCTGCCTGCCTGCCTGCCTGCCTGCCTTCCTTCCTTCCTTCCTTCCTTCCTTCCTTCCTTCCTTCCTTCCTTCCTTCCTTCGTTTCATACTGGGGATTGAAGTCAGGACCTTGCTCTTCCTGGGCAGGTGCTTATGCCACTGAGCTATATTCCTGGCCCCAGATATTCTTTCTACAATGTAGAATTTTGTGTACAAAGTCATAGAGATATTCAGAAATTATTCAGAGGAGCAGATTTTTGCTGCAGTGTTGACAGTGACCTGGCCCTATTATTCTTACTAAAAGACAGTTGTGCTTCCTGAAAACTTACACTATAGATTTTTGTTTTCTAAGGTTTGTCTTCTACTTTCCTGTCAGTTCAGTTTAAGATAGACATTGATTTTTATAATTTCCACTGCTTTTCTTTTTAATTTTTTTCAGTACTGGGGATGGAACTTGGGACCTTCCATGGGCCAGGCAGGCGCTTATGGCACTGAGCTAAATCCCTGGCCCCCCACTTTCTTTTGCCATTTCCATGGGTATCACACTTCCATCTCTCCTTTTTTACCATATTTCTCCTGGCTCAAAGGAGAAATTCTTCCTTGTTTTGGAAGCTTGTTCTGGGTACAGCAGCTTACTGGCCACCACAGCAAATAATTCTAAAGATATTAGGGGTAAATGTTCTTCTAATACATGTGGGATTCTGATTGGAATATCACAACATTTAAACCTGAAGCTTGATAAGCTAAATAAAAAATAGCAACCCTCTTCTGGAGTTGGGGGTATTGGGACTTGAACTTACGACCTCACACTTGCTAGGCAGGTACTGCACCATTGAGCTAAATTCCCACCCCTTAGCACCCCATTTTAGTCAACTAGAAGGAAATATCTAGAGAATAATGAACATGTATATTCAGGATTACTGAAAGGATCAAAGAACACTTAAGTTAAAAATTGCCAGGGTAATGAAAATATAATGTGGAAGAGACTTAATGGGTCTCCTGAAAAACTTATTTCATATTTGTATAATTTTTGTAAAAGATTAAACAGATGATGCATCATTCAGCATTTACTAGAGAGACAAGTGTAACGTAAGGTCTACAAACATAAAAATCTACAAGATTGTCTTAACAATGGTCAGCCATAGAGTTGGATAAGGAAGTGTGCAGAGGGCATCTGTTCATGGGAGACTGAAGGAACCAGAGGGCTGAAGCTCACTGTGGTGTCCTATGTGGCTCTGTATCGAGAGGCTGATGGGTCTGTGACGGAAGGCTGAGCAGTCTGGGTCAGAAGGTTGAAAAATCTGTGCTGGAAGCCAGGTGACGTTCAAGGCAAAGACAAAGGCTGGCGGTCCTCCAGCGAAATGGTCTTTCCCCTTTATACCATCCATGCACAAGCCAGCCTGAGGTCATCTTGCACACCTAGGATGTGGAAATGCTGAGCCACTGTAGTTGGGCTTCTCTTAGTCAAGTTGACATAATCAATGGAAGCCTTGAAGATCACATATGGGAACATAGCCCCAAATACAAGAAAAATCTTAACGTATGGAAATCATGAATTAAACAAAATTTTCCTAGATTTCCGGAAAGTCACCATTATTTTAAAACTTAATGTGAGCTAGGAATTTCAGAAGGAAAAGAAGAAAGAACTGATAGAAGAGATGAATAATAATTAAATTATAAGAAAACTTATCTTGATAATGAAAAGGCTTAAAGAATTCCATACAGAGTAGATGAAACATGGAGGAAGATAGAAAATGACCTTGTTGATAATGCCCACATGAAAAAAATTAGACGAATGAATTTTCATTTATATCATTGAAGTCTTTAAGACATTCAAGTAGTTTCTAAAGACTACTTGAAGAAACAGATTAAACTGTAATTCTCTTGATAAAGAACAATTCTTCAACAGTTGGGAGTGAAAAATTCTGAGTAGAGTAAGTGGCACTATATTAGGAAGCAAAGCTCCTGGTACTTGTTTGCTTTCTTTATACTTTCAAACAGCTCGTAGATTCTTCTGTCTTATTGCAGAGACCTAGGGGACCTTACTTAGGAGTCTCCAATTTAAGTTGCTACTTAAAAATCTAGTAATTAGGATTTAAAACATAGTTTTGCTTTCCATGTTCACTGACATTATATAATCATTGTGGCCATAATCACAACCTTCTTCAGTATTAAAATGTGGATAATTCTGTGCCATACAGTTAAGAGGATCAAATGAGATAATCGAAGTAAAGTAGCCTAGTGCAGTATCTGATATCATATAGGGTAATAGCATATGTCCTATAATTTTCAGCTCCTCTTATTTTGAAAATACTAAGATCAGAAATAATTTTCCTCTTGTGTTACATGAGTTTGACTCAGATGCTTTTGTATTTTACTGAAAATGTAAGAAAATAAAATCTGATAGTGTTTTTCTTGAAATTGGCTTATTAGGAGAGATTAGGCAAGATGCCTAAAGATAGGATCATTTAATAACAATTAAAATTAAGTTAGTTATCTAACTGTAATACCTGTAATTTTTATTTTTCCTCTCCCAATTCAGAACTTTATTTAATATGTAAACAAATTTCTGTCAGGTTTTTTTTCTAGTGTTTACAATTTAGGAATTCTTTGTTATAAAACTATTTCATTTCTTCCCTTTCTTTGCTGTAGAAAATAAAAGGGTAAGGCTCACTTGTGGTCATTCAACCAGACAAAACTCAGGTTCATTTAGTCAAATATAATAGATCAACTCTAATTAAGTACTGGTTCAGAGAAAAGAACAGTATTACACTGTGTAGTCTATATATAATTTAGGTATATTTTATGTGTGTATATGCATGAAGTTAGGTAGTGATTAGCCCAAGTGACTAACTTGTTAATTATGGCCTGATGAAATGTAGAGTTGTAAGCAACAGAGAAAACTGCTTTTTGGAGGAGAGTAACTGAGAATCACTTTGTCTGCTGCGAAGAGCTGTGAAGCAGGCAGTCAAGGGACATAGTGAGTACCCGCGGATCTCCCATTGAAAAGCACTTTAATTTGTGACAGATAATGGTGTGGTTGCCCACTGGGCCTTACTTGTTTTATCATATGAAAATAATGGGATCTTGTATTTTTATCTTTTTGGAGTTTTATACAGACATGATGCTAGAATGCCACCTTTGTTATAGTTGTGCTATTAAAGACTTTTTCTTATTATAGTGATGTTCTACATATAGCTAAATGTCCATATAGACAATCCCACATCTGTAGATTCTGTCAGTTATGCATGAGACATTATTACAAGGGTTTGAGGAAAGATTTCTTCTTCATTCAACAAGTAGGTATGTTTGCCATCATTTTCTTAACTCTACTGTATTTACATTGTATTAAGTATTATATGAAAACCAGAGATGATTTAAAAGACCAGGGAGTATGGTGTGTTCATATAAAGGACTTTAGCATCTATGGATTTTATATCCTCTAGGAGGTCCTGAAACCATCACTTTTGAATATTCTGGAAAAAAAATGAATATTCTGGGACTATTTTAATGGCCCATGGTGTCCACATCTTTAGTCCTATAACCCAGGAGTATGTTATTTTACATGGCAAATAGAAATTAAGGTTCAGATATAATTATGGTTTCTAATTTCTTTTTATAATTTATCTTTTCTTTATTTGTTCATACTTCGCTCTTATATCTAAGAATACTTGGTTAAATCTTAGATTATAGAGATTTAACCCTGTGTTTTCTTGTGTGTCTGTTAGCTCTTACACTCTGATGTTTGATCCACTCAGCGTTAATATTGCTATGTGATGTGGTGGAAAGAGTCCAACTTTATTGCTTTATGTATGGCTATCTAGTGTCCTTTTCATGCCTTGATGATCCTTTTTATTTCTGTAAAGTTGGTAGTAATATAATCTTGTAATTTCAGCTGTCTGTATGTAAGCACGTTGGTAGTTCCTTTCTTCTCATTGTGTGGTGCTGCATTGTTTCTTTTTTCTTGGCTCCGTAGTAGTAGAATTGCTGAGTGGAATAGTAAGTATATGTGGGACTGTAAGGGAAGCTGCATTTCTCTGAGAGCTGAACTTGCTTAACATATTTTCATATTTTATTGATGTCTGAATTTATCAATTAAAATGAGAAAATTATATGATGTCTCACCACCGTGGAATAAGATCAGATTTCTATTTGGCAGTTTTTCTTATTTTATAGTGAAGTAAGATTATAGTTTTAATTATATTTCAGAACTATAAGAAAGCAGTTTTTGGTTTGAGGGTCTTTGCTTGAAGTGTCTTACAACAGCTGGCTTAGAATACATTTTTAAACTAAAATAACCAGCTATTTCATATGAAAAATTGAGTATATAAAAGTCAGGTGGACTTTGTATAATTAAAAATAATTACCTAAAATATGCCTATTTAATTTTTTTTTTTTTTTTTTTTTTTTTTTTTTTTTCCTTGCATGCCTGCAGGGCACGTTTGGCCAGCGGGAGAGTTGTGAGGTTCGAACTCCAGCCACCTGAGGCTGACAGCTTTGTGGAAGCAGCCACTTGAAGGGCAGAGCTAGGCCCAGGCCCCCCCTATTTAATTTTGAGATGACATTGTCCCTACTACTTGAATGTATTTTTCTAAAATTTTGAGTAATCTATTATTTTTAATAGCATGTTACCAGAATCAATCACTAATCTGTGATACGTATTTTTGTCTTATGCTGTAATATTCTGTTGGCATTGAGAACATAGCCGCTTTTCCATGATCAGAAGCCACAAAGATATTCCCCAAGCTCTTTCTTCCTGTTACTGGCTTTGGTAGAATTCTTACAACTTTCCACATTTGCCCAGTATTAGGAAACAAGAAATATCAGCATCAAAGACTTTAGAGTTTTCATGTAGTATAAACCTACAGTTCTCATTGGCATCTAATTTTTTTTTTTTTTTTTTTTTTTTGCAGTACTGGGGATTGAACTCAGGACCTTCCACTTGCCAGGCAAGCGCTTATGCTACTGAGCCATCTCCCCAGCCCTGGCATCTAAAAGTAGATGTAAAATGTGTTTTAGATTTGCCTGTGAACACAGTAGTGTCTGACATACTGCAAATTCACATTCCAATTTGTGGGGTTTTTTTGAGGCAGGGTCTCACTATGCAGTCCAGGCTGGCACTGAATTCACTTGGTAGCCTAGGCTGACCTCAAACTCCCTGAGATCTCCTATCTCAACTGCTCAAGTGCTGGGATTATAGGTATGCACCACCACACTGGATAGCATCTAATGCAGTAGTGAGGTAGACTGTTATTCAGCTTCCTATCCATAATGTAAACCAGTGCATAGAAATATACTGAACCAAGCCTCTTCCTTGTGAATTACTTTGTCACTCCATACATGTTGCCGGAGTATATCATTAGATACTAGTAGTAGGCAGTAACACTAAGAGTGATGGTTATTATTAGTTGCCTACCATAGCGAACTAATGATGCTTAAATTAGCTTCCATTTGTCACGTAACTTCTTATTTTTCATTAAGATGACTAATTCATTGTTGATTATAGTTGTGCTTTGACTTTTGGTTATAATGATTTTCTACAAAGAATGGGAAATTAAATCCTTTTTTGTTTTTCCTTGCAGAGTACACCCTGGATTTTCCCCTCTTAGGCGAGGAGTTGAGTTAGGGAAGTAGGAGGAACAAGTGATGGTGGTCAGTGTTCTGAAATCTGCTGTGGATAGGTATTAGTAAGGGGTTTCCCCTGAGGTATCACAAAGGACTTCACCAAGTAATGGCACTCAGGAGGAGACTGTCAATGCAGATTGCGTCCCATTTCACTGGGGAAGATATAAGAAGTTAGAAAATAGATCGATAACAACTATCACACCTTATTTTTTGTATCAGTGAACTTTTTCAATTAAATTTAAAATTAAAATAATTTAAAAATTCAATTTATTAGTTATATTAGCTACATTACAAATATTTTCTAGCCATATCTGGGTTTTAGTTGTCATATTAGAGTACTTAAAAGGAATTTCCATTTTTGCAGAAAGTTACAACCCATTTTTCATAAAAGTTGAATCTCCATGCATTCCATTTTTCTCGTTTTTTACTTTATACTATAAACATATTTCATCATTAAATGCTATAACTCATCTTAAAGAATTTCAAACATTGTATAGAAATAACCAAGTTTTTAATTGGTCACTTAGGTTACTTCTGATTTTTCACTATTGTATAAATAATACCTGTAGAATATAATTTTTATTAAATATTTGTATGAACCTTAATTGCTTTAGGATAAACTCTTGAAAAACCATAGCTTCTTAATAAGGAACAAAGACATCTGTTACTGGAGAATTCCTCTCCACCTTGTGATTCAGTCTGTCATATTATCTGAGAGCTGGGTTAAGAACAGATATTTCCTCTTATGTTCCATGTTCATTTCAAAAATTAGTTCAAAATTCAGCAAAGTCTTGAGAGCTTGATTCTTTCCTTTTGGTTTTGTATTGTCTTTTTTCATTTTCCTGCTAGAATTCTTTTCTTCTATATTTTTAACATTAGTTTCTCTATAAAAACAATTGGACAGCTTTAAACAAGTCTCTGTAACATTTTCATAAAATCTAAAAGTTGGCAAAATTCCCTACTTTTATTCTTAGCAGTGTACTGAATTAATACAACCCCCACCCCACCCCGATGCATTGCACATCAGTATCTTGATGATTTGCCATCTCGTATTTAAACTGCTGTCAAAAATATTGAAGTCTTTTTGCCTTTACACAATAAATTTGATGCTACTATGTTGTACATTCTGAATAATGGTGGTAATTATATACATACCACTCTGTCTGTCTGTCTATCTGTCTATCTACCTACCTACCTATCTGTTGTTGTTTCACACAATGTCTTTCGATTTGTTCATTATGTTTTATAATATCCCTGAAAAGGCATCAGTACGGATGCCTAGGGAAGCAAAGACTAACCTCATACATTTTTAAAAGTGACATTATAGTTTTCACTTAATGTGCAAGTAGAATTTTATAGTACTATAATAATCTTAAACAATGTGTGGTGCGCATGTGACATACACCTATGATCTCATCTACTCAGGAGGCTGAAGCATGTGGATCACAAGTTTTAGTACAGGCAAGTTATCAAGAGCTTATCTCAAAAAGGAGAGAGTTGGTAGCATACCGCTCCCTAGTTTCAATTCCAAGAATTTAGAACAAGCAAATAAAAACCTCCCTAGTACAATGGTAGGCAGTCTGAAAGTGTGTAGCTTAAGTCTTGTGTCATATGAAAATGGTGTTTGACACAAGTGTCTGTGTCACCAGGCAGTTGTTCTTCTCATGGTTCTCGTGTAGCAGAAGCTCATGCATATTAGAACTGTTTCCTCACTCGTGCGCTTCCACAGTTAGCAGGACTGCAGATGCAGGTGCAGTTTGGTGACAGAGGGAAGCTAGTGAGTAATAGCAATAGTATGTCCTGGCTTTTAATTCTTGGCTTACTTAAATCTGCTAATCTTTTTCACATTGGATGGGTACTAGACTGTTGATCTGTAAACACCATTCAGGATTAAAAATGTAAACCTACACTTACTGAAAGACAAAAATGACATTGTGGTCCCGGGGAGATGGCTCATTGGAATAAGCGCTTCCTTGGCAAGCTCAAGGGCCTGAGTTCAATCCCCGATTCTTTAAAAAAAAAAAAAAAAGGTGACATTGTGTATTTAAACATGTTTATCTTGGGTCAGACCTGAAAATTTCTAAACTAGCTGTGGCATAGGGAGTCATGATTAGAGATGAAAAGCATGTATTTTGTTTTCCATTTGGGCAGTTTTGTTTTCCGTTGATCTGTTAGAAAAATATGCTGAGGACAAGGATTAAGGGAATAAGGCTGGAATGTTTTAGCCCTTTCGTCTATCTTATCACCTAACAGCTGGGCATTTACATGAGGCATTTAATTGCTTTGAGGCTTAATTTCGTGTTTGTAAAATAGGCATCATATGCACTGAATAAGGTTGCTTTGTGAAGCTAAATAACATATTTAAAGCAAGTAGAGCTTCAGAAAATGCTTGTTTCTTTTGGTTCCCTTCCTCTTACATGGCAACAGGAGGCTGTTTGTGTCGATCCCCTTTAAATTCTGGCATGGAGTGGACAGCAGGAAAAGCTTACTGACTGGCAGTTCCTGGTGTTGCTCTTTGCTACCATCAGTGTGAATTAGTTACATCTTTTGTTTCATATCCTTTGTAACTTTGCAGATTTTAATTATGATTTGGTAAGACATGAATATGTATATCCCCCCCCTTACTTAGGCCTTTTAATGAACTTAATGGAGGCACTGCATGTAACATTTTCTTCACAAATATTTTAGTATGAGGAATAATGAAATCTACTGTTTCATTATGGCCAAATATAAAGTGAAAGCTTAATAAAATTGAAGAAGTGTGAACAATGGCTAATTTTTTAAAGTTTTATATTATTTTTTTGATTTTTGAGACTAAGTCTTACCATATAGTTCAGCCTTAAATTGATTATATAGCCAAGACTGCCCTTAAACTCATGGCAATTCTCCTGCTTCAGCCTCTGACTGCTGAGATTATAGGCATGCACCACCATATCTAACTGGTTAATACTTTTTAAGGCAGGTCAGTTACAGATAAGTAGTTCTTTTTCAAGCTGCCAGAGGGAACCATAGTTGTTTATTTCTGAAAATTATAATACACTAGGATTGAAAGAAGGACAAAGGGCAGAGAAGGAATTTCATTATTAAAAGAAAAAGGCAGCTTTTGCCTACTCTTAAATTGGAAAGGGAGCTGAGTTGAAATCTGAAATAGCACAAGATTGAATGTGACCATTAAGAAAGTTGACATTAGGATAATTATCAAATCTAAAAGAAAAACAAGACTTTAATTCTTTCACTAAATTCTTTTAACTAAATAATCTAACAGTTTTCTAGAGAATGCAAAACCTTTAAGTTTGTTTTGTGTTCCCTTCAGATTGAAAATACTACAAAATACTGAAGTTTGAATCTATTGAATCAGTTCTCAGAAGCATAGGAAAATAATAGAGGTAGGGTAATTTATAAAATTCAAACCAAAATATAGTACAGGTTTAATCCTGTATTCCTTGGAGAATAATTCTAATGTGTACCTTTTAACCTAGTTTCTTATAATATTAAAACTGGCTTTAATTAGTCTTAATGTTTCAAACACATAGGAAACTTGTCTGCAATGTTAGTAAGTCCTTGAGGTCTTGAGAGAGAGGGTCGAATGAGCCCTTTAAAAAAGGATTCAGGATCAGAGATGGTCCCCAAGGTCACTCTGTGTGACCCTGTTCCTCCAAGAAGGCCTCCCTTTTGTGTGTGTGTGTGTGTGTGTGTGTGTGTGTGTGTGTGTGTGGTGGAACCGGGGATTGAGCACAGGCTCTTGTGCTTGCCAGGGAAGCGCTTATTCCACTGAGCCATCTCCCCGACCCTAGAAAATGATTCAGAACAGTATGTAGAAAAAACTCTTGAAACAGATTGGGAAGTACCTTTCACATGTGGTCCTCCCTTTATGGCTGACAAAATTACATAATCCTATTATTAAGTAAGGTCATGAGATCCTAAAGATGCTTATCTTAGTTCTTAAGACATTTCATTTAGCTGAATCTAGGTGAATAGTAGAGAAAGTGAATGTTACGATTTGTGTCTAGTTGTTTCCCCAAAGCCTCATGTAAGTCATGGGGCAGATGCAGCTGCAGCTTGAGCAACAGCGAGTGGCTTGAGGGGCGGGGCCAGAGAACCAAGGCGGGTTCGAGGGGCGGGGCCAGAGGACCAGGGCGGGCTAGAGGGGCGGGGCCAGAGGACCGGGGCGGGGCTCTAGGGGCGGGGCCAGAGAGGCTCCAACCATTAAACTGGCAGCCAGCACTCTGATCCCCCCACCTCCCAGGCCTGTGGTCTCTCAGAGGTGTGGAGCGGGTCATCCTGGACACGGTGGCGCCTCAGCCTCTCCTCCAGACCCTGTAGCTTGGGGTGGCGTTGTATGCAATCGAGGCTGCCTCAGGCAGACAAGAGATGTTTGGAGAAGACAGAGGCAATGACCCTCTCTCTTGAGCAAATAAGACTCCGAGGTCTTGCTACATAATTCAGGCTGTTTTAAACTATGAAACCTCCAGTAACTGTGAGCTAAATAAACCTTTCTTTCCCTCAATTTTGAGTGTCCAATATTTGTCCCAGCAACAGGAGAAGAGTAACTAAGACAGCAATCTTGCTCTAAAAAGCATAAAACAACAATTGATATGGCACAGATTAATTTATTATTTCTAGGACTATTACCAACTCGCTTTTATTTCAGGCTAGTATGGGCTTTTTTTGTTTTGTTTTGTTTTTCGCTTATTCATGATCCCATTTTGTGTGAAAAGATCCTGACTTGGATAAAAAAATATTTTTTATTATGTGGGTCAGACCAAGCTAGTGATACGTATCTATGAAACTATTTCTACCCATGTATAGGTTGTCACATTCCAATTCTGTGAGTTTTAGGTAACATTTTATAAAAGAAATGGAAATTGACAGTGCCCAAGGTCAGACAGTTACCAAGTATGGAGTATTCTAAAAACTCATGTTCGACTGACTCCTGGGACAGTATTTTCAACTTTTTCTCTCTTACATTTACAAGAAAAAATGTTGTGCTACATATGTTTTTGTAGTGATTCTTAGATTTATTCCAAGGTCTACCCTATCTTGTAATAAGCTGATTTGAGTAAACAGATAATACTGATTTCACAAATTTATTATGGTCTAGTTTAACTGTTGATTGCAAAAGGGATATAATTGATCTTAGATATAAAAATCCACAATATAAAGGGCCGGCCTGATAGCTCAGAGGACTAAAGCGCCTGCTTAGGCAGAGCACAGCAGCCGGGGTTCAATCCGCCCCAGCATGCCATGCCGGCCCTGCAGTTGAGACTGGGCGTGGTGGCGCATGCCTGTAATCCCAGCCCTTGGAGGATCACTACAAGTCTGATCTACATTGTGAGACCCTGCACACCCTGTGGACCCTGTCCTAAAATATAGGGACAAAAAAGTTCCATAATATATAAAGAACAATGGATGTCTTAAGTTATCTGAAAAGTAACATACCTTTTAAAAAATTGGTTTTACACTAAAATGTGTTAGCAAAATTTAATTTGGAGGTGATTTATTATGAAATTTCATGAAGTTTGTTCAGGAGATACATTTAAATTACAAGATCACAAATAGAAGAATTCTGCCATGTAAGTTCAATACAATCTTATTCATTTGGCCTAATTTTTTGTATGAGTAAATACTATATTTTTAATGTCTATGTAAGAAAATTCTTGGAGCGGAGATACAGTTTAGCACAATGCCTGCCTGACAAGCACAAGGTTCTAGGTTCGATTCCTAGTACCCGCTGCCCCCCCAAAAAGAAAAAAAAAATGTTCATGTACTTAAAATAATTGATCATTTTAAAAATACTTGTTTTATCCCCTGACAACCCTGTGCAATAGATACTGTTATTATCTCTGGATTTACTGATAAGGAAATGGAAGCACAGGAAGGGAAAGTATCTTCCTAGGGTTCCAGAACTAAACAGTAGCTGAATTGGGATTCTAGCTGGTATTGTCTGACTCCAGGTTAGGCTCTTAACTATATTTGTGTTTGTTATCAGCCTTTCATATGAATTTAGGACAGGGTTTACAGGGTCTCACTATGGTGAGCAGACTCGAAGTGATTCTCCTGTTTTCAGCCTCCCAAGTGATGGAATTACAGGTGCGCACTACCATGCCTAAGTCTCAATCACCATCTCAGTTCTGGGGGGCTGGGGTGGCATGGCTCACTGGGCATTGACCCCGGCCACTGCGCTCTGCCTAAGCAGGCGCTGTAGTTCACTGAGCTATCTGGCTGGCCCTCGAAAAAAAATATTTTGAAGAGATGGAGTCTTACCTTTTTCCTGGTGAGGCACATAAGAAAAAGTTATGAAGAAATATCCATGTAATAAGGGCTATAAAGGCAATCAGTAGTTCACTGTGGTGAAATTAAGTAATTTATCACAAATATGCTGATCCCAGGTATTGACATAATTCTGAAATTTTAGTAACTTGTTTATTAAAAGACTACAACCAAAAAATATTATGACTAGAGCTCTAATCTTTGCAATATAGATACTTCTTGACTATTAAGACTTAATAGGGGCCAGGGAGATGGCTCAGTAGGATAAGCGCTTGACTGGCAAATGCAAGGATCTGAGTTCAATCCCCAGTTCCGCCAAAAAAAAAAAAAAAAAAAAAAAAAAGACTTAACAGTTGTTTTTAGAGTCTTTGCTTTATCATAAGATATGTTGGTTTATTTCACATCCTTATTTATTATCATTATATTTAACGTTACTCACTTGTCAGGAAGAACTACTAAATTTTTATCGATTGGGTACAAATTAATTACTTCAAGCAGCAGGTTTTAGAAGGCATTGTTTTGGTAAACATCATGCATAAAGATGATTTTTATCTGGAGAGTATTACTCATGAAAATGCCTATGTGTATAAAACATTAAAATAATACACAGATGTATAAAACAAAAAGTACATGTCCCAATTCTTTTAAAGTTACAGTTCTCTTTGTGAACCAATCTATTTATCATGAATGAATCTGTATTTTAAAACAGATTCATTCTTAAATTGTTTAAACTGAAGATGTGTTATTTTAGTAGATATCTATTGAAGTATCCGCCTCATACTCCTTTCTCAGAGCTAATGCTTCCTTCCCTATCACCATACTTATATTGCTTCTTCTTGCTTTTTGGGCCAAACATTTTAAATCTAGAGCAAGACAATAAGCCAAGCTAGAATTAGTGCTCTTTAGTGAAAATTTGGAAATAAAAATCAGACATACAGGTAAGTGTTTGTATCTGAAGGGTGTGCCTGGGAGACAAGGCCAAATAGCAACAAGGGTAAGTTTCTTGGACATATTTCTGCCTCTGCTTTTGATGATTTTACTTCTATTCTTTAAGAAATGTTCATATTGTTAAGGTAGCTTGTGTAGCTTTTTATTCCTTGTAGTTTAAAAAGGTCTGTTTGACAAAGTTGAATACTGACAAAGTCAGAACTAAGAGTATTTATAAACCACACATAGCATCTGACATTTATAAGGCTCTTCAGAGATTATTTTTTACTGTTTACTATTTCTATTGCCTTTTTTTTTGTATGGGGGATGAAACTGTGCTTGCCAGGCAGGTGCTTATGCTGCTGAACTATCTCCCTGGCCCACTGTTGTCTTTATTTACTATTTATTGTTTTAATATGCAGATTTACTACTATTTTTATGCTTTTAGACCACACATCTTGGGCTGGGGCGATAGCTCCATGATCTAAGGACCTGACTGGCAAGCGCAAGGTCCTGAGTTTGATCATGGGTACCAGATGCTGTGCTGGACCTAGAACTCCAGGCATGGTGATGCACGCCTATACCCCAGTGCTGGGGAGGCTGAAAACAGGAGGATCAACTAAACAGTAGCTGAACCAACTATCAATTTTTAAATTTAAATTAGCAGAAATTAAATGTAAATAAAGAATCAGATCATCATTCTCTTTAGACATATTTTAAAGACTCAGTGATCAAATGTAGGTAGGAGGTACCACAATGGACAGAGTGGCTGTAGAATTCTGGGTAATTATTATTTTGTAGCTGAAGAGACTAAGCTAAGACTCCATAGCCTTCAGTTCACTTTTTTCCTGAAACCTGCTTGGTTCCTCATATGTTATACTAGAATACTCGTTCTTTAATCTTTGTTTTAGAGAGCTTTGTAAGTGGTTCCCATTAGGGTGTTTCTTATGTAATGAGGTGATCAGGTTCCTGTAAGGATATGAGTTCAGATGAAAGAAGCATACTTCGCTAAGTGAATGTCACTAATCATTCAGTACAGAAGACGCAATTGAGCATCAAAGAAGTATTTATCTCATATTCTCAAGAGAAACTTGCTTATTAGCATAAGTATGTTGAGAGGGAACAGAACTGATTATTCTTTTTGCGTCTCATATTTAATCTGTTTTACTCAGTGTTTATGTCCTTCTATAAGTGCTAGAATGAGAAGAATTTAGATGAATGTTCAGAGGTTGAAACACTGCTATAAAAATAAGTGGGCTTTAATCAGTGAAAAGAGTTATGAAAAGAAATTTTAAAAATAAAATGGTTTTAAATGCAAAATTTCACAAATGAGTTATTTTGGTTTGGCTAATTGGACCTACACTTTGTATGTCTTTTTGCAAGATAGTACTGTAGAAAATCTTTAACCATATCTATTTTATTTTTTACTTTGTTTTATATTTAAAATGTTTTCAAAAGAATAATGTAATTGGCATCTCCTACCTTAATCTGGCCCATAAGTAGTAATCTTGTAGTTCTGCAGCTATATATAATTGGACTTTTTTTTGCAAATATACATGGAAACAAATATGACCTTTGCATGACATATACATAACGACAGCATGTATGTTAAAGTAAATTGGAAATTAATCTTCAGTGTAGCTATTATATTATTTATTAACTTGCATTCTTTCTATTGAGTTTCATCTACTTTTACTGTAGTCGTTTCTGAGTTGTTATGATTTTTTCTTTTTCTACATGATTGGTTTATCTTTGTTTGGGCTTTTTTCACTTTCCCTATCATTGATGATTGAATCCAGGGCCTTCACACTGAATAACATGTTTGCAGAATGTTAGACCTTATAATTCCGTCCTTTGCCTACTTTTTTTTTTTTCATGCTGCATCTTGTGAATGATACAGTTTTTCAGTCCAATAATTTTCTTTCTTGCTCTTTTCTAATCTGTAGTTAAACCATTGGTTGATTTTTAAAATCAGCTTTATTCAGTTACAACATAAAAGCAACTTATTAAGTTTGAGATGATGATATAAAATAAATTCATTTTAAGTATACATTTTGATGAGTTTTGACAAATGTGTTCACCCACATCACTGCTTCTACAATTAATTATTTTTCTTTTCTATATTTTTTATTGAGAAACAAATAGCAGTGAGACAGTTTCAAAACTGATTAATAGGACAGTTTCAATAATTAATACATTATACATTATTTTCTTAGTGGTTATCCATAGTACAAGATGCAGATAGGATGTCAAGTCCAAACACTATTAGTACAAATCTTTCTTCTCATTGAATTAAGAGAAAGTAGCTGTATATCTATCCTAACTATTCTGCATATACAGATGCAAAATGGTCCTTCCTTTGTATCCCCTTTTTCTGTTTAGTCTTGTCAGAAATGGGTATTCCATTGGCATCTAAATACTATAGGTGTGTGAATTCAGCAAAAACAATCCAACACAGTCCAGCAGTCCACAATAGTAGTGAGTTATCCGTAGAAGTTGTTGACTTGAGCCTTTCACAGCTAAGCATATTAATACGGTTTACTTTATATACCTCATTTTTATACTTTTCTGCTGGATGGTCAAGACCAAGATAAAGCAAGACCTGTGCAACAAGAGTTGTAGCTTTTGGGTCTGATAAGGTCAGTGAAAATACAGTTATTCTTCCTGCAGTGAGGATAATCTCAGTGTTGTTTTAATATGTGTTTCTTGAATGACCAGTGATGTTGAACATTTTTTCATGTATTTATTTGCTGTTCTTCTTCATGTAAGAAGTGTGTTTAAATCAGATGCCCATTTTTGAAATAGATCTTTAAAGTTGGGGGCTCTGATTTTTTGTTCTTAGTTCTTTATGTATTCTTGGTATTAGTTTTGTGTCTGAGGAACAGCTGGCAAAAGATTGTCCCTACTCTTTGGGTAATCTTCATTCTGTTGGTACGTTCTTTGGCTGTGCAAATGCTTTGTAAGATGATGAGAGCGCAGTTGTTGAGTCTTGGGTATTTCCTGTGCGATCAGGGTTTTGTTGTAATGCTGAAGTCTGCCTACACTTAAGTCTTAATTCTACCTGTAGTGGATATTAATTTGGAAGTTCACACTCAGGCAGATGAAAATGTTGCAGAATTCTTATTTTTTGCTTAAAGGCCTACATTTTATCTTTGCTATTTTAAAAATGTCTGCAAAATATCCAACTCTGAGTAAGTTTCTGTCTAGTATCTTTTGACAAAATGCGCTTCATAACAAAAAGTGGTTAGTTTATCTTACAACTCAAAAGACGTTAAGTCTTTTTCTAGAAACAAACATTTTACTTTGATATATAGCAGAAGACATTTATTTACACATTGTAATTCTTCAATGTACAAGGATCAAGCATTGACTAAAGCATTAATTTTTACAGTCGTGTGAAATCACCACTCCTCCGTTTTAAAATTGCAGACCTGTGCTAAGGAAGTATGTAGTGATCACTCGTACATTTTGGTACTAGTGATAGTTACTGTTTCCAGCAGTTTCATCTCCATTACTTTTACACTATTGACGTAAATATTAATAGGGTGAAACAAGGGAATAGTGTTTTAATACTGCTATGAAGTTTAGTTTTGGTCTTATAGACCTGAGCTCAGTTCTAGGTGCTTGATAACTGAAGTGGCCTTTCTATTTCTCTAGTTCTGTCCTTGTCTTAATGAGGCTTGTAGAGTCTCTTAACTTTGTTAAGGTCAGAATTCCTGTTTCTTAGTATGACTCTTTTCCTGGCATCTTGGGTCTCTTAATTATGTAATGTTCTCTAATCATATGGTATCTGCTAATGCATAAGCCTTGGTTGGTCTGTACTAGGACTACTTCAGTCTATGTTTTATCTTGAGCTGTAGACCTTAAGATGTGAGGAGAATCTCGTTACATTCCTTTTGATAAATCTCATGCTTTTATTGCTGCTAGTTTGTCCCATGAGATATTTGAACGACAGTTGATGGTATGGTGATTCAGAAATTTTTTTCAGAGACATGTTAGCTTCCTTTCATGCCCACCTTCTAGATTACATTTCTCTTCAGTTTTATACTGTAAGTTTTTAACTTTCTCCCTGCCTTAGATGAATTTAAGGAGTTGTGTTTTGTTTGAAAGCTTGTTCTATATATTGTTACCATCTAAGGGAGGTCTAGTCTGCCATTCCTGAAACTGAAAATCTATGTCATACAAATTCTAATTTGTATTGATAAATCAGACTACTGTATATGTTGAATTTTCATGTTTACTGCAATAGTTATTTGAATTTTCATGTTAGTGGTAAATTAACTTTTGATGGAAAACATTAGCTTGGCCATTTTCATGCTATAATAAGACACCTTGAATGAAAAAATAATTTTAAAATACCTTTAATATGTAAGTATACCCAGTTTTATAATGGAATTACTTATAATATTGAATAAGCCAAGCATGCCAGTGTGTGCCTATAATCCCAGCACTTGGGGCTGAAGCAGGATTGTGTGTTTTAGGCCAGCCTGCTGTACAAATTGAGACCCTTTCTCAAAGAACAAACAAACAAAAAAATTGGACATGTTTCCAGAAGAGAGACTCTAACTGTGTACTTGTTCTGGGATATGTCATATATTTCTTAAAGCCTGCCTGTGTTGGAGAGACTACTGTGTATTGGCCATTTTCAGTTGAAATTCGATCCTTTGATGTTTTATTTTAAAATTGACAGTTTTGTTTGCTTAAGACATTTTAAAGGGCTGGGATCAGTGGCATAAGTGCCTGCCTGGCAAGCACAAGGTCCTGAGTTCGATCCCTGGTACCGGAAAAAAATAAATAAATAAAAATTTAAAGAACTTGGTCTTTGATTCAAATTTTGAGACTCAATGTAGTAAATTACTATCTCTGTACTCTTGCACAGTAAGATACTTAGAAGCACTTGGACATGTTAACAAGTATAACTTTTATAAGTAAGTGTCACCATGATGAACAGTTTTAGACTTTTAATGTAGCTCTAAATTCATGTAAACAATCTGTAACATTTTGATAGTTTTTTTTTTTTTTTTTTTTTGGTCACTGAAAGGAAAATGTTACTAAAACACCTTTGATCTGTACTTCAAAAAGTTTGCTTCATTTTTAACCTGGAAAATTCATATTGTATTTTTTTCTGTCTTAAATCAGTTAATAATGCTTAGAGTTAAACTGTAATTTATTATCATAATAGCACTTTGTATTTTTGTAGGAATTTGACAGGTTGTGGCTTTGCATAAATATATAGAAATATTTTATTATTTTCAAGAATTAGAAAGATGCAAGTGCTGAAATTTAATATTTTTGAGCAATGAGATGAAATAGCATAGCTCAAGTTGTGCTTTCTGAGTGTAGCACACCATAGCTGAGTACATACTATATATAGCCTGTACTAGGAACGGGAAGGTCACATCTTTTTTGCCATGACACATTTAAAGATGGCATTTTAAAAACGTGACTGTCCTCCCTTAGTTTTAACTATCTGTTGTTATGCCAGTTGCTGTATTTCATCCTTTCTTCTTAAAAGGAGACAAATGGAGTTGAGGTTTACAGGTGGAAAAGCTGGTAATTGTCCAAGCGTTGGGATTTATACTTGATAATGTTCCAGTTTATTAAAAATAACCTAAGAGAATTTTGATTGGAGCTATAGTTCTCTTGAGTTTATGTACTGATGGTTACTCAGATTTTAGTGTTTTTGTTTTTCTTTCAAACCTTACTTTGTAGACTTGTGTATTTTGGGAGCTTCATTTGCGACAAATGTGTTACTTAGGTAGATCTATTTTATATTAGTGTGTTGTTAATGAATACTGATAATCAAAGATGAATTTCTAATTTTATTATGTTTATCAGTTATCTTTTAGTTTTTCCATTTGATGGCTCAGAACTTTGAAAGCCAATTTTGAAGCAATATCTTGAATCTTGGGTGCACCCTTTGAGTACAATCTGTCGTTCTTGAAAGCTGTCGTTGTTGCATTTGTTGTGTATTCACTAATCCCCACCCTAACAGTGACAGTGCTCTCTGAGCCTTGAGACTTCACCCTAGCTATCTGGAGATCACCTGTTCTCCGGCTAGGTTCTTTAGTTGATGCACCTAGAAATTGAAGCCCAGAGGATATTGTGCATGGGAGTGGTATTTTTCTCAAGTTTTCTGCTTTAGAGGGCCAGATTATTTATTTTGTGATATTATAAACTATATATATATATATATATATATATATGCAAAAATTTTTAATCATACTGTGCTAAATGCTTGCTGTCACTTTCTATGCTTGACTTAATGCAGATGGATTACAGTTTGGGGACCAGAACAGTCAACATACCACACTTGACATACACTGCCCAGGGCAGGGATTAGCACAGTCTAGCTCAGAACCAACTTTCTTCCTTTTTTTTTAATTTTTTTTTTTTTTTTTTTTTGTTAGTTGAGGGTTAACAGGGTCTACAGGGTCTCACTACACTTGTAGTGATCCACCTGTTTGCAGCTTCCCTGGTGCAGAGATTATAGGCACGTGTCACCACGCCCAGTCTCAATTACTGTCTCAGTGCTACCTCAGGAGGTGGGGCCGGCATGGCACACTGGGGATTGAACCTCCAACCCCTGTGTCTGCCTAAGCAGGTACTTTAGTCCACTGAGCTATTTGACCAGCCCACCAATTTTCTTTTTCTGTATGGCCTGCAGACCAAGGATAGTGTTTTAAAATGGTTTTTGAAACTCAGAAGTATATTTTTTGACACATGAAAATTATATAAAATTCATAGTTCAATCTCTTTAAGTTGCTTTTTTTTAAATTTAAAAAAAAATTTTTTTATTTATGTGTGTGTGTGTGTATGTGTGTGTGTGGCCAGCTCAGCCCACCAGGGGGCGGGGCTGGCTGGCATGTGGTGCTGGGGGATTGAACCGCGGTCCCTGTGCTTTGCTAAGCTTGTTCTAAGTAGGTGCTTTAGAACACTGAGCCATCTCACCAGCCCCTCTCCTTAAGTTTCAATGTAGAACAAAGCTTCATTAATTATTGTCTGTGGCAACTTTTGCACCATAATGGTAGTAGGCAGGGTCAAGGAAGGGGTGAGTAGTTCGAGACAGTCGAATCTGTGAGGATGGAACAGCCTCTGGTTGGCCCTTTACAGAGAAAAAAATTGCTTACTTTTGCCCTAATAGAAAGCATGTAATTAATAGTTATTTGTGCAGTTCAGAGACAAACAGGATCTGGGTCCTTAAAATAAGTTTTTGATATTTAAATATCAAAAGTAGCTAGTAGATTCTTTCAAAGTTAAAGTTCAGTCCACTTTACTTTCATTTTATTTTTTTCCAGCAATCTTGTAGATGTTTATGAAAATTAGATAAGTTTAGACTCCTGCTAGTCTAATTATCAGTACTTGTATGTCTCCTAAAACAAATCTATTAACTTTGGGTTTTAATTTACATTTTGTGAATTAAAAATGGTTAAGTATTTTTTGCCTGTGATTTTATTATAAAATTATAAGTATGCAACTCATATGCTTGTGTCTTGAGGTCCAATGAAAAAGATACGTGTGACCTCAGAATATTTAGGGATCATGTTTCAAAAAGATTACCCTTTTGTTTTGCTTTATTTTATTGGATACAGAGTTTCACTATATAGTTTAGGTTGCCCTTAAACTCACTGTATAGTCCAGGTTGGCCTCAAATTCACTCAATCCTCCTGCCTTAGCCTCTGGAATATTGGGATTATAGGGATTACACCATGCCCAGCTAGGATTACTCTTTTAAAAGTCACCTAAAACAAAGTAAAACTGCAACTAAACTAATGGTGGATTTCTATTGCAAAGTATGAAAGCTGTAGGAGGCAAAATACTGATCATAGCAAGAAGGATTGAGGTTCTAGGTGACTTTTAGAGGAGTTGGATTTTCAGTACTTTTCTTCTACTGTTTGTTAAAAGCTGCAGTATGAGCCGGGTGCAGTGGTATGTGTCTTGTAAATCCAGGACTTTGGGAGGCTGAAGCAGGACTGTAAGTTCAACCCCCGCCTGGACAATTTAGCAGTTCCCTGTCCCATAATAGAGAATTTTTAAAAGGCTGGGAGTGTAGCTTAGTGTGAAGACCCTAGCTTTAATCCCCAGTACTCCTAAGACAAATTAGCTGCAGTATGAAAGTTGCCATCTCCCCAACTCCCACATGCAACTACAAAAATACACTTTTTATGGTAACTCTTTCTTTCTTTCTTTCTTTCTTTCTTTCTTTCTTTCTTTCTTTCTACCATTTCCATGTGATTACTGTACAACTACAGAAAGTTATCAGCTTTCATTTGATTCTTGAGTCTGCTATCTTCACATCAGATTTCATCTTGACATAAAAAAATCAATGTTCTTGCAAAAGCCTGCTTATGATGAATGCGTGACAAGTTTGATATTCTGGCACTTGCTGTCTTAGTCTTCTTAACTCTTTTTTTTTTTTTTTTTTTTTTTGTGGAACCGGGGATTGAAATCAGGCCCTTGTGCTTGCCAGGGAAGCACTTATTCCACTGAGCCACCTCCCCCAGCCCTCTTCTTAACTCTTGAGTGCACAAACATTTGAGAAATAATTAATGTTCAAAAATAATTGTAGAGGCTGGGGATGTATGTAGCTCAGTAATAGTGTGTGCTTATCATGTACAAGGCCCTGGGTTTGACCCCCAGCACCCAGATAAAAGCCCTTAAATAATACATAGTGGTCTCCTTTTTCTGTGTGAGGTAAAGATCCATAGTATGTGTCTGACACCACAGATATTACTAAATCCTTTGTAGACTGTGTACTATTTCTCTGCACAAATCTATGATAGTTGATAAATTAGGTGCTGTCAGAGATGAACAGTTATGATAGGACAGTTATCACAGTTATAACAAAACTTATTTGTGGTGTGATCTCTTGTATCTTTTGTGCTTTAGAAGTGCCATACAAACCAGCATGGATTTTTTTTTCTCCTCTTCACAATATGGACAGAAGATTCCTTCTTAACATGAATCCTAGCAACCTCTGCATATGAGGTTTTTTTTTTTTTTTTTTTTTTAATTGAGATTGGGATCCAAGTCCAAAATGAAATTCATTTTTGTTTCACATAGATGCTATATACGTAGCCTGAAGTTGATCTTTTTTAAAGATTTATTTGCCTATTTGTTACAGGGTCTTGCTATACAGCTTGGACTCATAGTGATCCCTCTGTCTCTGCCTCCCCAGCACTGGGATTATAGGTGTGCACTACCACACCCAGCTTCAGTGCATGGCATGGCGCAGGGCTGGCATGGCATGCAGTACTGGGGATTGAACCCAGATCCTTATGCTTGCCAGGCAGGTGCATAGACAGCCAAGCTGTCTCCCTGGCCCTGCCTGAAGGTGATTTTATATAATATTCTTAGTGAGCCTGTGTTTTGATTGTGCTGTCACTTGAGTGCAGGTGTGGAGTTTTTTACTTGTGACATCATGTAGATAATTAAAGTTTCACATTTTGGACAATTTTAGGCTTAGGGGGCAAGGATAGTTAATCTGCTTTGTTTATTCTTTGGTTTTGTAGCCTTACAACAACACCCCCCCACATCATACACCATACACATATCCATAGTACACATACACCACAGATGGGACTGAGAAATATTGTGGATTAATGCTGTATTATGTCTAGATTTTACTTAATGACTTTCTCATTTGTAGGAATCTCCATAACTAAGAATTCTGTGTATATACTTTATCCAAGATAGTGTGTGTCATATACTTTCCTTAGTATCTATTTCTGTAATGGTAAACCTTTTAGAGCTTTCAGTAATAGAAGCAGCACACTGCTGCACATGCCATAGGTTCCCGACCACTGATCTATTTTCTTGTAGTGACTGAGTTTGTTTCTAAAAATTTTTGACAGAAAAGTTGCTATAAAAGAGAGTTCTTTTTTGGAGCCTAAATGCAGACGACCAGAGGTGCGTACATTTCTGTATCTGTTAAACTTCGTGAATTTCATGTGTAAGTGGAGACCCACTAAAAGACTTGCACAGGGCTACAACCATTCTGAGGGACCCAAAGCCTTTGGAAATTCAGCAGTAAAGTAGCAACAGCAACAAGCAGCCACAGTGGTAGTAGAGACAAGGCAGGCTCACAGTTAACATATTTCACAATGTGAGCCGTGAGCAGATAGCTTCCCCTACTGCTGCCTGAGGGAGACAAACCAAAACTGTATATTGCACGATTTTTCTACTTTCATGTTTATGATGTCAAGTCATGTGATAGTACTGTACCATAAGTTGCCAACTTCGCTTTACTCGGGAGTAAAGATCCGTCGCTGCAGTGCTTTCTCTCTTTCTCTCTCTCTCTCTGTCTTTTTTCTTGAAAGAGAAAAAATTGTGCAATGTATGTTTATGCCTACACCATGCCGAGGCGACACCTAGCAGTAAATAGTCTCTGTATCCCTGAGGTAAGATACTGTCTCTGCTTTCCCTGCACAGTGCTGCTGCAGCACGGAGCTGATCCAAATATTCGGAACACTGATGGGAAATCAGCACTGGACCTGGCAGATCCTTCAGCAAAAGCTGTGCTTACAGGTAAGAAAACAGCTACTCAGTGATTTTTATTTGTGGAACTAGGAGCCTGATTTTATAAAATCTTTATACACTGAGGTTTTTTTTTTTTTTTTTTTTTTTTTTTTTATTAAAGCTGATGAAGCTAAATAAATATATATGCCATTAACTACTACTTTATTCCTGGTTGGGTATCTGTCTTATTAACTGCTGTGCTGTAATAAGCAGTAGTGTTGCTTATTCTATGTAGAATATAGCTTAAATCATAGCATGTTATTTACTCATATTTTATTGTTTGCATCCTAATGTTCTTATACCTCATCTTTGCTATTTTTAAGACCTTCACTATTAAACAAGCAAGGGCATTTGTATTACTGTAAAAGTAGTTTTGATTGCAAAGGCAACCTGCTGCCTATTACTTGGATCGATAGTCAAATAAAATATGCTGCTGCTTCTCCCTTTTCAGCTGGTTATATCATCATCAGATGTCAGTTTTACCATGATAGACAAGTGATTTTTAACTCAGAGGGGTCATCTTTTTACTTCAGATAATGCAGATTCTGGTCTCAACTCTTAGTTTTAGTAAAGCAAATGCCAAGAACAGCAAAAAGAAAATGCTTGCCTAAAAAGACCTCTCATGACAATGTAGAAAATATTGTAACTGTTATGATCTTGAGCAACTGTTTTCATTGATCCTCATTCTCCAAATGCTGCATTGGCTCTACTTTTGTTTCTGTCTGAGCAGCTGAGTGCTGCTGCTTTTGCCCTCTCTTACTTAACCGACCTTTGTGATTTGGAGCCTCTGTCACTGCAGAGCCAACAGTGTTGTTTAACTACCTTTTAAATTTGCCCTGTATGAAGAAAATAAGTTTTTTGTTCTCATTTAAGTTTTAGAGTCCATAATGGGTATTTTAACCAAACATTTTGAAGTGAATGGAAAATGTTCACATACAGGAAGATTTGAAAATGTATAGAATTTTGCTTAATTCTGCATAGGCAGATAACTTCCCTTTGTACTTATGTTAATCACTGTTAAATTAAGTAATACCACTTTTTTCAATTAATAAAAGTTTAAATGATTTCAATTGCTGAATCAAGATAACATACAGAGACAACAATATGCAATGTATTAATTATTGAAAATGTACTAGTAATCGGTTGTGAAACTGTCTCATTGCTATTTGCTTCTCAATAAAAATATTTTTAAAAAATACAGATGAGAAATAAAGCCTTTAAATCAGTACAGGTAAGAAATTGAAATTTCAATAATAGTATTAGGGCTGGTTAGTTGCTTGCAGGCATTCAGTCTCTTAACAAACCCACCAGCAATGATAGCAGCTGATCTCTGACCACAGGAGGAAGATAGTTGATAGAAACGGAGGAACAGTATATTATAAATGCTGAGCAAGACTGTCTGTATTCTCAATGTCCTCCTCCTGACCTTACCTCCTCTTCCAATTGTCAGTGCATGCCTGTCCAGTTCTTAGATTCATTTAACGTGTTGATGCTTTTAGTCCCCCCCCCTTTTTTTAAATGCAAAATGTATAAGTTATTAACAAGGAGGACCTAATTCCTAATTTGTAATAAAGTTCAGGGAAGATTATGTTGGAAAAGAATTTTGGCATACTCACAGAGGCTGAAGGTTCCTGGAGGACAGATACTATGACTATTAAAATTGATTTGAAAACCATCTAGGATTGTACTTTGCTTAGATAGGAAGATATTAAACTCTTTGTGGTCATAATATTGATTTTACTAATTGTTCTTTTCTAGAATGTCTACTCTTTTTGAAATGATATGTGACTTCTTGGCTATGATTTAAAAGAAAAATAAAGTCTACTAATAGCAATTCTGTTGGAACTATAAATTGACTTTACTTATATATTCACTTTATATTGTATAATGAAATAACAGTTTGGTAAACTGTATTCCTCAGTGTTTTTCTGCCCATACAGGTTCTCTACTAACATTTCTTTCCAGTGGAATTATGGTGAAAGTATTATTTCCAAAGCAGAATTACAAAGATTAAGTATTAATTTAAAAGTAAGGAATGTGAATGGAGGGCGTAGCTCAGAAGTAGAATACTCACCTGGTATGTTTGAGGTCTTAGGCTTGTTCCTTGTGTCCATAAAAGCAAGTTTAGAAATGGTGTTACCTTTTAAAAGTAATGTCCAATTTCCGAATTATTAAATAGTATTTTGAGTGATGGGGTAGGGAGAAGCGTAATTGTAGTACCAGTACTTGAGAGTGACTTCTTTGTTTTTAAATATTTTTTCTTTAGAAATTTACTTGCTGAAAAATCTCTTTCTAACATCGTCTCTTTCATGGCACTGCTTTGGAACATTAGCTAGAACTAGTATAGGTATTCTCTATCTTCCTTAAGGGAAATTAGCAAAGTAAAAATCTCTTTATAGAATGTTATGCTTGATTCATGCTCTCTTACACATAAAGAATGCGTAGTTTTATAGCCTACACAAAGCAGCAGTATACTCTTTTACAGTTGAAGGATCCTATCATGCAGCCATTTGCTTTGGATCATACTTTGAGGCATTTAAAATTAATTCTTGGGGGCTGGTGAGATGGCTCAGTGGTCTAAAGTACCTACTTGGGCCAAGCTAAGCTAAGCAAAGCACAGGGACCGCGGTTCAATCCCCCAGCACCACATGCCAGCCAGCCCCGCCCCCTGGTGGGCTGAGCTGGCTACATACACACAAAATAAATAAATAAATATTAAAAAAAAGTAATTCTTAATTAGAGAGACTGATGAAACTCCTTTGAATCATTGTGTAAGTAGATGATATGTTCAGAAATCTTGAGGTTTTTGGGGGAAGGTTACTAATGACTTTGATATTCTAAGTTATCAACTAAAGAACTTGGAAATGTTTGGAATTTCACTTTTAAAAATTGAAAGTGTATCAGTTTTATAGAAGGTGCCCATGGTGTTATAGTCATTTGTTTTTAAACAGAATATTTTGGCCTCCTTCTCATTATGAACAATGCCTTCAGAAATTAAGGGAAATAGGAAAAATATATAAAAGAAAAAATGATTTGTAATTGACATTTCGATATGGTAGCCTTTTTTTCTGTGAGGACATATGCCCTCCATTTTTTGTTTTAATTGAATAAGCCTCTTATGTTACATACTTTCTGCTAAATTAAATATATGAACACCATGGACCTTCCCAGAGGGCATTAAATATTCTGTAATATCCGCTTATAATTATGTCATAGTATCATTCTCTGAATATATTGTTTTACAATGAATTGCCTAATGTTTTAACAGTTAGGTAGCTTGTTTGAGCTTTATTCTTCCTTGTGACTTGCCATTTTATCAATTTCACTTGATGCTTCATGATATTCAGGCTTTGCGCACACAACCATGGTAGATAGCTCTACCTATGAATTGAAAGTATAGTATGGGAAGGTTCAGAGAATGAGGAGTTTCCCTGTTAATGGGGTGCACTCCAGGTAGTATTGTTATGGGAGAGCTACACTTAAGCTGGAGGTAGTTGGCAAGAATGTTCATTGGTGGCCTAAGAGGGGTGATCGTTGACCATGTAAAGGGGACTCCGTAGGACAAACGCTGGAAAGAAGCAATGGGAAATTGAGTCAGGCAAGAAGGTAGGAGCAGATTGACACTGAGAGTGTAGGGAATCAGATGACTAAGATGTAGACTGAGTGAGTTTGGATGGTTACAAATTTGGCAGGATAATAGGTCCTAGTAGTTTTCTATATAAATTAGAAGAAAAGGAGTGGGGAAGAAAGATAAATTTGCACCAAGTTGTCTCAGGAATTTAATACTAGGGTTTAATTTGATACTAGGGTTTTACTCAATTCAAAATTTAGCTTTTCTTTTTTCACACTTTGCTTTTCTGTTTGCTTATTAGCCTGTTGATAATAAGGTTTGGTGTACTGTCTGATTAGCAGCCCAGCCATTTCTCACCACCATGACAGCTCTAACCTGGTCCAAACCTTCATCTTCTTTCTTCCATGATTGATACTTGTGCACTTCATTCAGTTCTCTTCATTATAATGGGAGTAGTCCAATGTACAGATGAACTCTATGTCCAGAACATTCCTTAGGAGTGTTCCTAATGGAACATTAGGAAATGTTCTTAATGGAAAAGATGCATTTTCCCTAAGTTAAACTCAAATTCTTCACCAGGTTTATCATGATCTAGCTGCTGCCTTGCATATCTCTGATATTACAGTCTCCTTTGGTCTCTGTTTTAGCTACAGCTAGATGCTTTTTTCTGTCCAAAAAGATGAAGCCCCATTTCTGTTGTCTGGGGTAGTACGTGCTGTTTACTAAAGAGAACACTTTCTTGAGTGTCTCCACTTTGGAGGAGACGTGTACCCTCATTCATGTTTGGTTATTTTTTTTTTCCTTGATGAATTTTTCTGTATCTGAAATTGCTTTTTTGTGGTTGTTTGTCCCAGTAGATCAAAAGATTTCTAAGAGTTTAGTCTTGCATTTGTCTTGTTCACTTCTTTGCCCCAGGACTTAGAAGAATACATATAATGATTAAATAAAGAAATATATTCAAGGTTTGTTTACTGATAATTGAGTGCAATGTATTTTCCAAACACTAATTAACCACTAATTATTTGATACCTTATGCCATACTATAATATAATAGCTTTAATAAATCACTTTCTAAAACTAGTTTTTGATTGCTCATAGTCATGCATCACCTCTTAAGCTGTATTTTTAAATGTTTTAATTGGTATGGTGGGTGAAATATGTATTTAGTTTTAGCGACAGATTTCTTGAATGGCTCCTGTGATAGGCCGCATACCAACTGTGAAAGGAGCACACTGCCTGGTGCTGCCATGTTAGACTGCCAGATGGCTAACCAGCCCTAATGTTTACTCCTGTGGTCGCTGTTAATGTCTTTTTTTTGCTCATTAGCTGTGTTACAGTGTGGCATATTACATACCATGTGCTGGATATTTTTACTTTACGTAAGGCTACTAGGATTGAAGACAAAATTCTTCATGCTGTTATTCTGAAATTTAGGAATTATTTTCATTAGTAGGAAGTCCAATTCCAGGTAATAAATAATAAAAGTTAAAAAAGCTGTACGTTTACCCATCTGATTTTTTTTTGGTTTTACCAGGGATTGAACTCAGGAGCTTGTGCTTGCCAGGCAAGCCCTTATTCCGTGAGCTATCTCCCCAGCCTCCCATTTGAGTTTTATCAAAGGGAATTTTATTTATGGCACTGGGGCCTAGCAAATTATTGTATTAAGATGAATTCCTAATTTTTAAAAACTTAGTGTTACAGAAAAAATTAAAATGTGTTATTGAAATAAAACTTACTTTAAAGATAAGTTCAAAGTGTTAATTTTTTTAATATGTAAGATAATTTTATTAGTGATCTGCTTATAATTTTAGACCCAATAGGACAATTTAAAACTTTGTTCTTAAAAATGTATGAAATACTTTTACTTTGTGTGTGTGTGTGTGTGTGTGTGTGTGTGTGTAGTTAGTACAGGGTCTACAAGGCCTCACTGCACAGATCAGACTCATAGTGGTTCTCCTGTTTTCAGCCTCCCAAACTCTGGGATTACAAGTGCATGCCACCATGCCCAGTCTCAATAGCAGTCTCAGTGCACCCTGGGGGTCGGGCCAGCACAGCATGCCAGGGATAGGACCCCAGTCCCTGCACCTGTCTAAGCAGGCTCTTTAGTCTGCTGACCTGTCTGGCAGCCCTGAAATACTTTTTTCAAAAAGTGTTATTAAATATGCAAATAAGGTGACGGTTAGATGGCTCAGTAGAATAAGTGCTTCCCTGGCAAGTGCAAGGGTCTGAGTTCAATCCCCTGTTCTGCCAGAAAAATAAAATAAAATAATTTAGGAAAAAAAAAATTAAACTACTACTTTTTAAAAGGCCATAGTTGACACTGAGTACTTTTAGTTTGAAAAAGGTATTTGCACCTTGAACAAATAGGTCAGAGGCTTTCCAAAGCTAGTTAATTTCTTTTTTTATTAAGTTTTTATAGTACTTGAAGCAAGCTCAACTTAGAGTTAAAAAGGTTTATGTAAAGACACATTTATATAAACTATAAGAACAATAACAACTGATACCTTAATGTTCTTATGAGCCAGGCACTCTGGTAAAGGACACTGAATTCTCATGATGAAGCTGTGAAGTAAGTAATAACCACTATATTCATTTTTACCACTGGGGATGTTAAATTATGTAAGTTCACAATCGTAATGGGTATTGCTGAGAGTTGAACTCTAGCCTTTAGCTTCAGAATTAGTACATTTATATATGCAGAACCAGATGTTTTATATATTTGTTCATGTGGAATGTGTGGTCTGGTCTAAAATAAAAGTAAAGTCAGACCCCAGGCCTGCTGTGCCAGCCCCGCCCCCAGGGTGCTGAGATGGCAATTGAGACTGGGCGTGGTGGCGTGCGTCTGTAATCCCAGCTCTTGGGAGGCTGTTAAACAGGCATATCACTATGAGTCCGATCTAGTAGTGAGACCCTGAATACCCTGTAGACCCTTCCCTAAAAAAAAAAATAAGTAAATGAAAAAAATAAAATCAGAGTGATTCATAAATTCAAAGCTGAAATTCTTTAATATATAGTGAAATCTATTAATACATTATTTTTCTAACTTCAAAATTTTCAAAATTTAGCTGATTAATAGTAGTTATAAAATTCATCATTGTGTTATCTTAATAAAATGAATTAATTTGATAATAAATTGATTATCAGAATTTATAAATGCTCTTAAGTCTTTGCTCTCTGCTAGTAGACTGGATAAATATGCATTTGATACTTGAAAAAAATCTATGAGGGAAAATGGAATATTTAAAATGTTTGAGCTATCCATAAGAGACAGCTCAAGTAATGTAAATAGACATTGTATGAGTTATAGACAATAACACATATATGCATGACTTTCTGTTTCGATATCCTCAGAATGCTATCACTTCAGGATCTTTTCATCAACCTTTTTTGTGATTAAAACCATCTAACTTACATCATTAAAATCAGTATAATCTTTCAACTCATCAAAATGACATATTTGTGAAGAATAGTAGCATGTTACTATATATCCTGAAAATAGCTGTTACTTTCCTTATTAATGTAGCAGCTATGTAGCATGTTCATTGCAACTTGGAGTATGGCTTCAGCTACAACTTAATTGCTATATTAGATATTCTTAGAAATTTATTGTAATAAAGTTATTGTTAATATTTGCATTCTTAAAATAGCACAAATGAAATTAGAAATCGTAAAAGCTTTGGTATTATAATGATTAATCATTTCTTTGAAATTTTTATTGTTCTTTTTAATACCATTGTAAATTCATATACAGTTACAAGAAACAACACAGAAAGATTCTCTGTACCCTGCACCCTTAGTGGAACTGTAGTGTAGTATCATAACCAGGATGTTGATGTTGGTACAAATACAGGACATTTCCATCACAGATGATGCTCTGTAGTTTTGCCTACTTTTCCTTTTTGTAGATTTATTGTTAGAGTACTACTGGCTTCATTGAATGAATTAGGAAGTATTCCTGTTGCTTTTATTTTCCTTAAGGAGATTGTGTATTGTATTATTTCATTCTTTTTTTTTTTTTTTTTTTGGTGGAACCGGGGATTGAATTCAGGCCCATGCGCTTGCCAGGGAAGTGCTTATTCCACTGAGCCATCTCCCCAGCCCCTTATTATTTCATTCTTAAATGTGTAGTAGAATTCACTAATGAAACAATTTCTGTCTGATACTTTATTTACTCGTAGTGATCCACCTGTTTACAGCCTCCCAAGAGCTGGGATTACAGGTGCGCGCCACCATGCTCAGTCTCAGTCACCCTCTCAGGACGTCCCAGGGGCAGGGCCAACACAGCAAGTCCAGGGATCGAACCCCCCACCCCTGTGCCAGCTTACAGGTGCTTTAATCTGCTGAGCTATTAGGCCGGCCCTATTTTCTATTCTTGCCAACTCAATTATTTAATAAAGGTAGGAATAATTAGGTTATCACTTTTTGTGTGTTTTTGCAGTTATAACTTTCTAAAAATTGGTCTATTTTGTCTAAATTCTAAAATTTGTGTTTAGTTATAGTTTTTCTTTATTAGACATTTGATGTCTGTAGTAATCCTTGTTTCATTATGTGGATATTGGTAAGTAGTGTTTTCTCTTGCCAGCTTCATTGATCTTTTAAATATAATTATTGATTTTCCAAGTTTTGTTTTCAGTGTTATTTCTATTATCTTTATTTCTTCTGTTTACATTAGACTTAATTTTGTCTTTGTCTGGGTTTCTGAGGTAGGGAGAATTTAAAAAATGTTGTTGGGGATGTAGTTCAGGCTAGCCTTGAACTCATTAGCCTGGCTGGCCTCAGACTAATGGTAATCCTGTTTTACCCTCTCAAGTGCTAGGATCAGGCATGCACTACTATGCTCTAACAAGATTTTTCTTCATTTCTACTGTGCATGTTATGTAATAAATTTCCTTCTAAGCATTCATTTTGCTATGTTCCAGAAATTTAGATATATTCTTATTTTCATGTTCAGCATTTTCTTTTATTCTCTTTAGACTTTCTCTTGAATCCATAGACTATTTAGAAATATATTGTTGGGATTCTGAGTGTTGTTACTTTTTTATGATGCTTTCTAGTTTGATTCTGTTGTGCTTGAGCAACACTATGTTTAATTTTGGTTCTTTTGATTTTGAATGCAATGTGTTCTATTTTTGGCACATGTTCCATGAGTGTATCAAAAGTTGTGTCCTGGTATTGTTGGATGTGTTCTGGAAATGTGTAGTAGATCTTATTTGTTTATGATAGTGGATTCTTCTGTATATTTTTCTGATTTTCTGTCCAGTTCAATCAGTTAAGAGAGGTATAGTGAAGCTTTTAGCTATATTTGTAAATTTTACTTTCTCCTGGAAGTTCTTTCAGTTTTTGCTTGCTTAACAGCTTTATTTGTTGCATGTACATTTAGAATTATTACCTCTTAGTAAGTTGACTCATTTTTCTTTACATAATACTGTTTCTGATAATGTAAAATTTAGAGCAAATAAAATTATTTGATTAATGTTTCTCCTGCTCTTTGTTATTGATATTTGCAATATATGCCTGATAGCTATGTATATTTTTTCTATCCTTTTTTTTCCCCTTTATTTTATATTTTGGGTTGTTTGTTTTTTGGTAGAGAAAGAATTCACTATGTACTCTAGGTTGGCCTTGAATTTATTATGTAGACCAAATTGGTCTCAAACTCAGTGATCCTCCTGTCTCAGCTCCCCACCTGTTGGGGCTATAGGCCTGAGCCATCACACCCATCTACTTTCAACCTGGCAATATCATTATCTTAGAATTGAATTTATTTCACATAGAATATAGTTATGTAGTGTTTAATTAGTATATGTAGTTGTGTAATACTTTCTCATCAATCCTGCCAATCTCTTTTTGGTTAGTATATTCAAGACCTTTTGAGATCTGTGGTAGACTACTGACCTCTAGAACCCTGAGATAATAAATTATTACTCTATTATAATCCTAAATTAATGACAACTTGTTGCAACAATAGTGAACTAATACAACACCTATTGGATGTCCTTTTTATTCAATTTGAGATCTTCCTGCATCTTGGTATGACAAGTAATTTTTTTTTAATTGACATCTTGGCTTTTTGCTTATGTCATAAGACTGAATTTTATTTATTTCTGGTTGGCTTGATTTTAGCTAGCTTACTATGATAGTGTTCTAACAGAACTACAGAGTTTGGGGACACGCTCCCCTATAGTTGTGAGTAGAAGTCCAGGTTCTCTACCTAGTTCCTTTTGACTTTTAAGAGGGAGTTTCTCATTATTCCTACATGTGAGTTGGATGTCTGTCTCCATCCTGGTCCTCTACTGATACTTTCCTGTCTGTGACAGAGTAGTGTTTACTTACTTTTACTCACATGGCTTCCACTGACAGGTTGGGGTGAGGCGCTCCTGTTGCTACTGAGCTGTAATGAAATCTTAATTTTGTGTTGGGCACCGCCATGAATATGTGAGAGCATGTTGTTGATGCTGGGGTGGAGCTGGGGGCAGAGTCCATGGTCCCCAAGTGATCTTTCACCGATACTGTGCAGAGCAGGAGCTAATTATTACATAGCAGAAATGGAAGTCCTCATCTGGTGTTTCTCACTAAAGCTTGGGGGTAGTGCAAATGTAGGCCCATCATTGTTGGCATGGGTGGAAGTAGGTTATATATTTGAGGGTTTGTGCATGTGTGCGCATGGTATTTAGCTAGAATAAACTGCCTTTTGTCTTAAGGTTTTCTGTACCTTTCATAATCCTTTGACTAGAAAAAACACCTTTTAGAAGGTGTTTTTATTTGTAGTAGTTGCCATTTTGGGATGGTTTACTTCTTTGGCTCTTAGGCTTTGACATATGGAGCAAAAAGAATTTGAGAACCAAGCACTGTATCATTCTTTAGAATGGTCTGCCTTCTCTCCACCATTGGGAACATGCTTTTGTTTGCTTTGTGTATAATATCCAGGGATTTTTAGATATACTAAGTAGAAGGAATAGGGAAAAGAATATTTACCCCACTTTCCCAGAAGTCTTGAAGTTATTTTTAATCAGTTTTACTATAAAGAATTAGTCATTACTCTTGTGGACAAAGGATTTGAATGTTTGTGTAAAACTGCACATACAGTAGGAATTTTTGTGGAACACTTATTTTTTATAAGCACTTACTAGTTAGAATCTGAGATTTAAGCAGTTGTGAAATACAGGGTAATATTGGACCCTGAGTACTATTGACATAGTAGTTACAGAGAACAAAATTGTGGAATGCTTTAGTTTTTAAAACTGAATAAAAGGCAGAATTAATGATTTTAGTATTTGATACTGAAATTAATAGCTATGACTTCAAGTAAAAGCTGTCAGCTGCCTGGTGCTTTATCATTTGGTAACAGGGAAGCAGGGATTGTAGTCCTTTTCATTATATTTTCCTATGTGGTTCATTTATTCCTTTTACTCTTTGACTAACCTGAGATTCAAATAGGTCAGCATATATTTTGATAGTTTATCTAGTTTAGGAGGACTATTTTTCAAAAACTTTAAATAAAAAGTTACTGAACATGCAGCATAAGTTTATTATCAAAAAAGAGATGTTATTAATAATGAATGGTGAAATTAATGGAATAGTAATAATCATTTGGAGTTAAGGAATAACCATAATTACAGTAACTAGTTTACTGTTGAATTTCTAGTGTTCTTACAAACTTCCTGTCTGCTATATTCCAGCTTTGCTGTACACAGTGTCAGTATCTCTGTATTATTTTATTCATTCATAACACTGAGAAAACTGGAGCAGAATGCAATGCAAAGATTTATTGACCTAAAAACAAAAATCATCAAAAAGATACCTACCTTTCTACTCATATTTCCAGGCAGAACTGTCCTTAAACCTACATTTAATGCCTCCCAGCATGCTATTTAAGCACATGCCAGTGAAGAATGTCCTAACAGTGAGGAATGTCCTAATGGGCAGTAAAATGTGAACTAAATGATATGCATTTGCCTAGGGAGCCACTCACTAAAGCTTTGGAAAGGGAGGGAGGGTTATAGTGATCCTAAGAGACAGTGCTTTTGTTAACCCTTTCTGTGCTGTACAACGAAAGTATCACTAATGCCAAGTAGGATAGTGGTTCAATTATGAGACGAAACAGTAGAGTTTAGGGGGAAGTGGACGTAGTTGCTATTATTTTTTCAGGCACTACTAGTACTTGTTAGGTTCCATATGAAATCTCATTTAGTCTTTGTTTCAGCTAGCATTTGCTGAGCATTTAGTTTATGCTAGGTACACTCTGTAAGTGTTTACTATGATAATCTTTTTCTTTATGATTTCTGAATTTGTGTGCTACTTTTAGAAGGTTCTTAAGGTGTGCCACTGCTTATAAATTATATAAAATTACCCTAGATAGGCTTCATGTTTCTGTGGCTTCATTTGGTGACTTCTTATCCACCAGAAATGTGTTTGGCAAAAGTTACATCTATGTATTTTAAAACTTATTTTGTTCAGGGCTGGTGAGATGGCTCAGTGGTCTAAAGCACCTACTTAGAGCAAGCTTAGCAAAGCACAGGGACCGCGGTTCAATCCCCCAGCACCACATGCCAACCAGCCCCGCCCCCTGGTGGGCTGAGTTGGCCACACACACACACACACACACACACACATAAAAATTAAAAAAAATAAAATAAGATATATCTTTAAAAAAAACTTATTTTGTTCAAAAGAATATTCAGTTATTCAATATCTTGTCACCACTTAATAAAATGCCCCGTTTTTTAAATTAAGAAACTGAAATCCTTGAGCTTATTGTTTCATTGATCAGATTAAGAATATACCAGATCCACTTCATTTAAACTTCTGCTAATTTTATTACAAGTTTTAATACCAAAAGGGCAGATTTCTCCATTTTTCTTCGTGACAAAGCAGCCAGGAAAAATAAAATAATTTACTTCTTTTTTCCCATCCTTGATTTTATTTAACTTTATTTATTTATTTATTTTTATTTTTAACCTCCTTAAAATTGCTCTCCTTAGAATATAATTTATACTTTTTATCTGGCCCCTCTCTGTTTTGCTTACCATTTTTTCTGTTGCTGCTTGTGTCTCAGCCATACTCACCTGCTTGTAGCTACTCAAGTTAGTTTCTCTCTGGGGTTCTTGTTCTGTCTTCTGTGAATATAGGGTCCTGGTTCCTTTGTTTGAAACACTTTTATGTTCCTCACGTCTTCATTTAACTACTTGATAAATTTGAGTCATCACTCAAAGTTTTGGGCTTACCTAGAAGTGGGTTATGTCATTTGTGGTACATATGCATACTAGAGTATTTCACAAGTGTAAAATACTGAAGTTCTTTATGAACAGTGGATGTTTTCCCAAGATGTATTTATTAGCTGAAGTATGAAACAATGTTTTGCCATCACTGTATAAGAGGCATGGTGTGATTGTTAGACTCTCCAAACACTCTCAGCATTTGCATCTTTATGTAGTCTTCCCCCACACTGTATCAGGATTATTCTATATGAATGAAATAGCTTGTGGGAGAGCTGTTTGTACGTCGCTTCCCATCAGAGACCGAGACTTGTTTTAAGTTCTTACTTCCTTGGACCACTTGCTCTGGAGGAAGCAAACTGCCATGGCATGAGCTGCCTTGTAGAGAAGCCTGCCTGCTGCGAGGTCTGTGTCCAATGCAGCCAGTAGAGACAGAGGCCTTAGCAATTACGCGAGAAGGTCAGGAAACACAGCTTAGTCTGAGACAACATGGCTTAGCCTACAGCATGGTTGCAACCTTATGAGTGATGCTGATTCAGAGTCTTTCAGCCACGTGCTCCCAGATTGCAGACTCTCAGAAACTATGAGATTCTCTGTGTTCTTTTAAGCTGCCAAACACTGGGGTAATTTGTAAGGCAGAAGGAGACTGCCAAGATACAAGGTACCTTTTTAAAAAAGATTTACTTAACTGCTGTTCTCCTTTTTTTTTTCTTTTGGCAAAGTGGAGGATAGTAAAGATAAACCAGAAAACATGAAACTGGTGCCATGCAAGGAAATTGGGATTCCAGAAAGAAAAGGAAATAAAGAAATAGTTCAAGTAATTATTGAGCACCGTATTTTGACTTAACATCCCCAGAACAAGGAAAGAAAAGGAAGTTCCGCATAGACCTTGTATTCTTGTTAACTTTTGTTTTTGTACAGTGTTGTGTAGTAATTCTGGAACTAGGTATATTTTAAGATTGAAAAAAAAAAAAAAAAGATGAGCAACTGAGTTAGTATGTTGCTAGCCAGGATCTTACTGTGGGGAAGGAAATATACAAATATGGAATGGGGAAAAGCAAAGGGAAAACTTGTGTAGATGAATTGAAGTTGTAGGCATCAGAATTTTTAGTTAGAGAGGAATTACTTATAATTTTGTTGCAGAAAATAGAAGCAGTGAGACCAATGAGACCCAAGAGTAATGAAGCATAACTAGTCTCCAGATGTTGGTTTCTACGTGCTGTTCTCCTATATCATGTTAAAACGCACCAGAACTCAGGGCCAGGGCAAATGTCGAATGGGGATAGACCAGCAAAAGTATCAGATGACCTTAGGACAGCTTGTTGTTCTAAAAACAGGCAAGTGCTTGGACAAATACTAGAAGCTTGTCATAAGAATATAGGGATTCAGGGAAAATATAACTGCAACCTGTTTGATGTCAGATGTGCTAAGTTTGTGGTCTCACAAGTTGAGGAATGAATTTGTGAAGCAAAGGAAAAAGAAACATTTAATTGGAAATGAAAATAGCTTCTGAATTTCCAGGAAGGATCTTGAATGGGTAGCTACTCAGGCCCTTTGACAAGGGTAATTTATAAAGCAAAATGACAATGTAAATACAACATTGGTCAACCTGCAATCAGCCTATGAAATTATCAGTATAGCCAATTAGCTAATATTTATCCAGTAGGGAAAATGGTCATGTAGCAAGGGTACATGGAAAGAATATAGGCATTTTGGGGACAGGGTGGGTCCAGATGTTCTGGCCAACCACCTTGGTGTCTAAGGCCTGTCTGGGTTTACTGGACCAGATGTTGTTAATTGCAGTATAATCTCAAATTATTGTTTATCCCTTATGGAAGTATGCAGGCCTGCCTATTGTATCCCCATCTTGAGGCCAGGCTTTATTTATATATTTGGTACAGAGTCTTGCTACACAGCTCTGACTTGTAGTGATCCTCCTGTCTCTGCCTCCCCAGCGTTGGGGTTACACAGGTGTGCGCCATCACACCCGGTTTCAGTGGCCAACACAGTGCACCTGCTCTTGCAGGGCCAGCATGTTGTGTGGTGCCTTGAGATCGAACCCAGGTGCTTGTGCTTGCCAGGCAGGTACTTAGATCGCTGAGCTAACTCCCCAGTCCCTAGACGTCATCTTCAAGTAGCTCTCAAATCTGAGGCAATTTATCAAGTACATAGTAATGAATTTTGTAATCTATAGGATAAAATAGGAATAGATTTGTTTCTATAGTGATAATGAGGCTATGAATGAAATGACAAATGAATAAAGAGGTCCTTTTTGTTGTTGAATGCCTACTAGTTACCATGGAAATACTGATAGAGTTTGAAAATCACCTTTTGCAACCGTCTTGGTAACCAGTGAGTAGGACAAAAATCATTAGTGCACACTAAATCTCAAGGTCCATGTTTGATTAGCAATGGTGTTTTGTGTGGTTCTCATTATGTCTATTCCTAGATTATCACTTAGGGAAAAAATATGTGCTGAAGAAATCTGACAATACCTTTATGAGTAATCAGAATTAAGCAGTGAGAGCCAAATATACCTTACGTGCTACCTTAGAAGGCATTACTATACAAGAAAGTATCATTTTTAGAACATAGGCACTGAAGTACTGAAACATATATTACCATGTATATTAACACACACATAGAGATAGAAAAGAAAATATAAAATACATGGGCAGAATATTAAAACTCGAATATAGGCAAAGGATATACAATAGTCTTGTTTTAATTTTGTAGGTTTTTTTGTGTGTTTAAAATTATTATCTTTTTTTTTTTTTTTGCGGAACCAGTGATTGAACTCAGGCCCTTGTGCTTGCCAGGGAAGCGCTTATTCCACTGAGCCATCTCCCCGGCCCCTTAAAATTATTTTTGGAGGAAGGGAAAGGAAAGTAAAAAAAAAATTAAGGTTCATTGAGTACATGTACCAACTCCCCATGATTAATATAATCTTTATTTATTACAAACATGTACTAAGAAAAATTATTTTAGAATTTTAAATCATTTTCAATAAAATTTTCTAAGTTATTAGGGAGAAAAAAGGAAAAGGACTTAGTGTAATTGATAAATTATATAGTCAGTCTATACTAGTCTTCGTTACTTTTCAACTTGAGAATTTGTTTTATTATTTCTAGTATGTAGGGAAAGCTCACCCCTTTTCTCCTCTTTTTCTTTATACTTCTAACTGCATTGATTGTCTTTTCTATTTATGATTTTCTCAGAATTCAATGGTTATTTCTCTACTGTGAATGAAATTAAAAGTTCCCTTGCCTTATTTTAAGTCAGAACATTTTATACATATCATTATAATTGATAACACTCATTGTCTTTTGTCATATTCTAAAGAAAACTATTGAACATTGAATTTGTTGTTTTGAAGCAAATGTTGTCTGTTGTTTTTGTCTTTGCACAAGACCACAATAGACTCAGTGTGCCTAATTGGATAAGAAAACACTCCATTCTTCGAGGAAGCATTTTGTTAGCTGGACATTAGGTACATACTAACTAGTTCCCAGAACACTTTTTTAACCAAATTAACTTTCTTAGCTTTATGCGTATGATTATGATGTGTGAGTGAACAATATTTTCTTAGGGAAAGGCTTTGGTTTATTTAGAATGTCTTAATCATGTACATTGGATCATCAGCCTCTGCCAGTTTGGGGAATGTTGAACTTTTTTTGGTATTGACAGTGGAAGTTATCTGCACTGATAGCCTGCCTGTGTATGGAGAGAAGTGCTGAGAATTACACAATCTTGTTGAATGGGAGTAGAGTATGTGTAGTCATCACAAGTGACTATGACTGTTGCTTTACATGTGGAAGTTTGTTTTAAAAGAAGTAGTATTTAGGAGATTAATGAGATGGGAAATAAGTCCTAGATGACCAAAATCTTTACAGTATTGACTGTCCAGTGATTTGTATGTTGTCAGAACTTTGTCCTTCCCTGTTTGATCCTATTGCTCTTCTTCGTGAAGAGAGGTAATATTCTATGGATCACATTTTGTTTATGTTCTTTCTCTCAGATTTTTTTTTTCTGTATGAGGAAAAATTTATTGCTTTTGATAATTCTAGTTATATGTATTTGGCTTCAGTGTTTGGAAATGAGCCCCAGGTGAGTGAAAAAGGACTTTATTTTTCCTCTATTGATGTTCTAGTGTTTCCATATGTTATTTTTCTATTATTCTGTTATCCTCCAATTGCACTGAGAGTGAATGATACATTGCCTATGACAGAACATAAAAATGACTCTTGTTTTTAAGAAGTCATTAGAATGCTGGGGGGCAGCAATAGTTGCAGGAGAATATCCCTTTGCAAGAGCAACAAATTTGTGAACTTGTTTGTGAGATGTCTTTTCATTTTAAAAACCTAGTAAGGAAAAAAAATATAGCCTCTTACCTGTCCTCTTTGTAAAATAAAAATAAACACACCAAATAGCTACATTAATAATTGATAGCAGAAAACGTGAGTAGAGAAGGAAACTCCAAAGTGGAAGCATATTATTTAAGCTACTTGTACTTAAAACTGTTCCATCAGAAGCTTGTGATTTTATTTATTCTTTTCTCTTAAGTCTATCTTTCTATGCACACCCTTTTGAAATACTGAATTATTAATTAAAAAGTATTTGACAGCTTAAAGGACAGGATTTCATAGAAAGTCAATGTTACTATTCTCTCCATTACTGAAAGTATACTTTGGACCAAATGTTACACTGAAAGATTGTGGATGATGCTTTGAAGTAACAGATTGGAGACCCAAGGATCATAAAATCTGCTGGAGAGAAAAAACAGCCATGAACGTGCATCTGTGTAGACATACATTTTATATGATTGTTTTCCTAGAACAAGAAAACATTATTGAGTGACAATTTGTATATGTATTTTGTTGCTCAAAGAAAAACAGAAGTGGTTTTCATTTTAGATCCTTATTTGATACTTTTAAGAGAAAAGTGACTAAATAATAGCTGAGGTGATTTTTTTTTCCTTTTCACGTTCCAATTTTATTAACATCTATACTTATATTTATTTTTGTATTAGTACATGTTCAGAGTATGTGTTTACTTTCCTTATAGGGAGTTCAGTTCGTACATGTACATAATACACCTTAATTCCTTTGTTGATCCTCTTTCCCTTCCCTCCTCATCCATCTCTTCAGATGATTTAATGAAAGAATCAAAGTAGTTTTCCCCAAAAATATTTGAAGTAAAAAATACATTAAAAGCAGTGAGAGCCAAAAGGAAATGGGCATATTATTTACAATGGAAAAAAACAGAAGAGTTTACAGAAAACCTTGTTACTGAAATGGGTGTACCTGCTTTGTAAAAAACTAGTGCTGTGAGCAGAGGGGGAAACACTTAAAAAAGAGAACTTTCTGTAAACTTAGTTAAAAACAAATAGGAATGGGAGTAAAAATGACGTGTAAATTTGCTCATAGAAAACAAAATGAAAGAGGTACTGAAAAAGCTACTATATACATTGTAGGCAAACAGAAATGACTGCCTTCTGTGTTTTTTCTCAAAATATTTTTACCATAGTATGATAAGATGTATTAGCATTTTTGAAACCTTGTTAATTTTGTGAAGGGTACAGAATTCTACTTACATTGATCTAAGACTCCAACAGAATTTAAATTTTTAAAATTTGTTTATAAAACTCACATGCAGAAATAGTTCTAGAAAGGTGCTTATGCTGTTGAACTATCTCCCCTTGTGCAAGAATTATTTCTAAAATTTCTATTTTACTTGAAAATTTTGTGTTTGTGTGTGTAAATTTTTTTTTTTTTTAAATTTATTTGGCACAGGGTCTCACTATGCAGCTCAGAGTTGTAATGGTCCTGTTTTCAGCCTCCCCAGTGCTGAATTACAGGCATGCAACACCATGCCTGTACTTAGTGGGGCCAGCGCAGCATATGGTACCAGAGATTGAATCTTGGTCCCTGCACTTGCCTAAGAAGCACTTAGTCTGCTGAGCTATCTCACCAGCCCTGTGTGTGTGAATTCTTGACTGGGAGAGACATTTTCTTTGCAACTTACACAGAACCACCTGATGACCAGTAATGACGATACACATAATTATGTTCTTTCCTAATAAAAGGGCTTCTAGAGTTACCGTTAACTCTGTCCTTTGCCCTAGGATATAAGTATCACTAAAATCATTTTTTTGTAAAACATGAAAGGTTTCTCAGTTCAGTTTTTCTCATAAGAACTGCAGATCTCACATACAGTAGAGAATGAATCCTAAATGTTTCTGTGTAGTTTTTCTTTTTACCAAATAGGGTCTGTACGTATTTCAAGGGAAATCGTTAGATTCCTGGAATTTAAATTTTTTACCCTTACAATTACAGATAATTCTTTATAAGCTTGGTATAAAATGTTGACTTAAATCTTGTAAAGTTATTAGATGAGAAAATATTAGACTGTCAATCCCAATGTAGGCTGCTGAAAGTTTGTAATTGAAAAACTCTTGGGTAATTTTTGTCACCATTCTTAGATAATTATATATGGAAGCTATTATATAAATGAATGATTCTATCAAGCCACATTTACTTGAATGAATGTATAATATCTTTTAAATATATAATATCTTTTGCTAGCAAAGAATGAGAGCATAAGAATAATTTAAGTCTTTGAACAGTACTAGTTTATCTTAATTACTACTTTCTATAAAATGTATGACTGTTACATGTCACAAACTTAAAATGTAAATTCATTTAAAACAAGTTTCTATTTTTTGTCGTGCTAAGATTTCTACAGATAAAATGTAAACTTCATTTGTGTCTAGATACTGTGTGGGCAATTATTTGGAGACAAATAATTTGAGATGTTAAAAGCTAAACCAGAATATCACCCTTCATAAACATGACCAAGCTACATGTCTGTATAATTTGTCACTGCTTTTTAATGTTGTTCTTGAGATTAAAATTTTAGTTTAATATACTTTAGAACATTGATCATTTTTTCTTTAATTTTTTTCTTTTTTTATTGATTATACACAATAAAGGGTTTTATTCTGACAGAGTCATGTATTTTCATTCTGCCATCTTTATATCACTCCCTTGCCCTGCCGTCGTCTTCTGTTCCATCTAGTCTCCCTTCTACTTGTCGTCTTTTATAGATTCCAATAGTAAAACAGGTGATACTTGTCTTTCTGAGCCTGACTTATTTTGGTCAGCATGATGGTTTCCAGACCTCTTTGTTTTCTTGCAAATAACAGAGTTTTCTTTTTTCTTGTGTCTGAATGATACTCTATTGTTTATACACATTGTATTTATTCATCCGTTGATAAGCATTTCGCCTGGTTCCATATCTTGGCAATTGTAAATTGTGCCCCAATACACAGGGAGATACAAATATCCCTATAACACGCTGACTATTAATTACTTTGGCTGTATTCCAAGGAGTGGTATAGCTGGATCAAATACTTCTAGTTTTTTGAGGGACCTACATATTGATTTCTGGAATGACTGTACCAGCAGCAATGTAGAAACACTCCACCACCACCTCCATTGTTTCCAGGATTTATTTTTTGGGAGTTGGGGTGGTTGGTTTAATTCTTTGTTGATTTTTGTTTTGTTTTGTTGCTTATATTCTTCATGATAGCCATTCTGCTGACTGGGTTGAGATGGAATCTCATTGTAGTTTTGAGTTGCATTTCTCTAATAGCTGAAGATGTTGGACATTTTTTCACATAATTATGGCCATGTTTTCTTTTTTTAGCCCTAATTTTTCATACATCTTTTTTGGGGGTGTTTTAGTTCTTTTTTTTAATAAAATACCTAAAGTTTTTCTTTTTTTTTAATTTTAGTTCTCATAGTACTTTCAGTAAAAATTTATCCTCACTTTGTGATGTATAAAACTTGGTTTCTACTATAAGTAAAATATTACCAAATAAATATACATAATTAATATCTTGAAATTTATGTAGACACAAATAGAAATATAAGAAATTATTCTACTTCTTATGGAGTATTACTATAATAGCCTGACTAAAAGTATATAAATACTATGTGACAGAAACATAGCATATACACTAGACAAAGGGGTGATTCATGTTCTGAGTGAGATGGAACAGGACAGCTGGAGATTTCTTTATGCCAGTCAGAGTGGCACTTCACTTAGAGCTTAGGAACTGGCTCTTTCTTGAATTTCCCATATAATACTTTTGTACCACAGTTGACTTTGATAACTGAAACCTTAGAAAGCTAACCCATGAATAAGGAAGAAGTTCTGTAGTTCTCTAAATCATGAGTAAATAAGTTTCTTAACTTTCCAAGTCAACTTATTCCATTATTCTAGGTTTTGATACTTTGTTAGCTTCTCTTCTATGTTGAACTGAAATGCAACATCTCATCGTAATTTTCTCTATTAATCTCAATTTTATTCTTTGGGATCCTATGAATAAAGCTTCAAAAAAAGTGTGATTTTATTGTTTGTACTGTACAGCACATAAAGTATAGGGTTTCATTTTATAATTTTTAGCTACTACAAGTAACCTGGTTACTTGGATTGTTTCTGATTCATTACTTTATGTATGCTGACCTTTAAATTTAATGCAGAGTCAACAAATTGGAAGTTTTGCAATAGTTGTACTGTGAAATGTGAGCATAGGTTTTTTTTAAAACCCTTCTTGTGTTTTTTCTGACAGTTGTTAAAGTGTGTGTTTATTCATTCCATCAGCTGAGATGTATTTACAAATACAATATTATATAAAAAAATCACAAATGTTATTTAAAAAGTACAAACTCATTACAAATATGACTAAAAGTAGTTGAAGTGAAATGAGATAGATTTTGGATTGGAGACACTGTTTGACCCAGCAATCCGTACAAGCTATTTACAGACATTTTTACAGAATAGGAGCAATCCTACTTTCTTTTTAAAGAATTTTAAGACAGTAGTCCTTCCAGTATTTTTAATTTAGGAAAGATGAGTTAGTGATATGCAACATTTTCTGACCTTTAGCAAAGATGGCTAAACTGTATGTAATGTGAGTAAAATTTGAAAAAAAATCACTTCCTAAACTACCAGGTAAAAAATATTATCTTAGGAAAATTAAATTAAAGGGATCATTGTTATCCCAAGCTGAGCGAGTCACTTACTACCTATTACCATCTCTAGGAGATGATTCCAGTACTAAACAGCCCTTCCTTGGTATCCATGGAGGATTGAGGGCAAGATCCCCATGGATACCAAAATCTGTAGGTACTCATGTCCTTCATGTAAGGTAGCATAGTATTTGCATATAACCTAAGCAAATCCCCTCATCTATTTTAAATCCTCTCTAGATGACTTGTAGTACCCATAAAACATAAACACTACTTAAGTAGTTGTTATACTTTATTATTGAGGGAATCTTGACAAACAAAAAGGTCACTTTTTTTTCCACAAATATTTTTGATACTTGAGTGATTAAATCCATGGAAGCAGAACCCATAGATACAGAGGACTAATTGTACCAGCTGTAAATCAACCAGCAAAGAACACGCACATGCATACACACAGGAACCCACACTTCTGCTCTCATTCTACACAGTTATTTCCTTTGTTAATATAATTTTGCATGATTCTGACCACTTTACACTTCTTGATGAACACAGAAAAAGGTGCTGTTTGGTAGTATTACTGAGAAAGAACTACAGAACTGTTGTAGTTTTCCTTTTGCTTTGATGGTTTATAGTGTTTATTTTATTCAGAGTCTTAGTTGATCCTGAAGTAACTGGAAGATGAAATAGAAGAGATCATTGATTTTAGTCTAGGCCAGAGTTGTTTGATACCACTGAGCAAAAGTGTGCAGAAGTACACAAAAATATTAGAAAATGCTAAGCCTCAAAAGGTATTAAAGAATTCCACAGGGATAATAACAGATTCTAAGTTCTTAGCGTTAGTTATTTCCGTGGAGGACAGTTGCTCCTTCCTTTGTGTGTTGTAGCACTTTATTTTATTTATTTTATTGAGAAAAAAATAGCAGTGAGACAGTTTCAAAATTGATTGATAGGACAGTTTCAATAATTAATACATTGCACATTGTTATCTTCCTTAGTGGTTATCCATAGTATAAGATGCAGACAGGATATCAAGTCCAAACACTATTAGTACAAATTTTTCTTCTTAATGAATTAAGAGAAAGTAACTGAATATCTGACATAACTATTCTGCATACACAGGTACAAAATGGTCCTTCCTCTGTATCCCGTTTTTTTTGTTTGGTCCTGTCAGAGATGGGTATTCCTTTGGCATCTAAATACTATAGGTGTGTGAATTCAGCGAAACAATCCAACACAGTCCAGCAGTCCACAATAGTAGTGGATTATCCGCAGAAGTTGTTGACTTGAGCCTTTTACAGCTAAGCATATTAATAATGTTTACTTTTTTTTTTTTTTTTTTTTTTTTTGTGGAACCGTGGATTGAACTCAGGCCCTTGCACTTGCCAGGGAAGCGCTTATTCTGCTGAGCCATCTCCCCGGCCCCTATATGGTTTACTTTGTATACCTCATTTTTATACTTTTCTGCTGGATGGTTAAGACCAAGAGACAGCAAGACCTATATAATAAGAAATGTAACTTTTGTATCTGATAAGGTCAGTCAAGTCCCCTCAGGATTTATCCTGTAACTCTGTACCTCAGTTTGCAGATCCTATGTCAGTGTCAGCCATGTGGATGAGTCATGGCCATTGCTTGACCAGTTTTTCACCTCTCTCTGAAAGCCTGAGAGAATGTTTTCTCTCCATGTGACTCTCCTTAGGCACACTCTACGCCATTGATCATGTTGCTGTGTGGCCCCATACTTTCCTTGATCAGAAAATTTGGGACACAACTGAGTTACATGATGTTACAGTATAGGTTCTCCTATTCCTGAGTCTTCACTGACCTTGAAAGGCTAGGGTCAAAATATTGGCTGTCCTTGCAGCCCTTCTATTTCTCTAATTTTTGGTCTGCAAACTTATGTTATTAACCCTCCAGAAGAGAAGCTTATTATTACCCTACAACATACGCAGTTGGGTTTAACCTCACTATCTGTCTGAATATTAAACATCTTAGGCATAACATGGAACAGGTATTTTTCATCAAGTATTGCTATGTTGAACTTTAAGTCCCTACAGAATATAGAGAAAAATTTTTTTAAAAATGAAAATTATTTAAAGATTATGAATAAACAATTACATATTTTTATACAAATTTAGAAATTAACCATATATAGCTTTGTAGCAGGACACTCCTGTGACTTTTTTTTCCTTGTGTCTTTTTTTTTTCATTTATTACCCGTTTTTTTTTTTTTGTTTGTTTGTTTTTTTGTTTTTTTGTGGGAACCAGGGATTGAACTCAGGCCCTTGTGCTTGCCTGGTGCAAGACAAGGCATTGCCTTATTGCCTCACTTATTCTAGTGAGCTATCTCCCTTGCCCTCATTTATTACCCTTTTAAAAAAAATACATTTACTTGAGGGACAGGATGGTAATAATTGGTATGTCATGACAAGAAGTACGTATTTAGAAGACCAGAATGACAGGCATTGCAAGCGTGACCCTTCTATCACATGTTGCTATTTTCAGTGCAGTTGCGTAGTTCAGCATATATAGTTAATCAGGGTGAATATCCTACCAGTTAACTGCTAGTTTCGTAGCACTTTAGGCGTTATGTTAAAAAATCATTCATGGTTATATCTTGCCTCATTTGAGCTACTTGAAGTCAGAAACATTGTCTTTTATTCATTCTTATATCTCCAGGAATGCTCAATGCATATTATAGAATAAAAAAGAAATACTCCTTTCTTTTACTTTCCTGTCCTTGGAATCAGACATATATCTTTCTCTAAATGAGCATATTATCTAGTGGAAACTCTATCTCAGCAACAGAATGGTCTTGTTTTATTTGTGCTAAATCTGGAAATGAATCCATTACAAGACAACATAGGGAGTTCTTTTAAAAAAATAAGATTAAGATACAGACTTACAAAATAGCATCGTAAGTGAAATTTGTTGTGGCAGTTTGAAATTGCTCAATAAAAATGTAATGTTTGTAATTTAGTGAAAAAAGTGTTCTGACCATAATCATATCTTTGCAGTATAAAGTTTGGCTTGCTATAATTGATTAGCTTTTAAAATTTGTCTGTTGAGATCTTTTGCAAATGGGAAAGGAACCAAGAGGTGGAGGGAGGAAAGGAAAAGGGAAGGAGTGGGTGGAAGAATGAAGATGTTATGTGCGTGTGCCAGTTCTCTGCAACGATACTGATTGTGTACTGCAAGCATGTATAAATAAAAATAAAAAATAAAACTTATCTCTTACCTCTTAAAACCAGTCCTTTTTTTTTTTTTTGTGTGTGTGTGTATTTTTAGGGAAGGGTCTACAAGGTGTTCTGGGTCTTACTGCTAGATTGCACTCATAGTGATCTGCCTGTTTACAGCCTCCCAAGAGCTGGGATTACAGGCGCGCACCAGGATGCCCAGTCTCAGTTGCTGTCTCAGTGCACCCCGGGAGCAGGGCCAGCCCGGCAGGCCCCGGGGATTTAACCGGTGCTTTAATCTGCTGAGCTATTTGACCGGCCCTGTTTTCTACTCTGCTATCACAATAGTGTCAGTTGGTGTCAGTTTCTACCATGGTGGGAGAAGGGCCTATGAGAGAGATGCCCGAGAGATTCACAGATCAGGCTTACTTTTTTATAATAACCTATTCTCAAGGGAACTTACTCAGCGAGACGAGCAGCAATATTTTTCAAGGGCCGTGCCCCTGATGACCTGCTCACTTGGTATTAAGCCCATTCTCCAAGTTCCCCCAAGCCTGAGCATTGCCACAGGGGGAGCAAAGATTCCAACACATGAATCTTTGAGAGACAAACCATGGTATCATCAAAGATAAATTGATTTTACCAACTGGCTTAAGGGAAGGTGTATCTCAGAAGAGTTTTGAAAATAATTTGAGGGAGTTAGAGGCACTCTGTAGGGTCTAGTTTTGTACTGGAAGTGGGGCAATTTAGTAATTCACAAGTGTTTGTTCAGGAGACAGAAGGAATGAAGCTGAGCTGATGATATCATCATTTAAACTTTTCTAGCTGTTGTATGGCCATGTGTAGAAACACTATATTATGTGGCCTCATCTGTGTCCTGCTGAAGCCAGTCATCTTTTTTTTTTTTCTTAATTTTATTTTATTTTAAAAAGTAAAAGCAAAAACAAATAGAAAAAAAGACAGAAATGGGGTAATGTAAAAACAATACATATGTTGATTTTCTAAATGGGGATAGTTAACAGTGGTTGTTATATTTTTATCATCAAATCTGTTGTTCAAATTAACATATAGTCAAGCAAGATTGGGGAAATAATTGAATATTGGCATTTGCTTTCAGGAAATCTTAATTTTTTTCAGTCATTATCATCAGGGAAGATTTGCATGTACTCAATATTTAACTCTAGGTCAATTTTATTTTGAACCTATCCCAAACTTCAGGGGCTGGGGAGATAGCTCAGTAGAATAAGCACTTGCCTGGCAAGCACAAGGGCCTGAGTTCAATCCCCAGTTTCGCAAACAAACAAAAAACTTCATTTTGTTAAAATGCTGACTAATGTGCATATTGGTCTTTAGTCAAGTTGCATGAAGATTGTTGCATTGCACGATTAGTACATTTGTGTGATAGGTAAAAATATACCACAATCAACAAGCATTTTGTTGAACTGTTGGATGTATTTTAAATTAAATCTAAAGATGTGTGAAGGAGAGAAACAAGTCTGTTTTCTGTATGGCTTATCACTGCTGACACATAGATGTGCTTGGCAGCTGTTAGAAGTCATTAGGTCGCCTGCTGGGATATTAAGAATTACATGTAGTTTCATCTCTAGTGAAGAAATAGATACTCACTCCTAGTAAAGCTCTAGCATTCTTGAAGAGGTTCTTTTAGGAACAGAGAGAAGAAGGTTGGTATGCATGCTTTTTCTGCTTATCTTTTTCAGAAGAGATTGCACTTTTTCTTAGAAATTATTGAAAATACTGTTTAGTAATGTCATTTTTAGTTACTATAGCCTTCTTCTACTGTGGTTAAAAGTTTCCAGGGACTCAGCACAATTTTTAGGACAGCAAGATTATTTAAATGTAAGCCATTTTATTGTAGAGCAACTGAGAAGTGCAATTTGTTTTCTCATATTCTTTAAATATTAGTTCTTTTAACCAGAATTATTTCATATGCATTAATATATGGAAGGTTCTGTTGCCCTGGTGATTCACAGGGAAGAAACAATTTTGTTACTAAATGAAGTGCTTTAAAAAAATTGAATCATATTTTTGTCACCACCATCATTAATACCTTCTGTTGAGGGTTTTCTGTGAGTTATGCACTGCTGAGTGTTTTGTTTGTATTATCTTTGATCCTTACAACTCCATAATGGGGCTGGGGATATAGCTTATGGTACAGCACCTGCCTGACAAGCACAAAGTCTTGAGTTCAATTCCCAGTACCGTAGGTTTTTTTGTTTTTGTTTTTGTTCTTTTTTGGGGGGAAGGGTCTACAGTGCTATTACTAGATTGGACTCATAGTGATCTACTTGTTCACAGCCTTCCAAGTGTTGGAATTACAGGCACATGCCACCACGCCCAGTCTCAATTGCCCTGTCCAAGGGTGGGGCTGGCACAGCAGGCCTGGGGATTGAACCCTGGCCCCTGCGCCTGCTTGCCTGTGCTTTTAAACTGCTGAGCTATTTGGCTGGCCCTCAATTCCCAGGACCAAAGAAACAAAACAAAACCTAAAAACAACTTCATAAGGCATTACATTTCTTTTTAAAAATGAAAAACAAACTCATAGGAAAATTAAATAATTTTTATCAAACTCACTTTGCTAGATAGTCAAACCAGTAGTCAGTCAAACATCTAATTCACTAGTGATTTCCAAGTCAGGTTGAGGCCATGCCTCTCCAACAGACAGACCTGGGGAATAGAGGATTTCATGCAGTTGCTAAGGCCCTGTGCACATACCATCCCCACGTAGGAATCTGACTTGTGTGTTTCCATTTTTCATCTGCATGATTTCTGGTTTTGGTGAATGTGGCCATTGAGTGGTAGGGCTGGAATCCTGTAGCTGTTACTCTAACCTGAGAGGAGAGTTCTTTCCTAGCTATACCTGTAGTAAAAAAGAACCCCTGGTCTGCAGATGGAGTGTGCTGGTGGGCAGGCCAGGAGCAGGGTACTGTGAGTTCTGAGTAGAGGAGCAGTCCCCCTAAAGGAGCACACATGAGATTACCCGAAGTTTGTGACAGGCACTTGGGCAGATAAAAATAACATGTCTGGAGGGCTGGGGAGATGGCTCAGTAGAATAAGTGCTTCTCTGGCAAGTGCAAGGGCCTGAGTTCAATCCCCGGTTTTGAAAAAAACAGAAAAAGAAAAAAACATGTCTGTTGTGCTTCTCTTTGGATTTTTATGTCTTCCCACTTTGCTTCTAACCTAGTACTAATAGCTAAAAGTGTAGTATTTCTTGTGTTTAAAAAATTGTTTTTTACCAAAAAATTAAATTTGAATACCTTTGCAACTAAAGAAGATATGAATGTAGTACCCAGAATTTTGGTTTTAATGTTTAACTTTTCAAATACATACGTTTTTCTTGATGATTTTTATTTCATTGCTAATTTAACAAAAAGTTAAGTAGCTCTTTTTCTGTCAATGTTCACCATAAAATTTTTTAAAATAGTTTATTTTACAAATGTATGCTAGGTAAACTTTGTTTCATAGGCCATAAACCAAAACTGAACATTTCATGTGTCTTATTGAAGTAAACTCCTATATTTCTAGCTATTTCTGGGGCTGCCTCAGTAAGTATCTACTTTTCATCTAATAGCTAGCATTCATTGTAGTTAGAAAGCCTCAGTGTCCCATTTACTAGCTGAGGTAGTACCATGGTAATACCCCAGGAATGTCTACATACTAATCACAAGGACTTGTGAATATGATGCCTTATGGAAAAAAAAAAGGGTCTTTGTAGATGTGATTACATTAAGAGAGATTGTCTTATGGTATCTGTGTAAGCTCATTATAATCAGAAGGGCCATATGAGACCCGTACGGAAAGGTCAGAATCAGAGGAGTGATCGCAGGGTCTGAGGTCCAAGGAGTTCAAGCAGTCCCCAGAAGCTGCAACAAGGCAGCAAGGTGGGTTTTCCTCTGTAGCTTCCAAAAGAAACAGCCCTGCTGACCTGCTGATCCATTTTAGGCTTCTGCCCATGAGAGGTGTAACAGAATAAATTTGTGAGGTTTTTTTTTTTTTTTATTCATTTTTATTTTATTTTTCTTTTTAATCAACTTAATTTTTTTTATTTTTTTATTTTATTTTATAGCTTTTTTTCCCATAATTTTATTGACAAACAAATAGCAATGAGACAGTTTCAAACCAAATTGGTAGGACAGTTTCAATAATTAACACATTGCATACATTCTTCCTAGTGGTTAATTGCTGTACAAGATGCGGACATGATATCCTATTTACAAACACCATTAGAACAAATCACTCTATTCATTAAGAGAATGTAACTATATATCTATCCTAACCACTTTGAATACACAGATACAAAGTGGACATACATCTGTATACCTTTTTTTTTTGTTAAGTTCCGTTATTTGAATATTATAGGTGTGTAAACTCAGCAAAATATTCTAAAAGAGTCCAGTAGCCCATAATAGTATTGGGTCTTCCACTTCACTGGCAGTGTCAGAAATTGTTGACCTGAGTTCCCTACAGCTCAGCATAACAGCATGGCTTTACTTCTTCTATTTCATTTTTATACTTTTCTGCTGGATAGTTAAGACCAAGGTAAAGCAGGACCTATGCAACAAGAGTTGTAGCTTTTGGGTCTGATAAGGTCAGTGAAATTCCCTCAGGATTTATCCTGAGATCCTGTACCTCAGATTGTAGAACCTTTGTCAGTGTCAGCCATGTGGATGAGTCATGGCCATTGCTTGGCCAATGTGATCTCTGTGAAAGCCTGAGAGAATGTTTTCTCTCCATGTGACTCTCCTCAGGCACACTTTACATCATCGATCACTTTCCAATTTGGCCCCATAATCTCCTTGATCAGAAAATTTGGGACAGTGCCTAGTTACATGACATTACAGTACAAGTTCTCATATGTCCTGAGTCTCACTTGATCTTAGAAGGCTAGGGCCAAAATGTTGGCTTTCCTTGTAGCCCTCCTTTTTCTCTAATTTTGGTCTGCAAACTTAGGTTGTTAACCATCCCGAAGACAAGCTTATTGTTATTACCATACAACTTAAGCTGTTAAGTATTACCTCACTATCTGTTTGAATATCAATCATCGTAGGCATAACATGGAACAGGTATTTTTCATAAAGTATTAATATATTGAACTTGAAGTCCCTACAGAATATGATAAAAAACATTTAAAAATAAGAATATATTTTTAAAATAGGCATAAAGAATTATATACTTCTTATGTCTACACATAAGTCCAAAAATCTCACCATATACAACCTTGAAGCAGGACAGTCCCACAGTATTCCTTTTCCTGTCTCTTGCTTTCATTCACTACCCCCTTCTTTTTGAACAACCATCTACCCAAGAGACATCATAGCAGCAACTTGGCATGTCATGACAAGCCGCCCATATTCAGAAGACCAGAATGACAGGCACTCCAAGCATGAAACTACTATTACAAATTACCATCTGCAGTGCAGTAGCTTAGTTCACAGGTATCAGTATATATAGTTAGTGAGGGTGAGAATCTTTCCAATTAACTGCTAGATTAAAAAATCTTCTGAAGATTCTCAGGATCATTACCTTGCCCATCTTCTACATAAAACTGTATGGCTTGACTTATTCATGTTTCCTAGCTCTTCTCCTTTTCCTCTCTTGATTAGTTAGTCCTTGAGATCCTGCTTTCCTTTTACTTGTATTATATCTTTCTATTTGTATTTCTTCTTTTGAGTTCTTAAACTAGGGAAACTATGTAATATTTACCCATGTGTGTCTGGTTTATTTCACTTATGAGTATATGTTCAAGTGGCATCCACTTCAATATAAAGGCTTCGAGTTTATCATTCTTAATAGCTGAATAATACTCCATTGTGTAAAAATACCACATCTTTTTCAACCATTCCTCAGGTGATGGGCATCTTGGTTGTTTCCAAGATTTGGCTATCACAAATAGTGCTGCTATAAACATAGGCACATATATATCACTATGATATGATGTTTTCAGATCCTCTGGAAAAATTCCCAGTAGAGGAATAGCTGGTTTAAATGGGATTTCCATTCCAACTTTTCTAAGGAGTCTCCACACTGATTTCCATAATGGTTGCACCAGTCTACATTCCCACCAGCAGTGGAGAAGGGTTCCTTTTTCCCCACAGCCTCTCCAACATTTGTTGTTGGGTAATTTTGTTATGATAGCCATTCTTTCTGGGTAAATTTGTGTTTTAAAACTCTACATTTCTGGTTATTTTTCATAAAGCAACACATGATTGCATACCCTTCTGTTGCATTGTTTATTCTTCTCTAAAATGGAGATAACAGTAGAACACAAGCTTTTAGCACTATTTGAAGATTAAATGGGTTATTTGGAAAATGCCTATTAAATAGAGATGCTCCCTAATGTAACAATGAAAATTGAACAGTTTACTGATTTTTTTGGTTTACGAGGCTGCAGAGGAGATACACATAGTTAGTAGAAATTGCATCTTTGAATCTTGACCTTTTTCCATGTTAGTGAGCTGTAAGATAGGTAATACTGGGCAGTAGCATATGCAGCTCCTGGTTACCCACTTGATCCTGAGGTGAGTGGCATTCACCAGTGATGATTCTTTCCCTGAGACCTTCATCTAGGGGCCTTCTGGTGCCGATAGCCAAGTCAAAAGGTCATTTAGTTGAAGGTACATTTAATACACTGTAGACTAGCGCTAGATATTCACTCCCAAGATCACATAGCTGACTGGGAATTGCAGCTGGCTAGCATCACAAGACAGTATTTACTATAACTTGCTACCCTAGAGAAAGAGCAAAATTTAGAATTTGTAGTATTTCTGCTGAGTGCATATTGCTTTGAATCCATTGTGAAGATATTCTAAAGCACCGCAAATCAGAACCTATGCATACTTCTAATAGAAAACACTCTGTCTCATTATATATGTATGTATATACATAAAATAACAAAGTTGAACATGAATTTAGAGAAGATTAGATAGTAAAGAATATAAATGTGCAATTTAAGTTCAAATGTATTATACTTACAACAGTGACAACAAAAGTCAAACATACATAAATAGATCTGGAGGGGACTTCAAATTTCTAGTTTAGCTATTCTAATCCTTTAGGCCCTGAGAATTCTATGCTATACTCTCACATGACATTATTATATTCCTTTGAGTTCTGTGCTGTAATTAGTTCATTGTTGGATAATTTAAACGTTGAGAAATATGTTTGCCATGTATCAAACCAAATGTAGTAATTTCTTTTTGGACTATGTTGTGTAAAGATAGACTTTTTCCTTTTGAGACCTCTGTGGAATATGGAGAAGTAAGACTTCCTCTGACCACCACCTCTTACCATCTCCACCTTTTGTACTCCCCTCCTTTTAAAAAAATTATGCTAATACGGCATAATTTCCATTGTATGTTGAAATTTGTCAAATGGAATCACTGGCATGTATTTTCTGTGGTAAAATCATGCATCTCTACAAGATTCGGTAAGTGATAAATAGTGTGTTTGACACTTCAGACATACTCTCAGCCATTTCATGGTATCTTCCACATTTGGGCGAGGTGGCCTTTTATAGATATTGTGCTGCCTTGTGTCCTTGCTGAGCATCTGCTCTACTTAGGTGTGTTGCGGAGATTCCTCCCTCATCTTCTCATTAATGCATGCATCCTTAGGAGCCTTTTTCTGTTCTCTGTTCAGATTTACCTCTGAATGTTTAGCCTTTGTAGAGTCTGTCTGCCTTTTTTAATGGATCCTTTCTTCCTACTAACTTCCTTCCCTCCTCTTGTTCCCTGTTCCCTTCCTCTTCTCCTCCCTTTTGGCTGTCCCTTCTCATCCTTCCACCCTACTAAATCAACAAGTCAGGGGCTTGGTCTCTGAAGTTCCTTATGACTAGCAGAGTACTTTTTCTCTTGCTCAGAGCAAATTTATTCTGACTGTGATAATGGTTTTTACTATTCACTGATTACATTTTACCACTGTAAACTTTTAGCTTATGATTGATTTAGCTGCACTATTCAAATACAGAAGCCACTAATCACACCTGTCTGTTAAATATGAGAAATAGGCCTAGGACCACATATTGGAATGACAGTATTTTTAATATAGTGGGTTAAGTGTATTATTAATTTCTCCTGTTTCTTTACGTTATTTTTATTAAAGCTAATCAGACGTTTAGAATTGCATATGTGGCTTGCATGATATTTGTACTGCATATCGATTTCAGACATTAAAGTATATAAAGAAATTTGTTGGCATAAGAGTGAAATTATACATTAAAAATAATAAAATTCATAGTATTCTAGAGCCATTTTGAATAGGCACAAATATCCCTACATATTTTAGCCACAGAGAGCGTTGATGTATTACTGTACAGTCTGGTAGAACTTTAAAATATTGGTTTTTAAATTGTGAAGTAAAAAGAGTATTGTTACGTTGGAGTATATTTCATAAAGAAATACCATCAAGAACAGAGAAACTAGGGCCAGCGAGATAGCTCGGCAGACTAAGCGCCTGCTTAGGCAAGCACAGGGACTGGGGTTTGATCCCAGGTGCCACATGCCATGCCAGCCCTGCCACCGGGGCACACTGAGCTGGTGATGGAGTCTGGGCGTGGTGGCACACACCTGTCATCCCTGCTGCTGGGGAGGCTGAAAACAAGAGGGGCACTATGAGTCTGAACTGCGTAATGAGACCCTCTACCAAAAAAAAAAAAAAAAAAAAAAAAAATATTTATGAGTAGATCATACTTTACATGTTATTAATGGTGTAAAAGAAAACAATTCAATAATAATAAAAAAGAACAGAGAAATTAAAATGCTAAATTAGCAGTTAATGTTGTGAACTTGGTTGTCTGGAGTGATTAAGGACAAAAAAAGTTAATTTTAGCAGCAGCTGTATAGTAACATTGATTTTTTTTTTTTTTTTTTAAACTTTGAGGCAAGGTCTCACTAAGGCACTGAATTATTCATGCTGGGCCCCAAGTTGTAATCTTCTTGCTTCAGCCTCCCAGAGGGCTAGGACTGCAGATCTGCACCTGCCTATGTGTTTATTTTTATGTGGAGTTGATAGATCGATGGGAGAAAAATGTCCAAACAGAAATGCTCAGATATTGAAAAACATTTGTCTTTATATTATTTTATGTGAAACATTCTATAATTTTATTAAACATTTACATTTGATCTCTTCATTTAACAAACTGTACTGTGTGTAGTACTTGCCATCTAGGAGATGTTGGAATATATGAACAAAGTATATTGTGATATATAGGGGCCATACTGTTATCTTTAAAAAAAAACATTACTTTCCTGTAGTACTCTCTTATCAAGATGCTTTGCCTTTGCAATTTATCAACCCACTGAGAGCCTGAAGTTTTGTGAGACTACTATTTGAAGATTATCAGGTCTCTGGTTGTTTTTCTCCCACAGTTTTTTATTAATGCATATTGATTATACAGATTAATGGATTTCATTTGGTAGATTTGTACATGCACAGATTTTAATTATCTCAGCATAAGCCCTTCATCCCATGTTCCTCTCTAGTTTCACCTGCTGGGGTGGGCGAGTTGGTAGGTATGATGCATTTTGATGTTATTCATGTCTTGTCACGTTCTCTTACACCTCCTTCTTCCTCCCCTTCGCTTCCTCTTGTCTAATAATAGTTTCCCTTCTACTTTCTTAGCATTATCTGTATATTAGATTCCACATGTTAAACCATGTGACACTTGTTTTTCTGAGCTTGGCTTATCTCACGCTGTATGAGCTACAGATCCATCCATTTTTCTGCAAATGCCCAAATTTCATTATTTTTATGACTGAATAGTACTCCACTGTGTATATACACCATGTTTTCTTTATCCATTCATGTGTTGATGGGTACCTAGGCTTGTTCCATATCTTGCTGATTATGTTGTTGGGCCATAATAAAAGTGGGTATGCTGGTGGAAATGTAAATTAGTACAGCCTCTATGAAAAGCTATATGGAGGCTCCTAAAAAGCTAATAATAGAACTACCCTTTATTCCAGGGATACATTCCTTGGTATATACCCAAAGGAGCTACTACTAGATTTCTTTTTCTTATGACAAGTATAATCCTAAGAAATTTCAAGCTAATGTGGAGGTGCATGTGACCACTTTTTTAAAAAGATGTACTTATTTATTTGGTAACAGGTCTCTCTATGCAGCACAGACTCATAATGATCTTACTGTCTCAGCCTCGTGCCACCACAGCTGGTTTCAGTGGCTGCCATGGTGTGTGGCTGGCCCGGGTTCTTGGCTTGCCAGGCAGATGCTTAGACCACTGAGCTATTTGCCTGGCCCTATTAGTGTATTTGGTTGTTGCAGGTTCTCACTACCCAGCTCAGACTTGTGGTGATCCTCCTGCTTTCAGCCTCCCCACCACCGGGATTACAGGCGTGCGCCACTCAGCCTGTCCTGGAGGTGGTGCCAGGAATCAAACTGCGGTCCATGCGCTTGCCTAAGCTTGGCTAAGGAGGCACTTTAATCCACTGAGCTGTCTCTTCTGCCCATGACCACTTTTGAAATGATATAATAGATGTCTTTGTTGTTATCATTGTATAGGATATTATACTTTCTTTATATATTTTGTCCTTAGTTCATTTCAAAGTCTCTGGAAGATGTAATCTTGTAATTTCAGTTTTCTGAAGAAATACAGATTCACGGTTCTTCAGTACTACATGTGTTCCTTTCATTTATTGTCCTTAATTTTTCCTAGAAGTAACACTAACATCTTATTTTGGATTTAAGATAATTAACTTCAGTGAAGTCTGATTAATATTGTCATAGACCTAATCTTTCTTATTTAAGACCTTATTTTATGCTATTCATTTATTAGCTTCTGCTTTGAATGAAATAATCCTTAATAACAATTAAATAACATCTAATTATCTACTTAGCAAATACACATTCAGGTCTATAACATGCCATAACACTAGTATGATAAATCTTGAACAGAAAGAGGAAAAGTGATGGGTTAGAGCTGACACACCAGGAGTGACGCCAAATCCACAGAATCTTGCTCGCCTGCAGGCTGCTGTGCACAGCTTTGGCTGATGAGAGTTTATCATCTAGGCGAGCATAATTGAGCAGGTGTGTTGAGAAAAATGGTTGAGAACCATTTTTTTGAGGTAACAGCTAAGCTGTTCTCAGAGCTTTTAGGGATTTATTGATTGGAGAAGGCTGTGTGTGTTTATGTATGGCTGTGGTAATAAAAGAATTAAGATGAGAGAAATGATAGCTCCCAACCTTGTTTGGATCATAGACCGCTTCTTAACAGCTAGCTAAATCATTTTAGATGAATTTTTGCTTATAGTTACAGAGCTTTTACTGATTTGGTTAAGAACCTCCAATTTCACACTTATTGTTTATAATCTTAGGATAGCCTTAGCAAGACAAACTAATTTGATTATCTTTGTTATACATGGTGAAGATATAGCTAGACATACTTGGCTGAATTTTTAAAACTATGTCGTATTAAAAGTAGGCCTAGCACTTATGTCCTTTGACGATATTTTTTTTTTATTACAATGATTTCCTGAAGGACATCATTATAAGCTTGGCCAGTTATTAATAAGTGAAGGTAGACTAGAGATTTAATAATTATAAACACAAGCAAAGAAATGCAAGGAATATTGGGGAAAAGTAAATGATGTAGAATTTATGGCATATATTGGAAGTTGTGGTGGAATGGGGTACACTGCATAATAAATTTTTAAAATAAAATTGAGGGGCTGGGAAGATAACTTAGCAGCACAAAGTGCCTGGCGAGTGCAAGGTCCTGAGTTCAATTTCCAGTAACAAAATTAAGGGAGAGGGGGATAAAATAAATTTGGTCTTTTTTTCCCCCTATTACCAGAGATTGAACTCAGGACCTTGCATTTGCCAGGCAGGCACTTATGCCGCTGAGCTATCTCCCTGGCCCAGTCTATCTTTTTAAGTGATTATGAATGTCAGGCTGGAAAATTTGAACATTTTGCAAGATATAGATAGAAATGGGGATTCAAATTTATTGTATTGCATTTTGGCATTTGTATTGAGCAAGGTAAACTAATTAAAGCAGAAATGAACATGCTGATTTAAGAGGGTTTTATCTAAGGACTATTGCAGCAGGATAGTGTCAAGGAAAAGTATCTAAATAAATGGCAGCAATAAGAACGGATTTCAAGTAGAGAGAAAGCATAAGTGGATCACAGTGTACACATAGCAGTTTATCATCTGATGTGTTAACTTAATGTCTGGCTGGAGATTTCACATCACAGAGCTACAGATTAATGGAAATTGATGGTCAAATTGAAAATATTTACATATATATTTAGATTAATAGTTCGTACAATAATCTCTAAACATAATCATAGGAACCGTCACTTCATTGATTCAACTTATATTTGGTTTGCTGTATATCCAAGAGTTAATCTTCACATATCAAGAAACACTCATTGACTTAGAATAACTCATTTAAATAATTAGTTAGCTACTAACTTAATTATTAAAATGGACCAGTCTCTGAATCTTACAAAATCAGTTTGAAAATTTAGCTAGAAGTTTCTTTCACACGTACTAAAGAAAATGTTTTTCAAGAGAAGCTGTTTGATAAGGTATTATATCTAAGTCTATAAACAGCTATTGAGATACAATGTTTAGAAAACCAATCTTCTTTTCTTCTTTCTTTCTCATAAAAAATTTAAAATTCCAGTACTATTGAATGTTCTTTCTCTTATAAAGTTACCCCTATTACTGCTTTTGTTTTTTTACTTGCTTTTTACCTAGATCTACTTTGCATATATTGTTTAGTTGAGGAATGTGCAAGGATGTTTTATTAGGAGTTAAGAAAAACACAGAGAAAAGTTCTACACTGAGGGGGTACAAAGGGTGTATTTGTCTTTGAAAACTTAGGATACTTTTGATTGGGAAATTGTTTAAAGTTCTATGTACAAATCAGGAGGACATTTTTATTTGAAGTAGCAAACAGAAGAATAGATATTCTATTTCAGATAATCTATTTAAAAATTATTTTCCTGAGGTACATTTGCCTCTGTATAGGGGATATCTAGAGCAACTTATCAAATGTACATTTTAACTTTCTGGTTTGTATTTAACTCTACTTTTTACTTTTACTTTTACTTTTAGTTGTCTAGTTTCCTCCTATTTTAAATATTGTATCTAGCAAATTAAGGCCACAACCTTTTTATTGAAACACAGCAGAAATCTTATATTAATAATAAAATTTGAGTTATCCCTCATCTTTAGTGTTTGATGATAAAACTTTTCCATGTAGTCACTACTTTCATAAAGGATAGAAATTACATGCGAGTAATTTTCAGTGTTTACTATTATCTTTTTGGTAGATGGTCATTCAAAAATTGCTCCTCTTATATTTTAAAAAGCTGCTCCCATTGATCTGTCCAGCTTTTAAGGGTAATAAAAATGTTCCCTGTCTTGAGGGTAGTGCTCACACACTGTACAGCTTTGTCAAAGTGATGTTGAAATAACATTAGTTTTGTGTTTTCAAGAGTAGGTTATAATCTGTGCATTATCTCTAATTTCACTAAAAAATTTGCCTGTAAGAAGTGTTTGCTGCCATTTCTAAACATGAAATGCCTCTATGATTTGACCCAAAGATAGACCATACTATTTTCTCTTGTTTTAAAAACTAAAGAGAGCAGAAAAATGAGAAATGAAGACTTAAAGATGTGTAAATTAGTGAAAGTTAGGAGACTTGTTCACAGAAGGGTCGAGTTCGGGAGTTCTGAGCATGAAGATGTTGCACAACTGTCCTGTTTCTCATTAGTCAACCTTTTCTCTTTTCTTGTCTTTAAATAACAAGTCACTTTTCCACAATGAAGAATTTTACAGATTTAAAAAGACTGCTTGGCAGTTTCTTACAAAGTTTAGACATAGACTTGTGATACAGCACAGCAACTGTCACTGGTAGGTATTTACCCAAGAAAAATGAAATCATCTTTCTTTCTTTTCTCTTTTTTTTGGAAGAACTGGGGATTGAACTCAGGCCCTTGCGCTTGCCAGGCAAGTGCTTATTCTACTAAGCTATCTCTCCGGCCCCATGAAATCATCTTTCCACACAAAATTTTGTCTATTTTTTTTAACTTATCACCAAAAGCTGCAAACAACCTAAATGTGTATCAGCCAATAAAATGGATGAGCAGGTTGAAGCTTAGCCATATTATGGAATATTACTTAGTAACAAAAAGGAACAAACTACTCTGACCTTCAACAACATGGGTCAACTTCAAAAATAGATATGCTTAGTAAAAGGAGCAAGATTAAAAGTGATTTTATGCTCAGTGATTTCTTTTAGATGTTATTTTATGAGTTAAAATCAGAAGGTCAAAATCAGACCATTGGTTACCATGAAATTGAATGTCAAAGAGGCCACAGAAAACTCTTTGTGGTAATAAAAATGTTCCCTGTTATGTTTTGTTTGTTTGTTTTTGTCTTTATTTGTTGTTGTCTTTCATGAGTAGTTAGGGTCTCACTGTGCAGTTCAGAATGCCCTTGAATGTGCTATGTAGCTCAGGCTGACCTGGAACTCACAGCAATCCTCCTGCCTCAGCCTCCTCAGTACTGGGGTTGCAGACATGTGCCACCACTCCAAGCAAATAATCTTTATCTTGGAGTGGTCACACAATTGTATAGATTTGTCAGAATTCACAGAATGATATAGGTATCAAAAATGAATGAATTTAGCTATGTAAATTATATCTCCATTAAGAGGAAAACAAACGATAAGTAAAAGATAAACCTCATATATTATGACACATTCTTGGTGGAGTCAGGAGCTGCACACTGTTCTTTAATATCTTTGCAGTGAGACATGGTAGCTGTGTATACTAAGTGGTTCAAGCTTTGCTGCCAAGTGGTTTTGTACTTCTTGGATTTTAGATTTGCAAATAAGGGATTCTGCATTGGCAGCTATAAAGGGCCACTGATGTAGTGCAAAATAGAAAGCCACTGCCAAACAGCTTCAGATCAGATACACAATTTATTTCTAAACCACCTTCTTGGGAAGCAAACCTTGTGATAGTTAAAAAAATATTCATGTCTCACTTCTTCAGGCCCCACCTGCCGGGTGGTTGATTGCCTAAGAAACCCTGAACTCTCAGACTCTGTATGTGGCGGTGTGATGAGCTCTGTTTAGAGTCAGAATTCCCTGTGTGCTCTGGTTTTTTTCTCTTTTCTCTTATTGTATTCTTTTACAGTATATCAAATGATTCTTTCCTCTGCATCATGGTCTGAAAGGTCATTTTCTTTTAAAATACAGGCATTCTTTAGAATATCTCACTGGTTAATGGCTTCCTAGAGGAATACCTCTCTTGGCTTTTAATATTCAGCATTAAAGAATGTTTTGAATCACTTATACATCCCCCCCCCACTTTTGGCCAGTGTGTAGTTATATTTATGTCCTTAATTTTAATTCAGTTATGCCTTGATATTTGCAGGATTTATTCCAGTCTAGGAATTTTCCTTACATTTCATAATGATGAAGTGTTGTTTGGTAGTCGGGGGTGGGGGGGTGCATAATTCTAGACTTAACTGGTATAGACTTTGAAGTCAGTATTAGAATCAGTGGGAAGATTTGATAGGATTCAAAAATAAGAAGGCTCTAATAGGTTTTTTAAAATTTTCCTTCTGTTTTAGAAATATTCATGAAAGAATCTGTAGTGTAAACAATAATTCAAGTATTCTACAGGCCCATATTTATAGACAGTAAACTGTCAGTCTGTCTGAAAATTGCTTTTGGTGGAATATCTAACTTTAACTTCTTAAGATTAAAGTATTTTCTGTACTTTAGTCTCATTCTTCTGCAGACACATAGATGATTCAAAACTTTCAAATTTATAAATGAAAACAATAGAATATGTCACCTGAATTATTTATTCTGCAAATAAGCTCTTGGTTTAGCTAAAAGAATCAATTATATTCAACTATCTGTATTTGCTGATGCCTTGATGAAATGATATCTCTTTCAGAATTACTTGTTTATGGCACTGCTTAGCAGTCAGCAACACAAAAATCTATTATATTATATTATATTATATTATATTATATTATATTATATTATATTCTCTAAATTATATCTCTGTATCCTCACGTTATGCTTGAGGTTCTTACTGACGTCTTTCCGTAGCTCTTTCCTTGAGATACCTAATAAGGAATTAAAGCATGCTATGGGAAATGCAGAGTGCATTGCTCATATAAACAGATCCAGAATGAATTTTCTTTATTCTTTTCCCATGGCCCAGTGACCCATGTTCACAAGCTAATACAAAAGTTCAAGTAATGTCGATGAGAATTTTGTGCTTAATGTATTAAACTGTTTAAAGCTAGAAATTCTTTTTTTTAAAAAATTATCTTATTATTATTGTTTTCTGTTCTCTTTTACTATATCACTTCTTCAGAAGCTCCGATTTGGTGAGTTTGCACTCACAAATATTAGCCTGGTGCAGAGCCTCAGAAAATAGTGGCTAATCTTCAGTGAACCCTTACACATCCACTTAACTGCTGTGGCACCAGTGCCATTCTCTGTAAATGAATATGCTGTAGCCCATCCCTTAGCACTGTTCTGAAATTGGGGATGAGGTGATATGGAGGGAGTGACCTCCAACTATACGCACCTGCATCTCATGTAAGGCAGGCATTGCTAGTAGTTGTGTATCTTGTGTGGCCTGAAAGTAGAAAAAGTGTCAGAATTCTTTTTTAAGTCTTTCATTGCTTTAAGCATTTATGATTACAAGTTGAGCATTTTTCTATGCTGCTTTATCTCAATACAACCAAATAACTTTTTTTTTTTTAACAAAACTTGTCTAGTTTGCTCGTATGTCACTGAAGAAAAAGCAAGTAAGTCAACTCTTGCAGTGAGAAACTTGAAGTCAGTTGACAGTCGTAACTTCTGTTTTACTTAGGCAAGCTTGCATCATTTTTATTCAAAAGGTAATGCTGCTTTTATACTGAGTTAAAGAGAAGTTCATTTAGACTTCCTCAGAGAAATACAAAGGAGAATTTTATTCTTAATCTTTATCAAATAATACAGCTTTTTAAAATATTAATTTGTGTATCACATATGCTTTTTACATGTGTTGTGTTATTTTACTAATAACAATTTAGACGTCAAAAAGTAACTATAGCTTGCTTTTTTCCCCTACTCTTTATTCTAATAAAAACATTATAGGTCATCTTAGGTCATCTATTTTCTCCATTTTTAGCTGCTATTATCTTGATTATAATTTGTCTACTTTCTAGCTGATCTATTGCCAGTCTTTATCTGGATTTATTAAAGAATATAAATGTTCCATAGAGCTCAATAGTCTCAGCCAGACTATTTTAAGTTTCTCACCTAAGATGAAACAGATCTGTTGGTTTGGCTATTAAGTAAGTAGCTTAGATTTGTTGTTGGAATGGATGAGAAGCTCTAAATTCATTGTTAGTTGTTCCTGTGAGAAAGCATTTGAAAGATAGCTTCAATTGTTTGTGGATTGTGGTCCTCGGGCACCAGATAGTGGATGGCTGGGTGTATTGCAGCAAAGCTGATTGAAGTATTAAGAGCCTTACAGTAGGAGTAGAAAGCTAGCTGTACTACCTGTGTCTGACACTGTTGGATGTACTTATTATATAAAGATTTCCATTTGAAATCTTTGGCTTATGATCAGTCTATCTGGGAAGGAATAACATTTTGTTTTCAAAATGTGCCTGTTGGTGAAAACATCAATAATAAGCTTTGCATGACGAGAAGTTCTGTAGGTAGACTGATTTGAACTTTGAGGCTCCCCAGTACATTGCAGTTTTATTACTTGTCTTTATTAGAGTCAGATATTACTGTGACTCTTAGCTCATTTAGATTAGCCAATAAATCCTGGGCATTTCATAAGATTTTTTTCTATTGTAATCACTTTTTCTGTAATAGAATAATATTCTGTGAGTTTAGTGGTCATAATGTTTTTTAGTTTTGAACCTGGCATGTAGGCCTTTCAAATGAATGAATGCCTTTATAGATACTGGTATATGCCACAACTTGGTTTATGGAGATCTTGAGTCTTTAGGCCTTTGAGCTATGGGTTATGTCTTTTCCTCACAAGAGTTTTTAAAAATTGACTTTGTGACTTATGTATTTCTGCCTGAATGTTCAACTTCTGTATTATTACCTGAAACATTTAATAAAAGTAAATCTTTAGCTTTGAACTTTCTTGGCTAGAGACTATAATAATATGACTTTTATACTATCATTTGTTAAAGAAATCAGAAATATAATTTAGGGGAAATTGGGGAAGCCAATTCCAGGAGCATGAAATATGCATTCTGGTGTATTGCTATATATTACTAAACCTGTGACTTTATTCATATACAAGCTCCGCAGAATAGGATAGATTTTTTAAGTGTTTCCTTATTTGACAATGACAACACAAGACAAAGTTAAAGCTAAAAAATATTTGCTATTCATGGATTATAGAATTTAAACCTGAGCTTGGTGGGCCAGCGGCATAGCTGAACTGTCTAAGTGCTTGCCTAGGCAGCCCCACCCCCAGGCACACTGAGCCAGCAGTAGAGACCGGGCATGGTGGTGTATGCCTGTAATCCCAGCACTGGAGAGGCTAAAAACAGGAGGATCACTGCGAGTCTGAGCTGCATAGTGAGACCCTTTAGCAAATACATAAATAAATAAATAAATAAATAAATAAATAAAATAAACATGAGCTTGGTGATTCTGAGATAGCTTTATAGTATGCTACAGTGCATTTTATAGCAACAAAGAAACAAAAGGAAAAGTTCACATTTATGAACAAAACTTTTTTAAGCTTGAACCTATTTCATATTGGAATTATAACTTTTTAATTTAATCTAAAGTTTTACATCTCTGTAGTATTTGTTTACATATAATGATTTGGTAAGGCACTTTATATAATTATCTCTCTAATGATACAGCAAACTGAGTCATTTATGGTTTGAAGCATAGCCCTGGCTGTCCTTTTTCTTTATTGAATGAACAAACACTGTGTTAAAATTCCTTTTTCTTCAGTTGTGCTTGTGATAGAAACTTGTTAGAATCTCAGTGCCTTAAGAAATTTTTTGTTGTGAAGGATTTTTAATTATACCTCTGTTTTCAATCTGTGATATGTTTAAAATCCATTGTTAAAAAATAGAAGTGGGAAAAATTAGCTACATCATGGAAATTGGATAACTGCTCATTTCAGAAATCTCAACCACTTTTTAAAAAATGGTTAAGATTATTGTATGTTAAAATTTGATATTAAAATTGTGTAAAGCATAAAGGTTAAAGCATGCTTTCAGTACAATTTAAGAATGTATTCCGTTTTGGTTTTATAGCTCTGCCTCCAAGAGGTTCAGTGCTTTTGGTACGTAGTTCACGTATTTCTAATCTACAGACCTTCCCTATTGAGGCAGTGGCTTCGTGGTTCTGATATTTGCAATTTCTACTACTGTAAAGCTCAATAATGGTAATTAATTAAAAAAAAACTTTTCCAATTAATACAAATAAAACTGTGTCTTGGAAGACCAATAATTTGTTCCTCTAAGGAGCCACATTACATTGCTTTTGTCTCAGAATGGATTATGCTTCACAAGTGTACTGTGACAGCCTGAATAGAAAAGGGGGGAGGGGGCATTGTCTTCAGCTGGCATGCTGTTATCAGAGGGAATGTGTTTCTGGACACGAGATTTAGCATTCATTGGTTGTTTGAAGAAAGCTATTTCATCTGAGGATTGGACAAGAAGCTGCGTCAATTTGCTGCCCGTCTCCAAGGCACTGGTGATGCTGCCTTCACAAGCTGGCTAACGTCACGGCTCCATCACCCAGCGGGGTGTGGACTCTCTTTTTCTGTTCTTCTCTATTTCATTCTCTATTTGCTGCCTACTGCATTTCTTAATCTGTCTTCTGCCAAATGCTAACAGCATGATATTTTGCAATCATCTAGGTGAATACAAGAAAGACGAACTCCTAGAAGCTGCTAGGTAAGCGATTCCATTCATTTTAAGTGAGTATAATGCATTTCAGGGAGGGAAGGGGAAGGCAGGTGGAGAACTATAAAAATTATAAGATGTTATTGTCTTGCTTGGGTTTTATGCAGTAATGCAGATATGACCTTGTAGTAAATCTTTGTATACTTTATTTTACATGATGACTATATATGTAGTGATAAAATCTTTCACTGTGGTGATGATTATAAGATTAATTTTATTTGAAATATTTCTTAATCTGCCTACAAACCTTAGTTGCCTAGTCTTTCAAATGATATGTTTGGAGTGTTTGAATACTAGTATCTTCATTTTCCTCTCAAGATTTTTCTAGCTGAGCCTGAGTGAGGGACATAAAGTAAATGTTAAATCCACACCTATTTTTTTTTGTTCTTGAGCATTTATAATTTAATTGATTTATTTGCTATAGCATTTTCCATGTATTTTTAAAACTCCAATGTTTTAGATTCCTTATCAGAATAAAGTTGGCTTGTAATTAAGATGACTTTCTAAAGGTAAATGAAATAAATTAAAATGTAGAAAGCTATATCATTTAAGATATATCACTATATGATTAACAGGTAATAAATTAAGAAACACTCAGTTGAATATTAGAAAAGAAATTCATTGTGTTCCTTGTGAAAGAAATCACAGCAAAGCCTTGTTATTTTCCACACTCTTGTAAAAAAAAGTACTTATACACATAAGCTCTATGACTTTATAAAATTGAATTACTGTTTTTATAGGAGTGGTAATGAGGAAAAACTAATGGCTTTACTGACTCCTCTAAATGTGAATTGCCATGCAAGTGATGGGCGAAAGGTAAGTTATTTGAAATATGATCTTCAATAATTTCTTCTTGCTTTACAACAAATTTTTTGAAGCAGGCACGCACCTATATGTGGTTCTATATCTGCATGCTCGTACATGTGATCTGTATTGCTCTGTTTTTCCTGGCATTTTTTTCACCGTAAAATGAAATGCTGCTTACCTATTATTGGCAGTTGTAAATTCATAGAGCTGGTGAAGCATGGATCTTAAGTAAGCTGTTTCTCTTAAATGTCATATGCTGAAAGTTGTTGCACAAAACTGTAGCTTTGTTGGTAATTAACATTAAAATATTGTTTTCTATATATGACAATGGAAAATGAAAATATGTTCTGTATTCTCATCTTTGTGAGGATATTTGCATTCTGATTTCTTATTTGCAGTTTTGTTTGCTATATATATCAGCACTTTTTCCATTAAAACAAAATATTGTCAGTGCTCTTTTAGATGTGTGTAACAGCTCTGCTTTTTGAAGTTATCTTAATGGGCTAAGTTTTATCATGGCACGTTGAAAGAAAATAGATTAAAAGAATATTCTACATTAGTATGCATTTGTCATAGAAGATAATGTATAATACACAGCTGGCAACATTATTATCTACTCTGTATTCTAGCTGAATACAGGCTGAAATGTAATCCATTATAGCTTGTGGTAAGTGACTGCAAAGTTTTGCAATGATTTACCTAACAGACAAAAACCCAAAGTATTCTACTGCTACAAACCAGCGAAGATTTACTCAGTATGATTACTTACTCCCGGAAGGTGTTTTTAAATGATAACTGCTCATTTCTCCTTCAGTTGTAGAGTTTCTTTGAGAATTTTAACACTCACGTGTACTTTAAGCTTCAGATCTTATTTGGATCTTCTCAACAGATGAAATGACTTCTGTCACTGAGAAAAGTACCTTCTTATCTGCTGTAAATGCAGTTATGGGTTTTAGACAAGATCTTTTAGTGCCAAATCTACTTCAGCTTGTTATAGCCATTCATGTGAAAGTATATAGCAGGAGTTGATTTCTGTCCCAGCTTCATTCTCCCATCCTTACACTTGTACCTTGACAGGTCCATTTCTAGTGTGGGAAATCATAATTATTAAGGAAAGTGACTGCTGCCACTTAATAAGTTATCTCTTCTCTTTGCTTCATCTACACAAATGTATAGAACTCTATCATTTATCCTTCTTCCCAAAGGAGAACACACTCACTTCCAATGGTAGCTGGAACCATTGTATTCTCACCCAGATTCGGGGGCTCCTTTTCTATATTACTGTGTGGCATTTGCCACAGACTTCAGAAGTTCTAGTTATTCATGCATGTCTTTTCTTCTGCTGTACATTAATGTCTTTGTATTTTGCACAGGACAAACACTGGTACTTTGCATGTAGCAGTAATTTAGGCTACTACTACACTGTTGTTTCTTGTTCCCTGACAAATATGATTCTGAATGAGAAAATCATTAGCACTCTTTGCCATTTAGAAATTTAAATCAGAAATATATGAATAAAATATTTTATATTGTTATTACAAGTACTATGCTATTAATTCTAGGTGATTGTAAAAAGAACTGTATCTTAATGTGCAGAGCATTTTTAAGAGCATAACCTCAGATATTACATTAAAGGACTCCTGATTTAGAAATAATGCAGTATTTTTCCAAATAACTGCTTATACTTTGAGAGATACCACTTTGTAAAAATAAAATTAAATAGAAAAAGAAAATTAAGCGTATGCATTTATTAGGTTCTTTTATGCATGTAATATAGGGAATCAGTCGTAATTATTACTAATAAGCAAAACACGATTGCATAACTTAAGTTGAATAATATACATCAATTTCATGCTCATGTATGGAATGCATAGTAATTCTTATTAAGTGTACCATTGCAGAAAAGCCATAACACAGTTTTCAGTGTTAGTGGAGATTGAAACAATATTTCTTAGTTATGGTAGTATCTTTTTTGTTTTCTTACTGGTAACAGCTAAAAACATGTAAGCAAAACTTGCTGTTAAACTACAACTCTCTGTCTCAAATACTTAGGGTTTTTTAAGGCCATTTAGGTGTGTTTATATAGAACTAGGAAGTCAGATTTTATATTAATAAGAGAATATTCTTTTTTATGTATAGTATGTTAGCTAGGTATATATAAAGATTAATTTCTTAACTTGAATTTTAGAACACATTGCAAAATCAAAATATTTTTTGGAAGTTTTCTAAATAGGACTATTTTAATGTTTAACTAGAAATGTTAATCTGTTTGCTTTAGGATATGGAATGTTGGTATGTTTCTTTATGAGAATTTCCCTTGACTTCTGTAGAGATTTGAGACATTAGTATTCCTTTCTTTCTTTCTTTTTTTTTTTTTTTTTTTGTATTTTAGGAGTCTACGGGGTGCTCAGGTCTCACTGCTAAATCGGATTTGTAGTGAGCCACCTGTTTACAGCGTCCCAAGAGCTGGGATTACAGGCGTGTGCCACCATGGCAAGGGTCAGTTGCCATCTCAGCAAGCCCCAGGGGTGGGGCCAGGGCATGGGAGGCCCCAGGGATCAAATCCCCGGCCCCTGAGCCTGCTTGCAGGTGCCTTAATCGGCTGAGCTATTTGGCCAACCCTAGTATTCCTTTTTAAAGTGATGTAGGGGATTATACAATGAGTGTGCAAAATTTAAATGGAATTTTAATTCTATGCTTTGGTTTAGTTATTGGTTGACTTTTTTATGGATTTAGTACAGGTTCTATAGGGTCTCAGTATACCCAGTGTCATCCACTATCTCAGCACGCCCGGGGAGCGGAGCTGGTACGGCATGCTGGGGATCAAACCCTGGTCCTTGTATCTACCTAAGCAGGCGTTTTAATCCACTGAGCCATCTGGCTAGCTCTTTGGGTGACTTCTTGAGGATAGCCATTCTTTCTATGGTTTGACTTAGTGATAATCTAATTAGGTAATGTGTGGGTAGTTAGTATTTTTGTTTCTCACAGACATTGTTTTTCAAACCTATGGAGTGCTGCAAATAGTACAATGTCAATAATATTTTTTGCATACTTTGTATTGTATTATGTTTTGATTTTTGTCAAAACAAAATTACAACAAATGGAAAAATCTTAATTGGCTTTTATTTATGATAATTGAATTGGACAACTCTTCGTTCTACAAAACAGAGTATTCTGCTGAGCTGAACTCAACACAGGGTTAGCTTTATATATAGTTGCTCAGCAAAGTAGAAACAGAACACAAAAGCCGATGGTCATTGCAAAGTTATTTTTCTTATGAAACTTGAAGCAGATAGAACTTATGAATTGTGCCAGCTAGAACTGGCCTGTTTGGGGATTTGACTGTCATTCTTCCCCTCCTGATTTCTTGGAAGATAGATAGACAACTTGGTTTCAGTGTATCCTTGAAATTCATCCTGAGTAGCTTCATATGGGTCTGGTCTGTTGGAACAAGTTCAGGTTCTCAGTCCAACCAATACCTCCTCCAAATTTTGTTTAACATTTTACATGTAGAGAAAAACTAAAGCTTGCCTATTCGAGAAAATTGTATTTTTTACCCAAAAATGCAAAAGCAGAAAAAAAAATTGTATTTTTTTTCTAAAATTCTACTTTCATACAATTATATATAGACTTTTAATCATGGCTACTTTAGAGACATAGGGACATAAATATAACTTATCCTTCTAGTTCCTGCCCATATGATTAACCTTTACATCGTACAATTCTAATTGCAGCAGAGTTCAACCAGAAAATGTTAAAATATTGATCCTTTTGTAAAATACCTTATTCCTGTATTTTCATATTCACATTTCTGTACCATTAACCTCTCTTTACAGTATTTTCTATCAGAGTCACGTGGTTTACTAGCAAGTTATCCAAATATCCTATCTTTAGTTGCTATTTAAGGTGGTGATATTCTATTTTTTCATTTTAGCTTTCATAAATATATCTGTATAATAAATGAAAATATTAGAATGCATCTCATGTATAACTCTCAGCCCTGTTGAGTGTTCCTTCTATTGCTTCTTTTGTGTTATTTCCCCTTGTTCGTGTTCTTTGTCCTGCTACAAATAACCTTAATTTATCTCGTGCTCATAACAAGGACTAAATGAGAGTCAGGGATTGTGACACAATTTTTAAATGGGAACGATACCCACCTTTGTCTATGTCCGCTAACCCTGTTAGTGCTTTGATTTTTATGTCACCAGAATACTGAAAGTAACTAATTTATTTGATTGATGCTTTTAATTAAATTACTCAGTGTAATTTCTGGTATTTCAGGTTTCTTTTTGTTTTTGATACTGAGGATTGAACTCAGGACCTTGCACTTGCCAGGCAGCTGCTTATACCACTGAGCTATCTCCCTAGCCCCCTCAGGTTTTTTTCATTTATTCATTCATTTAAAACTCAATACCGGGGCTGGAGAGATGGCTCAGTGGTCTAAAGCACCTACTTAGAACAAGCTTGGCAAAGCATTGGGGACCGCGGTTCAATCCCCCAGCACCACATGCCAGCCAGCCCGCCCCCTGGTGGGCTGAGCTGGCCACCCCCCAAATAAATAAATAAAATTTAAAAAAAACATTAAAAAAAATAAAATAAAAAATAAAACTCAATACCTACTACTTATAGGTAATTGTATCATGAGAGATAAATATATAGCTAATGGTACTTGTTCTCAAGGAGCTCAAGAATTGATAGAACAATTAAGATGTTATCCAGGACATTGCAGCAAATGTACTAAAAAGTTGTGATATTACTTTTGCTGGGGTATAAAGTATGGGTTTAGGACAAGATTTCCTGTGGTCTTTTTTTCGAATACATTAGTGTATAGATATCTATGCTATTCTATCAGAAATCATAAATTAGATGAGTAGAAAATTAGAGGAGCATGATTTAGTTCAAAAATTAACTGAAGGGCCGGGGAGATGGCTCAGTAGAATAAGCGCTTCCCTGTCAAGTGCAAGGTTCTGAGTTCAATCCCCGGTTCCGCCAAAACAAAACAAAACAAAACAAAATTAACTGAAAGCTTGCTTTAAATGTCAGATTTTTACTGTGTAAATGTTTACCTTCATACAACAATTAGTAAGAAATCTCTGACCAAGAAAAGATATTTGCAAGTATTTTGAATTAGAGATCAGTAAGAAATAATGGATTATACCTGGAAGACCCTGAAAAAACCGTGTGATATACTTGAAAGAACATATAGTACTCCAAGAGACTAAATTTTATTCTTGTTTCTTCCACTTTCTATGTGTGTGTGAGCATATAGAATCAGTTCTTCTGGAGCTGTCCCCATCCAACATCACATTTGGTAGCTGTTCATTTAAATTAGCTGATTATAATTCAGGAGTATGTTCTTAAGATATATGCCCACTTTTAAACCCATATTCTCTAAAAATTAATATTTGCCTGAACATAATGACACAGTATTCATTTGAATTCCATAAATCACGTCAAGTGAAACATCACGAAGATACCAGATTAGTGTAAGTTTTTTGTACCTTAAGTTTTGAGATTATATACCTTTGTCATATTGTAATATCAGTAGAATTTCTCATTACTCTTGTCCAATGGCCCTCTCCCGCAATATAACTTCTCTGAATATCATTTTTAAGCACAGCTATAGCAATCCTTATATGTTTGATTGTTACTCTGAAGACTCTTTGATGAAAGCTTCCTCTTATTAATGTTCTTGTTGAGTCGCTGCCCTCACTGTCTGTGATCCTAGCCAGGGACTGCTCTGATGAATAAAATGAGGCAGACGTAACGCTGTGTCCATTCAAGAACAAGCACATGAATTGGTTCAGCAGTCACTAACATCTTGCTTTTGAAATGCTGCCTCTTGGAACCCATCTGCCATGAGTGAGGCAGCTCAAGCAGCTGTGTGGAGAGGACTACATGGAGAATAGCTAAGGCCTCTGACCCACCTGTGCTCCAAGTTAAGCTTCTGAATACTGTCCAGGTGTCTCAGACATTCTAGCTCCTCTGATCGGTATTACGCTTCTTCATGTGATAGGGTCCTCTTAACACCCTAACTCATATCAAGGCGAGTAGCTGCCCTGGTAACTCAGCATTATTAGGTGGTTTATTGTATAGTACTAGAAAACTGGAAAACCTGCCTATCAGAAAGTAAAACTCAATGCTTAATATGTAATAGGCAAGAAAAAGTATTTCTTTTCTCATTGAAGTGCTGAAAATAAGTTTTCATAGCTACTAAAAAATAAGAATGATGATTTTTAAGTATCTTCCAATTATATCGAAGAGATATGCAGCTATTTCTAATTTGTATCTTATAATTTAAAAGTTCCCGGAATCCTCAACAAAAAATGATTTCATATGTATATGAATTGTATATGGTATTGTATAGGAACTTGAATCTCTATGAGCTGTTAAGTTTGTCATTCGTTGTGTGAATGTAATAGGTTTTATTACATCTCTTTGTTCTCATTTTTTGGCCTAAAAAATGAATTTGAGACATATGAGCTCTAAAGTTATTAGTAATTACCAGTAACAGACTTGGATTGCTTAAGAGTCGGTAGTGTCATACTGGACAGAATGCTCACGGTATCTGAAATAAAGTTTACATAGAGCCCTTTTTCTCTTTAAGAAAGCTTTGCTTTGTCTGGGGGCACATGTCTGGCTTCCACCGGCCCTTGATACCCTTTAGCATCCTTGCTGTTCTTGCCAAATCTTGGCAGATAAAGATCATATCTCTTCTTTTAGTTCCAGTTTTTATGGATCATAGTTCAGATGTTACTTGGGACTACAAGAAGGTCAAAAATGCATTAAGTCTGCAACAGGGAATTGTTCAAGTACTTTAGGTTTAATTATATATCTAATCAAATCACTTCTTTAGAGTACTTCTTGCTGAGCAATGCATGTCTTGCTGTAATGCACAAATCCCTCAGAGCAATTTTTTTTCCCTACTTATGTTGGGATATATTGTATAAAATCTTTATGCTTGCATATATTCATTTTGTAACAATAAGAGCTTTTTTATTTTTCATTAGGGAATCACTGCTACTAAAACAATCTCTATTTTGTCAAGCAAAATGTTTCTGCTGCCAAGAGTAATTAGTTCTCATTTCAATTATCTTGTTTCTCTGTTTGAGAAAGGAATTTTTAATAGAAGAACCTGAGTATTAAAAAGCAGGTGGTAAAACTTAAATGTCCACTTTACCTCTGCTTAGCCATCCTCCTCCTAAGCTTTGCTTGTTTTGTTTTTTGTTACTGGGGATCAAACTCAGGACCTTGTCGTTGGCGGCCAGGCATTTATGCCACTGAGCTACATCCCTGGGCCTGCTTTGCATTTTCTTGCAGATATCCAAAAGTACAAGTTTCCTGCTGTTTTCCATAGTAGACTCTGTAAGGAATGATCAGAAGATGAAACCCAAATCAATGGGCTCTCAGTGTGTTTCTTTATTAACATTTATTTAGGACTCAAATTATGAAAGTGATATTTTCTCATCTATTTTTACAATTATTAGAATCTAAGCTTAAAGTTGTTTTTTCTTTTCCTGCATTTACAAGAAAAACTAACTTTTTCTTAAAAGGTAGATCACTCCTGCAGCCTTAGCTGAAAATCTGTCTGGCAGAATGGCAAGGGAGGACTGGAAAAAGCACTAGTATCTTAGTTCGGTTAAGTGGATGATGATATTTTATTATTTTGGGTTTTTTGTTTTGTTTTGACTTTATATATCAAATAACATCAAGATAGTTAAAAACATCCCTGTAATCATAATGATTTGTATACTTTAATATTTTTGGCTTGAGCAAACTTTTGAACTAATATCATTTGATGGTAGAATATTCTATAAAATTTTTTAAATCCTCTAAAAGATGAGCCTTCCTTTTTAACAGCCTTACTTAAGTAAAAATAGAATCTGATTTTCACAAACTGCTTCTAGCCTGATGAAAAGCAACAAAAAGAAAGTGAAGAGGTAATTATGGACATAGGAATTCTGAAATTATTTGTAGTTTCACATTAACATTTATTCGGCCACAAGAAGGACTGTTAACTTTATAGTTCATTGTGTACCAGGCACCTCATATCTTAGCCATTTTGGACTAGCATAGCATTGACACTTATAAGTGGGGCTTTTCCGAGCTAATGGAATATAGAATGTGTGATACTGGAATTAAGGTGTGTGGTAGTACATTGGTGCACTGATTCAAGTTAGCATAGTTCTAGATATACCTATTAGGGAGGACTATCCTGGGGGTGGGTGGCACCATCCAAAAGACATGTAGCTCGAATGGGATAAAAAGGAAAGGGATGCTTGCTCATTACTTATTGCTTGCTGCCTTCTGCCTGCAGTGCCATGAACTCTTTCTCCTGTATGGTGGCCATTGGCCATGCCTTTCTGCCTTGGAGCCAGTCAATTATAGACTGAAATCTCTACAAACTGTGAGCTAAATAAACCTTTCCTCCTTTAAACTTGGCTGCTGGGTATTTTGTCTCAGCAATGTAGAAAGTAACTAAGACAGATTTTTGGTAACAGAAAAGTGGGTTTCTTGCTATGACACTACCAGGCCATGTGGTTCAGGAAGGAGCCTTTTGAACCAGCTTGTGAGAAGAATTTCAAAAGATTTGGTGATGCTGGCTAAAGAAGCAGCCCTAGAATGCTGTAAGCTCAACTTGTTGATAGATTCTAGTCAAAGCTGAGAAGACCATGCTGATAGAAATGCATCTAATAAAGAAAAGGTTCAGGAAGTTTCAGTTAGAAAAAAGGATTACATTGGTTGTTGGACTCTAGACTGTTATCCTTTGACAGAAAATTCATCTGTAATTTGCTCTTGTCCAGTGACTTTGCCTGAGACAAAATAAAGGCAGCAGACTAACTAATCTGGTAAATGAAACTTTAAGGTAGTCTAACATTGAGATGGTGGTATAGCCAGATCTCTGTTGAGAATCAAGATCAAAATGCCCAGCAGAATGAATCTAAAGTTTTGAGGTTGGCCAAGAAAGAAGCTCTATTACAGTTATCGTCTACAAAGATGGAAAAGAGAAAAACTTGGTTGATAAAAAGGAATAAGAAAATAGAAAAGATGGCCTGAGGGCATTAAAAGAGCCAGCAGGACTCCATCATTTTTAGACTTCAAGGTAGCAAAGGTGAAAGAATTTGCTTTGAGGAGACTGCCCCACAATATCATCATGGTGGCCAAGGGATAATTATACCTCAGGATTTGGTTGGTTCATAGTGCAATCATGGCAAGTGATCCCTAAAGCCAAGAGAAAAGGAAGGAAGCCTGGCTGCTGCTCCAGCTGAGTAGCAGACTTTGGTATCATCCACATGGTGTGGGTTTTAGGTGAATGAAGAATGTATCTGCCTTGTAGCAGCAGGAAGGCTTTTACCCAGATTTCAGAAAAGGCTTGGGAGAGTATATCCCCAAGAGAGCAGTGTGTGAAGCTGTGAGTATGAAGTCTAAAGTACAGTGGAGAACCCAAAAAAGGTTGGAGAAGCCAGGAACCTGGATCATCTTGAACTTCAGAGAAAGTGAGCAAAGCTGGTCTGAGAAAGAGGCCATGGGAGCTGTAACTACAGCAGCACCCTAAGAAAGGACACCCCCACCAAGCCCTTTGAGGGTCACATCTTGAAACAGATGCACTAGATCTGGACACACAACTATTAGACTTAACGTTTACCATGCTGGAATTTGGTTTTGTTTTAGACCCTTTCCTTTCTATACCCCTTTTGGTAGTTTTTGGAATGGGACTGGTTGGAAGAGTTTAACTTTCTTTTGATTTGTACAGGGGCTTACATCTAAGAGTTTGTCTTAAATATCAGAGACTTTGGATTTGGGTTTTTTACCAGTGCTAAAATTGTTAGGACTTTGACAGCTCTTAGAGATGAACTAAATTCCTTTTGCATAAAGGAATGTTGTGAGTGTTTGCAGCCAGGGATGGAATGCTATGGTTGTGTCTGAAGCCCCTCCTGAGCCTCAGGTGCTCCTGGGTGGGGCCTTAGGGAGGTAGCTGGATCATGGGTGTGGGAAGCTGGGTAAAGGTGTGTGATAGTGGGATTAAAGTATAGATAATGGAAGCTGTACCCTGAGGGTGCTTGGCATCAATCAAAAGGTGTAGCCTGAGTGGAACATGAAGGGGTGGGGAGGCAGCAGACTCACTGCCATTTCACTGCCTCCTGCCCACCTTGCCTTAGACTATTTCTCCTCTGCAGTGCCTTCTGCCCTGCCACCTTGTCTTGGATCCAGCCAGCTATGGACTGAAATCTCTATAGACACTTTGTTAAAATAAACCTGCCCTCCTTTAAGTTGTGGTTGTTGGGTATTTTGTCCTAGCAGTAAGAAAATATAGGTAAGAGACACATGAGAATTTGTTTTTCCACAATAGAGATTTATTTCTCATAGTATTGGAGACTGGGAAGTTCACAATCAAGATACTGGAATATTTGGTAGTTGTTGAAGCCTCTCTTTCCCATGTTCTTGCTACTTGCTCATGTGATAGGAAAGTCAAGCTGCCTATCTAATTTATGACAACGCTAATCCCATCAAGAAGTACACACCCTCATGACCACATCTGAACTTACTTTTTGTTTGTTTGATTGGTTAGTTTTGAGATACACTCTCACTATGTAGTTCAGGCTGCACTTAAACTCAGTGATTCTCCTGCCTCAGCCTCATGAGTGCTGGGATTACAAGCATGTGTCACCACACCCTTCATATCTGCTGACCTTTATCATCTCCAAAAATTCTAATACCACATGTTATCACTTTGGGCTTCAGCATATAAATTTTGGGGGACACAAGCATTTAGTAAGCAATGCCTGGTTATTTTTATTTTTATTTTTTACTTGTTTATTTTTATGTATTTGGTACAGGGTCTCACTCTGCAGCTCGGACTCACAGTGATCCTCCTGTTTTCAGCCTCCCCAGGTGGGCCCAGCACAGCATGTGGTGCTGGGGATAGAACTGTAGTCCCTGTGCTTGCCTAAGCAGGCACTTAGTCCACTGAGCTATCTTGCCGGGCCCCAAGTTTTATTGTTGATGCCATTCTTAAAAGAGAAAACCCTCCTCTCTTTTTGAAACAGGTTATCAATAGTATGGAGTCCAAGCTGGTCTTGAACTTACAACCCTGCTGCCTCAGTCTCCTGAGTCCTAGAATTATAGGTGTGTACTACCATTCTGGGCTAAGGAATAATGTTTTTCACTAGTTATTACACATGCTTTAAAAACTTTTATAAATTTCCTTTTATAATTATAATTTAACTGAACAAGTGAATGAAAGGGAAGAGATACAGACAGTAAAATGGGACTGAGGTGAGTACTCTTCTTGAATGATTAACTGTTTTCAATAAAAAAAAAAAAAATCAGTGACATAAAAATAACCAGGGGCCAGCCAGATAGTTCCATAGACTAAGTGCCAATTTAGGCAAGCACAGGGACTAGATTTGATCCCGGTCCTACATGCCACACTGGGCTGGCCTCCAGGGCAGCTGAGCTGGCTACTGAGACTGGGCATGGTGGCACACACCTGTACTCCCAGCACTGGGGAGGCTGAAAACAGGATCACTGTGAGTCTCAGCTGCATAGTGAGTCTCTGTACCAAATACATAAAAAATAATAAATAAAAGTAAAACTTGAAGAAAAAAAAACTACTATAAAAATAAAAATCACTTGAAATGCCTATTATGGTAGCAATTGTAACATAGTAGTCTTACACCATCATAATACCCATTCAAATAATCTACCTTCAGAAAAGACTCAGCTCCTTTCTTACTAGGAGAGAAGGCTATTGGCAGAGAACAGCTGGCCATCTGTGTTCCTGGTATCACCTGACTGTTGTGCTCCAGAAACATCAGAGCCTTTGCTACCCAAAGGACTGTGAGGGGGAGCGTAGCTCTAGTGACCTGGAGAGCTTAACCACTTAAAAGCAGTTAAGGCAGTTTTCCAGTCTCCTCCTACCATCAGAGTGACAACCTGATGATCTGGGGTAGAATGATTTTCTCGGGTGCAAGCTTTAAATGCTGATCAGGGCACACTGTTTCTTTCTCCTTTCAGGAACAAGTCGTCTCTCTGTCCTATCACGCTTGGAGTACTTGATATTCGGGTATGAAATTCTAGGGTCTCAAGTATGAGTTATAAAAAGGAGATCACATGGACTTTGGAGTATGTGATTCCCCCCACCCCTTTGCCTTCCAACCAGGAAACCTGGTTTTCATAGTCTACCAGCTGTTTCTCATTAAAGTAAATAATGAAAAATTGTTATTGTACCTTGAAACTACTAACCTTTTTATTTTTCTATACAAACTGAGAGGATGCCAAAAAACTCTTCATGTACACATTTTAGGGGTTTTTGGTGATTCTGGAAGGCTGAGCCTGAAAAAGAGAAACAAAAATTGTTGGCCATTTAAGAATACTCTTGACATTTGCACAGTGATAATGCTAAGTTAAAATTGAATTAAACTGGCATTCAGAGCTTTACTCTCACAGAGATTACCCTGTGGAATTCCTGTTCATTTCATGAATCCTGTAGCTTTTCAATTGCCTAAAGTTCCCCTACTAAAGATGACTGTGCGTTATAGAATATCCTCCATGAGCCTGTAAAATGCCAATTACTGTTTTTCTCTATTTGTGTAGTTTATCTGAAATTTATAGACTCTTACTGGAAGAAGCCTTAAATGGTAACTAGTGCAGCCTTCAAATGTAGTATTGGAGCTTTCATTGGAAATAGCTTGACAAGTTCTATTAAATACATGGGAGGGAAACTAGTTTAGACTGGTTTAGATCAGTCCCATTTTAAGCGGGGATATTGACCCATCAGAGGATAATCAGGTATGTACACAAATTAAAGAATTATTCTGTAAAAGGCAATTAAAGCGACTGGAGGCGTTTCGTTCAAAAAGAAACCAAATGACTCTTAAGAGAGATCTAGAGAAATCATGCACCAGGAAGGACACAGGAAGTTCTCTTCAATTCCCATTGTTATTCTTCCCTATCTTGCTATACTTACTATACCTAAGCAGCTTCT
>NW_004524629.1:2726761-2727637 GCF_000260255.1 Octodon degus
AAACAACCAAGATGCCCATCGCCTGAGGAATGGATGAAAAAGACGTCGTGTTCTTATACAATGGAGTATTACTCAGCTATAAAAAATGATGAACTCGAAGCCTTTATATTGAAGTAGATGCCACTTGACGATATACACACAAGAAATAAACCAGACACGTGTAAATACTGTATAGTTTCCCTAGTGTAAGAACTCGAAAGAATAAATACAAATAGAAAGGTATAATACAACTAAAAGAAAAGCAAGGATTTGAAGACTAGACAATGAAAAGAGAGCAAAGAGAAGAGCTAGGAAACATGACAGTGGGAAGCCATACAGTTATTATATGTAGAAGATGGGCACGGCAATGATCCTGAGAATCTTCAGAAGATTTTTGAATCTACCATTTAATTGGAATGATTCTCACCCTAACTATATATACAGACACCTGTGAACTAAGCAACTGCACTGAAGTTGGCAATTAAGTTCATGCTTAGAGTGCCTGTCATTCTGGTCTTCTGCTTACGGGATACTTGTGTTGACATGTCAGTTGTTGCTGTGCTGTCTCTCTGGTAGATGATTGTTCAAAAAGAAGTGGGTGGTGAATGAAGGCAGGAGACAGGAAAAGGAATGTTGCAGGACTGTCCTGCTACAAAGTTGTACATGGTTAGATTTCTGGATTTATGTGTAAACATAAGAATTATATAATTCTTTATGGCTATTTTTAAAATATATTCTAATTTTTAAAATGTTTTTTCATCATATTCTGTAGGGACTTCAAGTTCAATATATCAATACTTTATGAAAAATACCTGTTCCATGTTATGCCTAAGATGACTGATATTCAGACAGATAGTGAGGTAATACTTAACAGCCTAGGCTGTATGGTAATAACAA
>NW_004524629.1:2727737-2737118 GCF_000260255.1 Octodon degus
AGTTGGTCTTAGAATGCATAGCATGTGTTCATGCATGCACACAAATACACTCCCTTCCAGTGCTGGGCAACTCCAGAAGCCAAGAGGCTTGTTTGCATTAAGCCTAGCTAACTGAACAGCCATTGCAGTTCAGCTGGGATCAGTGCATTTCCTGGTACCACACAAGTCCTGTACGAACTAGGACACGTCCATCACCATAGTTTGGAAGATCTCAGAGGGGTTGATCTACACCTAACCGAATCCTCCTTTGTAGGAAAACGGCTCTAATGACATACATCAGAGCTTTACAGTTGTGGTTTTAATTTCTTCTAAAATATGCATCAAATTTGCCTGTGTTGAAATGCCAGTTTAAAGCTTTTGCCCAAATTTAAAGTCAAATTTACCATGTTACATTACCCATGTCCTTCCTGTGTCTTTTTAGTAATACAAATAAAAAACTGATAATGTTTTATTCATTCTTTTTTGGGGGTGGTTTGAGACAGAATTTCATTATATAGTTCAGGCTGGCCTTGAACTTGTTGTATAGTCTAGGCTAGCCTCAGACTCAGAGTATTCCTCCTGCCTCAGCCTCCTGAGGTCTGGGATTATAAACATGCACCACCATGCCCAGCAGCACATTCATTCGTTTTAATACTCTATATATGAGGTATTATGTTAAATATTAGAAAGATAAAATTAAATTATATTCTCTGTTGCCAGTTCTGGTTTTAAGAAAAAGAACATACAAATTTAACTATCTTTGCTTTGTGTGTGTATCAATAGGATGATTAGAACTACTTGGAAGCCTTATGCAGACTTGCAAATCTACACCACACAAAGTAAAGATAGTTAAATTCATAATTTTTTTTCTAAAACCAGAATTCAAGAAGAAAATATCGAATTATGGAACTTCTTTAAATAAGAATTTCTTTGTGTAAACATTTTGCAATGTGAAAATATTAGTAGTGACATTTCTGAAACATTTTGCAAAATCATCTAAAGACAGAATAAGAAGAGATAGTGATTTGTCATACAATGTTGGTATTTTGTAATTTTTTTTTGAATAATACTGGAGATTAACCCAGGACTGCTGCATGAGGCTACATCCTCAGCCCTTTTTGTGTTGCAGCACAGTAATCTTTAAATGGAGTTTTTATATTGCCAATGGTTTCTTACTTTACTACTTTACATGTTTATCTTTTAAAAATTTTTCCAACAGAAGCATCTGTTTTTAGAATAAATATGAGATATACAGATTGGCAGTGATTGCTGCGCCCTGTAGTTTGGTTTGTTTGTTTCTTTTTCTTTTTGGTTCTGCAGAACAAGTGCACCACATTACACTTGCCAGGCATGTGCTATTCCTCAGAGCTGTGTCCGTGGCCCACATGTGATTCTTGAATTTACTAGTTCGCAACTACCGTCAAATAATCTTGTAACATACTTGAGAATTTTCCAAATGGGTCTGCCTTTTATATCCAAAACCAGACTTACACTGTGTTAAGTACCCTAGCAATTAGGAAATCACTTTTATCATTGCCTTGTTCTTTGACAGTTGGGGTGTAATTTTGACACTAGGTGGAGAAGTTCACTAAGCTTAGTCCTAAGATGCATGTCAGGAGACAGCATTTGGTAAATAACAGTTAGGATTTTTTTCTATATTTTGAAAGACCTTTTGTGCTTTTATTGGCATAAATTTATTGTCAAATTGTCTGTATTTCTTTGCTTTCTGCCATTTTCTGAGATTCACTGCATGCATTTTACTGATTTTTATGTATGTTCTGATAGCATTTGGGTTACAAGATTAGCTTCCCCATTGGAAGGATAAAGTCTCACTCACTTTTCTCACTTTTCCTGTGAACCCCGCACTCATAGCTCACTACTTGTGCTTAAATGCTGTTCTCACTGTCATTCTCTCTCTTCTGGGTAAATCCCACAGCCTTTCATTCAGGTGTTCTTGCTGTGCCTTTCTCAGCTCACAGTGTGATTCTGTAGTCCCCCCTGGCGCTTGCTTGGCCCTGCCTGCCTGCAGAGTGCTCTAGGACGAGCCTGCTGCTTTGTTTCACACAGGAACATAGTCCCTGCTTTCTGGAGACACTTGACTCTGCAGAAATGAGTTTTCTTTCCCATCTTTTGTCTTTCTGAATAAAGAATTTGTTTATTTACATTTCATATAGGGAATGTGTGAAGCCGGATGATCACAAGTTTGAGTGCACCCTGGGTTTCTGGGCAGCAGCAGTTTGGTGAAACTGTGTCTCAAAATTAAACATGTAAAAAGGATGGGGAAACGTAGCTCAGTGCAAAGGCACTGGGTTCAGTCCCCAGTGCTTTTGGTCTCTACATCCGTACCCCAGAAAACTATCTAGGGGCAAAATACTGAACATCTTGTGGTTATCACTTAGCAGAGTGTCACGTATGTGGCAGATGCTAAAATATTTTAAAGGACACCAATGGTGACCAGATTTGTTTGTAGCCCCAACCTCTTCTGAACTGTAATTTTGTATATATAAAGCTCACTTTGACATTGCCACTCTGTTGTCATGTAAGCACTTTAAATGCAGTACTAAACTCCAAATTCTTTTCTTCAGGGTCCCTCCTGCCCTGTTCCTGTAGTACCCCCTTCTGTCTTCTATCATTGACATTTCTGAACAGAAGATACCACACCCTTCACTATGTACATCAGTCTTTAGTGTCTATCAATCAGGCTTCCTAATAATTTTTAAAAGTCATTCCTTAATGTCACTTTTCCCATCCACCTCATTTCAAGCTTCCTGTAACTGCCGATTTGCAAGGGCTTCTCATTTATGATTTACGTGAATTTGCTTGATGATATAGAAATGTTCATTGTCTGTTATTGTATGGCACTTTACATTTTAGAACTGTTTACTTATGGTAGAAAACTTTATTTTCATAAGTTATTGAGATACCTGAGAGGGAAATTTTGTTGCTGTTTTTGAAAAAGCTGAAGCACAGGCAATCTGACTTTCTGGGGTTTAATAGGCTCTGGAATATAATCAGCCTTTTTAAACTTTCTGTTAAGGACGTTTAATCTACCTGGTCTCTTCATTTCATAATTGTGTATTGCTCAAAATATTTTCTAAACTTAATTTCATAACATGTAAAGTATATAGAGGACTTCAAAAGTAGTAATAGACTATATAATGCATAGTAATTCTTCTGTATCTTCACATTTGGAATAGATGAAGGAAATTAAAGTTTTATTAAATACCAAGGCACCAAATAGAAGACATAAAAATGAGAGTCCACCATATTAGAGCCTATATGCAAAACTGCTAAAATATTAAACTTTAAGCAATCAAAGGTAAAAAATTGCAATGATTTATGAAGTTTTCTTTTAAAATGAAGTTCTTTCTGATTTTTTTAAAAAGGTAAAAAAAATTATTATTTTAATTACTATTTGAAATTTTAGCAGAGGGCTTTTAATAACTTAGTCAAGTTAATGCATGTCAGAATAGTCAAGAAGAGACTGTATTTCCCTGTTGTATTTCTTTGATATGCATATATGGTAAATAAAAAAGATTGAATATTATATTAAATATCTTCACATCTTTCATTGCATTCAACTTTCTTTTTTTAATGTTGGTTAATTTTATTGGTACATTTTAAACATTCATAATTATCTAGTTCATCAGAGGGACTTTATACCTGTCAATGATTCTTCTTTCTTCCCCAATCCCCTCTCCTCCCTTCAATTCTTTTCCCCCTTTATTTATCAAAGCTTTGTTGCAGTTTTCTCCCTTCTCTTTTTTCTGTTTCTGTCCTTCTAGTCCCCCTCCAAACTTAATACTTTTTCCCTATTTCCCAGTATCTCTTACAGCTTTTGTTTTTTTTTTAACATTTCTTACACCAGAAAAACAGTGTAATATTTAAACATATGCATCCAATTGCTTTCAACTTTCTTTGCATCCAGTGTATCATGTTAGTTTTGATCTAATATTTGGCATCCTTAAGAATGAATAAAATGCTTTTATCTTTTGGTTTTCACTGCAGTTTTTCAAGTCATTCTTCAGGGATGCTTTTCGGTCTTTCCTATTAAAAATTTTTCAGAGCTAGATCTTTAGATGAGGCTTCATAGTAGAACTGGGATTTGAAAGAAATTGAAAGGACAGGACTTAAATAGATCAGGAATGTTTGCAGTGGTGAGGGATGTGATCCCTGACACGATTTCTTAGAACAGCAAGAATGGTTCAACAATAAGAATGGAAAAAGAAGTAATGTAGGGTGGGTCAGGCTTGATTACTGAGAGCCTTATAAAACAAAAGAAATAGATGGACAGTGTCTTGGCTCATTTTGTGTTAGTCTAACAAATTTGCTGAATATGAGACAGAAAGGAAGGGAGAGTGAAAGAAAGGAAGGACATTGAAAAGGAGAGAAAGACAGGAACCACAAAGAAAAGTAGCAGGAATACAAGCTGTGAAAGCTAAACTTGCTTTATGATAGTTCTCTCTCCTGACAACTAGGCCATTTCCTCACTTCTGAGAGAAAAGTATCAGTCCTTCTCTAAGGCCCTCTGTACACTGTTGCACTGTTCATTGGGGCCAACACTTCAACATGAGTTTTAGTGTGAACAAACCATATTCATACCACAGAAGATGGACTAAACTTAAATTTTTCGTCCAAGGAGACTGAATTGCCTTTCATCTAGATATAAAATGAGAATTTTTGACATATCAGCCCTGTATTTTTTATGTTGACTTTCATTGTGTATAAATCTGAATGAATACAGATCAAATAGCAAAGCAAGAATTATTTCTCTTGAAGAGAGAGATGTTTTCTTTCTGTTTTCCAGTCTACTCCTTTACATCTAGCAGCAGGCTATAACAGAGTTCGGATAGTTCAACTGCTTCTTCAGCATGGTGCAGACGTTCATGCAAAAGACAAAGGGTGAGTTATCACTGTTCTGCCTTTCACTGATTTGTTTATGGATTATTAGGCTCTGTTCCCACCATCTGCTAATCCCAAAGTATAAGTGATATATCTCACTCAGAATTGTCACAGCTCTGATCTCAGGCTTTGTTTTTATTGTGCTTACTTACTACAAAGATATCTTTCATTATAATTACCTAAATTATTGTAATTCTGTTATTTGAAGCTAGAATGTATTTTTCACTTGCAGTCATTACAAGTTGCACTTCAGAAAGATAAAACAACTTGAAATTTATGGCATTCTGGTAGCACAGCTATCACAGTTATTTGTTATTAAAGTATCAACTCTTATTAATAAACCAAAATCATAAGTATGCAATAATTATGATTTTGGTTTATTAATAAGAGTTGATACTTTAATAACAAATCAGGGGTTTTTCTCCTGATGAAATCTTGAACACCTAAACTGAGAAAAGTGCCAAGCTCTGTGTTAATACTGGAGGGAAATAGATGGAAGCCAAAAATCAGTTCAGTCATGTATTTATGAATTGGTACATTATGGAAGACCTACATGAGTTTGGTCTGCTATATGACAAGCTAACATTTCCCATCAGCTCACCTTAAGATCTAAAAGACAGTGGCCCCTAACCAGGTAAGGCAGGTTCCACTACTCCATTATTCCATTTCTGTAGTTGGCAGAGTAAAGAAGCAGCACCCTAGAATGGCACCTAGAATGGCGTTTCTTTCACTGTAAACCCCCCCCCCCCCCATGTCAGAAAGCATAAGAAAAGGACTCAATACTTCAGGTAACAGTGAGAGTGGGAATCCATCCACTGTATGTCTGCTCTTTTTGGTGCTGTTTCTCTTTTCGCCTGCACCAGGTTTTGTACCATATGTGAACGGTATCCCAGTAGTGTAGGGGCGTAAATGCCTGATGTTCTCGTACATCTCTATTTCTTGTGCATGCCTGAAAAACAGATGGGTGTACTATAGGTGAGTCATTGAGAAGCACAGTGGAAAAGGGGGTTGGCCTCGTTAGCATACTTCAACATCCAGTTACGATTTGGATTCTTATGATGGAAATTGCTAACAATAATTTCCGTTCTCTGCCAATTAACTTTACTGATAAACAATTGATACATAAAGCATGCAATTGTCATTTGGTATATAAGCTCCCTTTTACTCAGCTATTGTTGTTATTGATATTTTTATCAGTAACAGTTATACAAAAACAAGAAAAATATGAAAGTTTTAAACATCAGCTATGTTTTGAACTGTTTTATTAAATACTAAACTTTTTAATGTACTTTTATTGAGATTTTTTTTTTCTTGGCATTTCAACTACCAAATGTTTGAAAGTTGAGTATTTTAATTTGGCTCTTTTCATTTAGTGGACTTGTGCCTCTTCATAATGCATGTTCATATGGACATTATGAAGTCACGGAATTGCTACTAAAGGTAAAACTAATTAAAAATATTAAGTATCTATTTTTTAAAAATGTTGCCATTGCTTCATGTGTTTTTTAGTCAGTAAGATTTTAAAAGAATAAGATTCTTTAAAAATACTGGTCTGGGGAGATAGGTCAGTGGCTTAAGCACCTGCCTAGCAAGCAGGGTCCTATCCCTGAGTCCCTCTTCCCCAACCCCTCAAGAAGAAAGAGAAGGAGAAGAAGAAAGAAAAAAGAAAAACTACCATTATTTAAAATATTTGAAATAATTTACATGTTTTTAAAATCAAAATTTAAAGTAATCATATATTTAAAATAATTATATTTTTATTTGTAACTGAAATGTACAATGAAATAATGATTTTTCTGAGTTTGATTTGATCCAGTGAAATGATTACTGACCTGAACCTTTATGCCTTAACTTAGCACGGAGCTTGTGTGAATGCGATGGATCTCTGGCAGTTCACTCCACTCCATGAGGCTGCTTCCAAAAATCGTGTGGAAGTCTGCTCGCTCCTGCTCAGCCATGGTGCCGACCCCACGCTCGTCAACTGCCATGGCAAAAGTGCTGTGGATATGGCTCCCACTCCAGAGCTCCGGGAGAGGCTGACATGTATGTATTTATATCCTAAGAACAGTGATGCACATTTCAAATTGGAATATCTCATTTCTTTTTAGTTATGAAGACTTTTCTTTTACCTAACTTAAATACACTTCCATTCTTATAAGTATGATGAGTCTGTGGATCCTCATTTCTAATTCTATGCTTTTCTTCACATATTCCCCAGAAAACGTTAAATACACATATTATATAAATATTTTGTGTTTATTCAAACTGAATTCCAATTCATGTATTAAGGCTCTTGTTACAAAAGAAAGCTAAAGAGGCTGAGAATTAGCAACCACTTATTGAATACTTACTATGTAATACAGACTATGAATACTGAAGTACACAAAGCAAAATAAAAACTCTGAGCTCAAAAAAAAAAGCTCTGACTGAGCTCATAGAGCTTAATTTGTGCCACTGATCATAACAGATGTTCATCAAATATGATTGAACAAGCCCCACAAAGTTCAATCGTAAACATTATGTATGGTATGACCCAGTGTAAATGGGCCCAAGTTTTAATATATATTTGAAATAATATTTATGATCTGACAGAGCTAGTTTTCTCAAATTGATACATATTACCTGCACATGTTTAAATATGTTTCTAAGTAACCTTTTTATTTTAAATATACAGATTACAGATTATATACAAAGATAGTATCAGGATCTCACGTATCTATACTCGCTGTCTTGTATTACTAATACTTTAGTATGGTATATTTATCACAACTAACAAACCCTACTCTTTTCAGATTTCCTTAGTTTTCATCTAATGTCCTTTTTCTATCTTACATTCCCATTCAGGATGTCACATTACATACAGTTGTTATATCAATACTGAAATATATTTACCACTACATGGATATTTTTGATTTAAATTATCTGAGATATCACCTACTTAATTTTTTAATTTATCCCATGGTCTACATTTTGTCTTACACTTAGGATTCTAAGAGTCAGAAACAACCTAAGAAAATCTTTAAGTTGCTGCTTAACAGGAAAAGGCATAGTCAAAATGATTCCAATATCATTTACATTTAGGCAGATTTTAAACCAGTTTATATTAAAATAGTGAGAATTCTTTATAATTTTGACCCTATACAGAAATTTAAATCTATTTTGCTATCCAAATAGGTGATACAGAGTAGGTTATAAGCCATGTTGTACCTGGGCAGATGTCTTTGTAGGGAGCCTTGGTATTGGCCCACTTATGCTGCCCAATGCTGTTTCCTGTGTATTATCTTACATTATGTAGTTCATTTTTCTTCGCACTTTCTATCTTTCTCAGAAAATTTGGGTTTTTAAGGAGAAAGGCTTTGACTTCCTTTTTCCATCTTCACACCTGTGTAGTTCCTGGCCATGTAGAGAAGAGTGTGGGGCTCTGCATGTGGGCCCTCACTTCTGCATCATCTCCACTACGTGGCATGTTGCACGCACTCCATGCTCAGCAGACTTACTAACTGAATTGAACTCTGTATAAGACTTATTTTACTGTTTTCTAAATTTTTTTTTTCAATTTATGGACTGGCTCAGCTGTACCCCGTGTAGTGACTTTTTTTTTCTTTCAACCATTTTATAAATTATGAATATTATTAGATGTTTTTACGTTGCATTTTACTAGTTTGTATTATTCCAGTGTAGACATTAAAGCTTAACTTAAATGTGTGTAACTTTATAAAGAGAGCCGTTCCCTAGTTATTTTTTAATCTTCTCAGTGGGAGATTTTATTAAATAACTAAAACCTTTATCTTATTAAATAGCATTATGCCAAGGAATTTTCTGAAAGAAATGACTTCACTGAATCAGACTTCTCTAACTGCAGTCTTCATTATAATATCCATTGTTTTATTCTAGACATTCACAATTACAGAACTTGTTTGAAGAATTATATAGGAAATAAATAAAAATAAAACTCTAATCATGTCAGTAATTATAACTATCATTAGCATCTTGAAAGTGCATTTATGAGTCCTAGCCAGGGCCAAGTGAGTGTGTGGGAGAGCTTCCTGCTACCTTGTGCCAGCAGGACTTACACGTCCCAGCCCAGGTGCAGCGTGGGCGAGACCATCTTCCACCCACTTGGGACCCCCCACCACCACCACCACTCTGCAGCACATCCCCACCCCACCCGCCGGGTGAGAATTTTTGCTGCATTCTGGGGACCCCCAGATCCAGTCCTAGCTCAGGCCCGGTGAGTGTGTGGGAGAGATTCCTGCTACCCTGCGCCAGCAGGACCTGCAGGTCCCAGGCCAGGCACAGCATGAGTGAGACCCTCTTCAACCCCCTTGGGACCCCCCTCACAACTCCACAGCACCCCCTCACCATGCCCGCTGAGTGAGAATTTCTGCCATGTTCTGGGGACCCCCAGATCCAGCCCTAGCCCAGGCTCAGCAAGTGTGTGGGAGAGCTTCCTCGCTCCGCTACTCCACGTTGTCCCCTCCAAACTCAGCTCAGGCCTGG
>NW_004524629.1:2744383-2756746 GCF_000260255.1 Octodon degus
AACCCTGCCCCGAGGATGGGCTGTTCCGGCATTAAAAAAATAAATAAATAAATAAAAATAGAAATTTTGCATCTATATACTGTAGTTCATAAAGTTTTCAGTCTCTGTACCAGTTTTTAAATTTTTTAATTATTTTAAAATTGAAAATCACTTTGGGTAGAACCTTACTGAGCCAAAATAAGGAATATTGTTATATGTTACAATATTCTGCTATATTGCTGTGTTATTGCATTATAATTTCTTAAGTACTGAAGTCTGTGTTTTTCATAAATGTGCTGTTTAATTTTTTTCTAAGCCATTTGTTCTGAATATAAAGGAGTAATTGAAAATGTAGAAGTGCTTTATCATTTTGGTATTCATGGAAGTTTTTCATTTGGGAAAAAGCCAGACTCATTGACATGCAGTTTGCATTTCTCTAGACTGGTGACTCCAGCAAGGCTGTGCACTGCCCTTAGTTTCATTTCTCACTGGGCACCTTCCTTTGCAGTTCTCAAAAGCTGTCTTTTCATATATGGCAGTTTATAATTCGCCCATCCAGTTGTCCCCAGTTCTATTATTAAAATAAAAATGTAAAATGTTATCTGTATTTCCTGATAAACATTTATATCACTTGACCTTGATTTCTTATTTTTAAAGTTTTAAAGTCCTATTTTGAGGAAGTTCATAATGATAAGGAGGTTATATACAAATGGTACAAACTTGCCACACCTGCCACACTCTGTGCTAGGTGATGGCTGCTATAGCAAATAGGACAGTGGTGACAGACATGTAATCAAGCTAATACCAATTCCGTGGGCCTCAGACAGCAATTCTAGCCCAATATCGTGTAAGCACAGGAAGGCTTGTCTATACTATCTAAACTGAGACCCAAACAGCATGTAGTCACTGATGAGGTACATGGTGTGTAGACGGCTTGGTGTCTGGGTATGTCCCGCCCCCCCCCCTTTTTTTTTTGGCGGTACTGGCGATTAAACTCAGGACCTTGTATTTGCCAGGCAGGTGCTTATTCTACTGAGCTATCTCCCCAGCCCATAAAGATTGCAAGTTTGTTTTTGTGTTTGTTTGTTTTTTGTGTACTGGGGATTGAACTCAGGACCTTGCACTTGCCAGGCAAGCACTTATTCTACTGAGCTATCTTCCTGGCCTGTCTTTCCCTTTAGAGAGAAGTAGGTGCATAGAGCCCTAAGTAAGGAGAAAGTAGGAGAAAGAATACTATGCAGATACAAAGAGGAGCTCAAATTGTTGTATACTATTTTAAGCTATATATCATTTGCACCTTTTCACACGACTGCCAGCTTTTTGCTGCTGAGTGGGCCTATGAAAATGCAGGCTAACTTATTAAAATAGCTGGCCATGATGAGGCACACTTGTAATCCCAGCTGCTCTAGAGACTGAGGCAGAAGGATTGCAAGTTTGAGGGCAGCCTAAATAATCTAGTGAGACCCTGGCTCAAAATCAAAAGGATTAAGGAGTTCAGTAATAAAGCCCCCGTCTAGCTTGTATGAGGTCCTGGGCTCATTACTTACAACTACTAAAAGAGGAAGAATAATACTGGATTTTTATTTATACAACTAATTTATGTATGAATTTTAATTCTCTTGTTTACTTATACAAATAATAAAATTTTAATTATTATTTCAAAATTTTTTACTCAAATAGTTTCCCCCCATTTTGTTTCTTTGCGTAAAGACATAATCACTCGACGTTCTAATGAATATATTTCTCTAAGCATCTTTTTCTGTAGTACTACTTGTTTTTAATTGTGTTGGCACTAGCAGTAGCAAAAGTAGTAAAAATATAAAAATAATAAGATCATCCCATCTTTTCTTTTTGGCTGTTGGAATTTTTATTTAATAACATATTTTTTCATGTCAGAGCCGAGAGTAATTCAGGAGGCCGAGGCAGGACGATCACTGGAAATTCCAAGCCAGCCTGGGCTAATAGTAACTTCAAGGCCAGCCTGAATTGTTGAACCAGTTCCCAAAGCCAGCAAGAACTTGTCTTAAAAAAACCAAAAAATTAAAAATAAATACACACTTTCGTATCAGTATGTGTAGTTCTGCCTCTTTTGTTTGAGAGCTGTGAAATCTAGCATATCTATTCACAAATTGTTTGGTTTTCTTTCCATGAACATTTATGTTCCCAGTTTTAAACTTTGTCCTGGTGTCTATACGTGAATCTTTATGAACTCAGAGTATGAAATAGTCAAATTTTGAATATATGTATTTCACTTTTTATTTCTGTACACCTTCATGATTAGCAGTACCATTATTGTCATATTACTGCCTTTGCTGAAGTAGAGAATTATGTAAAGTTATTCCTATTTATATATAACCATGCTAAATATTTTACAATAAATTTTAAACTATAATATGTTAACCATTATTTTATTTCCAGATGAATTTAAAGGTCATTCTTTACTACAAGCAGCAAGAGAAGCGGACCTAGCCAAAGTTAAAAAAACGCTCGCTTTAGAAATCATTAATTTCAAACAACCACAGTCTCATGAAACAGCACTGGTAAGATTTTATAAACCAGTTCTTTGGGTCTATAATTGCAATGGAAGCACAAAATAATGGTTTTCATTTCAAAAACTTGGAAGTTACTTTACTCTCTGGAATGCCAAGAATTTTTATTTTGGTTGCATTAGTTTTTACATTTGGTTCAGGGGATGATGGTTCTTTTCTTGCATGGAAGAATAGACATTTGCTCAGTCTTGATTTGCAAATTATTTTACTTTGTCTTCCCCAGTAGATAACTTTATAAAATACAAAGTGAAATCTTGTTAAAACCTTTTTATTTATTTGTTAGATAAATATTGTATTTTTGTAGGAAATTCAAATATTTTCAAAGGTACTTACATCATTCTTTTGAACAATTCTATTCAAGTAACTGGTTGTATTCATGTAGAAGACTGGTAAGATTGTGAATTTTCTCTTCCAGACTACACAACTTGCCATTAAACTATGCATTTTTTTTTTTCAGGCAGTTTGAAAAAGATTCATTTCTTTTCTTTGGCTGTGACCATATTATAGCGCAGATACAGGGCTGGTTAATGAGAACTTGAGCATTGGTGGTGCTCATATGCAGACTTTTACATAGGCTTCGGTAATATTCTTACTCGTAAGTGACACACAAGTGTCAAAACTTAGTATCAACTGAAAACATTAAAATTCACAAAACGGAAATGGGTACACTGCATGGACTCTTAAATGTATGTCCGTCAAACTGAGATTCTTGTACATTCAAGCTACACAGCATTATACCAGGACAACTCAAAGCCACAGAGTAAAACGGACCTGCTTTTTAGAGTACTATTTTTTCTCAGTACTAAGTAGTTTTATTTTTGAAATTTCAATGTAGACATTAACATGAAACAGTGTAAAACTAGTATAATTTTTAGAGTAAAATATAAAATTTCTGAAATAATTTCTTCTTCCAAACTGCTTCCAGTTTGTTGCTTTTGCCAGTCCCTGGGCATAGAAGCTTATTCCCCATACTTCTGAGAATGCAGTAGTGGAAGAGTTTAAGAGATAGCTGACTGGGGGCCGGAGAGATGGCTCAGTGGAATAAGTGCTTGCCTGGCAAGCACAAGGACCTGAGTTCAATCCCTGGTTCCACCAAAAAAAAAGAGAGATAGCTGACTGGTGTGATCAGCAGCTAATGAAGGCTTGAGTTGCTAGAGTTCTGTAGCTTTGGGCAGGTAGTGCCTCATGCTTTTGAGGGAGTACATCTAAATGCTTACTCATCAGTCAGAGAGAAATAAATGTTATCTCTTTATGCTTACCTGAGAGCATAATTTCACCAGGGTTTATAGGTTTATGTTTAAGGAATTTAACTGGTAGAACTTTTATACTTGTAATGTGTTTAGAAGGAATATTGTTCATTGATCATTCCATAATGTAAAATGTATTGTGTTCTGGTACTCTTTGTGACTAACAGTGTTCTAAGTAGTCAGAAGATGTTCTTTAATTCAGAAATCTACTTTTAAATAGAGGCTTTTTCTTTTTGGTGCACAGTCTTACTGTGCAGCTCAGACTCGTAGTTATCCTCCTGATTTCTGCCTCCCTAGTGGTGGGATTATAGGCGTGTGCCACCAATCCTGGAATCTATCGTCGGCTCAGTGGGCCCAACGGTGGGGCCAGCGTGGCATTAGAGTCTTATTTTATTAACTTAGTTTTATTTACTTTATAGCACTGTGCTGTGGCCTCCTTACATCCCAAACGAAAACAAGTGACAGAACTTTTACTTAGAAAAGGAGCGAATGTCAATGAAAAAAATAAAGAGTAAGTGTGGTTGTAGAGAGTTGTTGAAATCTTGAAGAAATATAACAAAAGCTAGAGAGGAAATTACTGTTTCCTTTCTCTTCCCCAGTTTCATGACACCTTTACATGTTGCAGCTGAAAGAGCTCACAATGATGTCATGGAAGTTCTGCATAAGCATGGAGCAAAGGTAAGACATACACCAGAGCAGAAGCTCCAGGTTTGGCGCTGAACAGCTAGCTGCTCTTAGGACTGCTATTTCTCCCAGATTTTTCTGAAAACAGATAGTTTGTATTTGCATTTATAGATTCCCCTAAAGAGCTGATTTAAATCTTTTTTTTTTTTTAATTTTTATTTTTTTTGAGCTGATTTAAATCTTGATTCTAATAAAATAATTACTTTTATTTCCTTGTGCTTTACTATTGATCTTCTATAAAATACAATATGTAACTATAGCCATTTGAAGTAGATTTCAACATACACATTAATATGAGAATTTTTTTTGTATGGAGAATTGATGTACTTTGATAGTTAACATTTCACTATAGTTTATAAAAAAATACGCAATAGTCAAAGTATCTCTGCTTTTTAATTTAAGAATAAAGAAGCAAAGATTTACTAATATGCAATTCATATGGGCTCCAGCATCCTTTCTGGGTTGGTGTGTCAGCTGAGCTGAGTCATAGCAGATACCAGGGGGTCCTGCGGGAGTCCTCTGTACTGTGGAGGACTAAGCGTGGCATGTGGTCTGTTCACTTTCAGAATGTTGTGATATGTTTTATTTCCATCTTTGTCAAGTTATTTGCAGAATGCCATTTGGATAATGACAATAAAATTATTAAAATTTCACATTATAGTGTAGACATTGAGAAAATTATTAATGCTAATTTGAGATGCCATGAATATTCTTTACTTATTGGTGATTTGAAAAAAAAAATTTTTGTAAGGTGTGTGTCTGTGTGTGTGTCTTATCTGTCTGTGTGTGTGTATTCGAATCCTATTATGTTTTGACCATATTTAACAAATATTGACATGTAAAATATCAAGACTGTTGACTTGTTTACTTAAAAATTATTATATTTACCTTCATGCAACAATTTTTTAATTATTACAGTATCCTAGCATTCTGCATTCTATTATTAATGAATGTCTGCTGTCATTAAGAGTTGCATTAACTATTCTAGCACTGAGGTGGTATCTTTTCCTAGTGTAATCCCTTGCAAGGGCACAACCCCATTACCAAAAGACCTACTGGTTGACCCCACTCCTTGAAAGAACCATCTATCTCACACTAGTACCACCCTGGGAACCACACCTAAGGATCAGGCACATGGCTTTTTGGAAGATATTCAGCATTCAAACTATAGCAACAGTATTGAACAAAATTAGCTTTTTAGAGTTTATGTAACAGAGATTGTAGGGAGATGTTTCTTTTCTTTGAGCTAAAATGGTTTGAATATGTTTGCTATCTGTCCTAATCTCTGTCTACCAGGAACAGACCTGTTCGACAGCCCTATCTTTTGTTTCTCATTCATAAAATTATTAAAGTTATTAATGTGTTATTGTTCACTTTCAAAGTATCCAAATTTGAAGAAAAAACAGTGCCACTCTAGCTAAAGGAATACAAAGAGTATTTTCAATTCTTGTATTTTTTGAAATCAGGTTTAGATTAAAACATATTAAAACATATGTTGCTAGTTTAAGTTATACAGTAATATTAATTAAAAATAAATACCTAACTACCAAAGGTACAGAATGATTCGTGATTAATACTTTTAAGTTTAGGATAAGGAAAGAGACACAAATTTAGAGTTAGTGTATGAGACAGTTTAGGACACAGCTTCAGAGTTAGTGTCTGAGACTAGGCTATTCATACTGAATGGAATATAGAAAGATTTCTGTCTGCTAGTTCCTTGTAATCTGTAGAACTGTTTTGGCATTTTGAATCATAAATGTACATACTACACATTCTGATCTTAATCTGTTTTCCATCCATATCATACTCAGTTCCTCCATACATATTTTTAGAGAGATCCTCTTCTAAGACATACTGTGTTTTTAATGTTTAGAAGTACTGTATGTAATGTGGTGTTCAGCTGTTCTGCTCAGACACTGGAGGGAAAGCAGGCTGATACTGGATTCACTGAGAAACGTTACATCTATAAATTCCATAGAATTTGCTAAGGTATTTATTTCCAAGAGTCATCTTGAACAACAGCTAATTTTGTTTTTAGCAGTGATTGTAAAAGTTAACACTTTCATATAATGGGAATCCAGAATAACTGGATAGAACTGGAGCATAGCAGGCCCATTAGTTGGTGATTTTTAAATGACAAAAAGAAAGGTGGCATAGGAAGGAATTAGGGTCATTTTAAATGACATGCTAAAGGATCCAACTTTATATGAAAGCACTGAAGAGCCATTTGAGTTTTTAGCATGATGACATTTGTATTTTAGAAGAGTAACCTTTAAACCATATTTCCAAACTTAAACAGGACAGGGGTTTTCATTTTTCTTAGTATGCTTTTTAACCAATTTCAAGAAAAATACATGATTTTAATATTTGCAGTTCTCAGGTTTTTTTCTTCTATGATAAAGAAGTAACAAAACATATTCATAGAAAGAAAAATCTAGCTTGGAAGATTGTGTGTGTGTACATAAATGCTGCTGGTTTTACCTTTGTGTTGTTTTGTATAGTCATTTTCCTCTTGGAAAATGCAATAGAATTAAATATCTTGGTATTTCATGGCATTTTTTATGAAAGACCATTAAGAATTTAAATGAACCTTATCTGAACAATTAGGACAGTTTTATTGGTAATAATGAAAGACTAAGAAGAGGAAGACCAATTATTTTAAAGCCTTTGTTTCTCTAGCCTTCTGTTTAGGGGGTGTACACACATATTTCCAACAACCAGAGCATATTTGCAAATTTACTTTGTTTTCTTATCAGGAACTTTCTAGTGAACTTGGAAAACATAAACATACAGCTTAGTTTAATGTGATAAAGCCACTCCAATGTTGTAATGTATTAGGCAGAGGAATTCTAAATTGATAAAGGTACTCAGAAAGGGAGTGATCATTGAAGCTTCCAATAATCAAGAAAGACTTCTTAGAAGAAGAGACGCCTGGATCTCATAATTGAGAAAGACAGAAAGAAGGAATTCTGTGAAAGCAGCCGCATGTACCATGAGTATGGACGCTGGCCTCACTGGAACAGAGGACATCTATGGGACATCCAGGCACATAGCGTAGGGTCAGTTGGGTTTGGCCACATTATGAACGTGACGCAAAAGCTTAACATTTCCTTTGTTTTAAAACTAGCTAAATTGTTCTTTTTCCTGTATAAATACTTCAAGCTTTAAAAATGGAATATCCAAACACTCAAATCATTTTCAAGTTAAATGTCTTTGTAATTCAATTGTGAATATTCTGTTATAGTGGAGTATTCCTAATCGGAAAATCCAAAATCTGAAGTGCTCCAGAATCTGAATCCTTTTAAGTGTCAGTTTGACTCAAAGGAAAATTTCCATACCTGATCTCATATGAGCGGTCACAGTCAGAACATAGGTGCACTAAACCTAAGGTGTAAAATTACATTCAAGCCATATGCAGAAGGTATATATGAAATAAGTTTTCTGTTTAAATATTGGTCCCATCCCCAAGATCTCTCCTATGTATATGAAAATATTCCAAAATATGGAAGAATATGAATTTTGAAACACTAATTGTCCTGGGCATTTCAAAATTGGGACTCTCAAACCTGTATAATCAGGTGTTTCTTAAGATTAGGGAAGACATAAATAGCTGTTTTGCCAGTGTTTGCTTACATGTTCTGCTGTCTTTTCTGGGAATAAAGTGTGGTTGAACCCATATATTGGAAAGTATTTGGTGACCATCTTCACTGTGACCAGGCCAGCATCCCTGCTCCCTCAGACCTTACATTCTTGCTGTCCAGAGGAGTTGAAGGAAGATGAGAGTGGACAGGAAGGCGATCATTCAAGGAAGGGAAGGCTGTGTTGTAATTTTGAATAAGGTGGTCAGAGAAAGAGGTAGTAAGATTTTTTTTGTTAAAATTAGTGAGCAAAAGTTACTGATAGTTGTTGCCTATGGCACTTTCTAAAAAGCTTTTCATGCTGATTTTTCTTATAAGAATTCTATTTGCTGAAGTAAAAGGTTGCTTAATTTCTTGCACCTCACAATGGTTTTTCAGATGAATGCACTGGACACCCTTGGTCAGACGGCTTTGCATCGAGCTGCCCTCGCAGGTCACTTGCAGACTTGTCGCCTTCTGCTGAGTTATGGCTCTGATCCTTCCATCATCTCCTTGCAAGGCTTTACAGCAGCACAAATGGGAAACGAAGCAGTACAGCAGATTCTGAGTGGTGAGTTAAAACATGAACTGTGTTTTCCACTCTCCTGTTTCTGCTGCCACACTCAAACTTTGGACCACTTGTTAATTCACTTTTTTATTTATTATTAGTTTTATTGAGAAACAAATAGCAATGAGACAGTTTCAAAATAGGTTAGTAGGACAGTTAAATAATTAATACATTGCATATTGTTGTCTTCATAGTAGTTATTCAGAGGACAAGATGCAGACATGATACCTTTTCCAAACACTATTAGTACAAATCTTTCTTCTCCTTGAATTAAGAGAAAGTAGCTGTATATCTATCCTATTTTGTATATATGGATACAAATGGTCCTTCATTTATATCCTCTTTTTTTTTTAGTTTTGTCAGAGATGGGTATTCCATTGCCATTTAAATATTGTAGGTGTGTGAATTCAGTAAAATAATCCAATATAGTCTAGTAGTCAATAATAGTAGTGGGTTATCCATAGGATAAGTCACTTCTTGAAATAGTTTCTTGGCCCCAGTTTTTTTTTTTTTTTTATGCCCCCCCTTTTTTTTTTGCATGCAATTTAGACTGCCCTTTTTTAGAGGGATGAGGTAGGTTTCAGAAGGAGGCAAAAACACTGTTTAATACTTAAAAGCTTAAAATTAAAAAGTTGACACCATAAATGGTGATGCAAAATTCATAAAATCAAGAATTATGATAGCTCTAGAATCAATCAGGTAGAGGTTGCTAAAAATCACCGATACTTACCTTTAAATATATATATAGATATAGTTATGTTTTGTCATTTTTAATTCAGTTGTACCATTATGAAATTAATCTCATATTTTTTGTGATTTAAATATAATTATAAAATCTTTCTGAATGTCACAGTGCACGTGTACTATGCATGATGTGTTTCAATTACTTTTTCAAAGGAGTTCAAATATAAAACTGATGGGAAAATAGGCACTGACTCCACCAAAGTGGAAATGGTACCACAATCAACCACTAAAACATGAGAATTTGGCACAAAAGAAATTGGGTAGAATTTGCTCTTCTTTCCCTGCCTTTTAATTTTGTCTGTGAATTTTATCTTCTATACAATGGTGTTAACTGAAAGAAGGCTACAGATTAGTAGTCAAAAGTCTTGGTTACTTTCTTATGTCTGTACGTCAATCTTTTTTTTTTTTTTTTTTGGTGGCAAGTGGACTCACAATGGTGAGCTCTCTGAAAAAGCCCCACTTATAATGGCATAAGGCTTAGGGGTGGGGGGTTATCTCATAACACCCTTCTTATACCAAATATTTTATGATATCCTCTTTAAAAGTGTAGAAATGCAGATGATAGGTGATTTGACCTAATCATACCATATATCTTCCCAACAATCTATATAAAATATTCCAACAATATAATATGAGGGAGAAAATAACAGTAAGTTATAATAAAGTAATTCGTAACTATTGGGTAATAGCCTGGACATGACCACACTAGAAGACCAAAATTGACTCCACAAGCTTTAAAGGGCTCTTAAATTTGACCTTGGGCCGATGGCTCAGAGGATTAAAGCAGCTGTTTAGGCAGACCCTAGAACTAGGGTTCAATCCCCCTGTGCCCTGCCAGCCCTGCCCCCAGGGCGTGCTGAGACAAAGACTGAGACTGGGCGTGGTGGCACACGCCCGTAATCCCAGTGCTTGGGAGGCTGAAAACAGGAGGATCACTGAGTCCAATCTGTGTAGTGAGACCCTGTATACCCTGTACTAAATGCATTTTAAAAAAAGAAGTTTGACGTAGTTGACAAGCACTGCTAGATGGTAAAATCACAGGACCTCCCAGGGCATAGAGAGACCATGAAAAGTATACATTCTAGAATTATGATAGCTATATTGTTAGGGCTAAATCCGCACTCACCAGCTTTATGAAAATAACTGCCAGTTTTTTAAAACTGTTGGCTAGGACTTACTTTCCTTGTGCCAGCTTATTCTTAGATGACAGTCACTACTCGAATCTTAGGCGATCTTGACCAGTGAAGGCAGGCAGATAGAGCACCTGCACTGTCAGAATGAGGGTGGTCCCTGAAGGAATGAAACTGTCCATTATAGGATTGAAGTTTGAGCTACTGAAGGCGTGACTCTTACTTCTTGTTTTTATAAAACAGTGAAATATTTGCTTAAAGAAGATATTTGTTTGACTAACAAATATTTCTGCCATCCCAATAAATTCAAATAACTTAAAACTAATTTTTTGTTAAAATTTCCTTTATATTTTCAGAACTATTTAATATTAAATTTTAAGTTAGTTTCTGTAATTTATAACCATAATCAGGCAAACACATCAATTGTATCAAAATTACTAATAGTACTTCACATAATTTTTAAAGATAATTAACAAAATAAGGAACACTGTATTGAATAAATCAAGCAAATTAGAGCCATATTTTTCATATAATGATTTTAAATGTCTTCTTGATAAATGCAGTTAGAATATATGATTTCTGATTAAAGTTAAATAGTGAATCGTATTTGAAATTCTTTTCAGTTATTTTAATAATTCTTTAAAGCTTACTGGCAAAATTTAACATTAAAATAAGTACATTCTTATTTTAGAACATGGCAGAAGCTTTTAGTTTAATATTTCATGTTCTTCTTTGACCTAGAAAACTAATGCAAATAATAGGAATACATGGTGAACAGTACCTGTTACTAAGTCCTTTTTTTAAATAATTTTATTGAGAAGGAAGTAATGAGACCATTTCAAAACAGGTTAGTAGGACAGTTACAATAGTACATTGCATATTGCTGTCTTTGTAGTAGTTATTCATAGTATAAGATGCAGATATGATACCTTTTCTAAACACTATTAGTTCAAAACTTTCTTCTCATTGAACTAAGAGAAAGTAGGTGTATATGCTATTTTGTATATATATATATATCATTACACAAAGTCCTTTTTATAAAAAATAGGAACTATTTCTTATTTGGAAGAGGATATAATTTTTAAATTATTTCTGCCAGAAACTTGTGTATTGATAGATTGTGTACCATGCAGCAGCTGATTTTCACAGTTTTACCTATTTTTATTAGTCTACCTCCTGGATATATTTGTAATGACTCCTAGAAGAATACATCAGGGACATAAAATATATAATAAGTTGTTAAGGTTAATTTCTAGATAGAATTTTGAAATTTTATTTAAATATAACTGTTAATACCAGATTGATATCAGCCTTAAAACATGCATATTTTTTGCATTCAAGGTCAATAGTTTTCAGACATCTATATAATAAAGTTTTCATTGTATACTGCTTACAGTATTAGTGCCAAAGTAAGAAAAGGAACTAAGCAGTTATTTTTATGAAGCAGCATTTGAAGATACCATTTCAGGAGATTTGGCTTCTGTCTCTAGACCTGCCCTATCCTGTGTAGTAGTCATTAACTACATGTGACTTCACTTAAGCTTGGCAAAACTGAGGCTGGGAGTTTGGTTCAGTTAGAGCATTTCTCTGCCATGCAGAAGGTCCTGATATCAATCCACAGTGCTACATAAATACACAAGCAAACAGAAAAAGCCAAATTGAGAATCATTAGCCACCTTCAGGTATTCAATACCCTTCAAATATTCAATAGTCACACCTGGATAGCAGCTACCATATTAGACAGCACAAATGAATGACAGTTCCTAGTATAACAGATATTTCTTTTTTTTCTTTTTTTTTTTTTTGCTCCATTCTTCCTCATGTGAAGGCCCTTTCAGGCAGGGC
>NW_004524629.1:2757282-2787407 GCF_000260255.1 Octodon degus
ATAGTTCTTTTAAAAAAGAAAAAAAAAAGTTTTTAACTTTTAATTTTTTTTTTTAATGTGTTTGGTACAGGACCTCATTATACATCTGGGACTCATAGTGATCCTCCTGTTTTCAGCCTCCCTAGTGCTGAGATTACGCCTGCTCCACAATGCCCAGACTCAGTAGGAGGCTCAGCATACCTGTTCTCAGTGGCCAGTGCAGCAAGTGGTGCTGGGGATCGATCCTTAGTCCCTGTGCTTAATAAGCAGGGGCTTGATCCACTGAGCTATCTCACCAGTCCACAGATAGTTCTTTAGGTTAGATTTTGAGCTGAATTTTTCTGATTATATATGTTCATGTGGGATAACAATTACTTTCATCTAATTCTTTCCACAGATAAGGATTTAGGGACTTATAATTGCTACATTAAACATTGGGATTTCACCTACAGTGACACATTGAAAGAAACTACTAAACTCTAGTGCCAATTCAGTGGTCTAATCCTAAAGAAGCAGTCGACTAAAGATTATTTAAAAATAACAGACTGCATCCCAACCCTTGAAATATTGTCTGTTGAGCCAGACTAGGATCAGAGAAAAAAATTAGAAGCCCATCTCCAATCTGTGACTGTAGGTAATGTCTTTAATTTCATATTCTTCAAAAGGCACTTTACTTGCAAAAGATTTTACTAATGCAGTACTTTGGATATCAGCTACTCTTCTGATCCCTGTGTTCCCTTTTTAACTTTTATCTTTCTATTCTTTTACTTGTATATAACTTTGTACAAAGTTCTTGGAATATATATTTCACTGCTAGGGGGTTTGAATTTCTGATGATAGATACACAACTGTCCCACCAGGCAACTTTTTATTAATTCTGTTAATGAAAAGGCTGATAAAAGTGATTAGATCCATTTGTACCAGCAGTGGTATAAGGCATCTGATATTCAGGGGTATTCAGGAATGTACTACCAGGGGTTCAAGCTGGCTGGAACACGTTAATCAGTATCTTTCCTTTCCTTTCCTTTCTTCTTCATAGTTCTTATAAGCATCTTACATATGCATGAAACATTTTCTTGATTGGAATATTTACACCTTTTATTTAATCCATCTTCATGATAGTAATGTCTCAATTTCAAATTGTCTGTAGTATTTTAAAACTCAACCATATTAATTTAATCGTTCAATGCTAAAATCTCAAAAATAGCCTTAAGTTGTAACTCTACATACATAAACAAGCACCCTTTGTTTGAATGAAAAACAAAAATATTACCTATAGATACCCAAAGACTGTTCAATGAGTTTTGTTAACTACCAGAATCACTGTTTTGAAAACAGTGCACATGCAAAGACACCCATAAGTGCAGTGTTTGCGTGCACAGTTAGGAGGAGGACAGACGACATAGGAGAGGATATAATAGAGGCAGACGGAGAAAGAGCTAGGGTTTGATGTACACATTGATCCCAAATAAAATGGCATGAAAATCAGTTCAGTAGATATTTTCTGAATATTTTCCATATAGAAAGGAATAGAAAATGAAGGGCCGGCCAAATAGCTCAGAGAATTAAAGCGTCTGCAAGCAGATGCAGGGGCTGGGTGTTTGATCTCCGGGTTTGCCGTGCCAGCCCTGCCCCTGGGGTGCCCTGAGAGGGTAATTGAGACTGAGCGTGGTGGCATGTGCCTGTAATCTCAGCTCTTGGGAGGCTGTACACAGGCAGATCAGTATGAGTCCCATCTAGTAGTGAGATCCTGAACACCCTGTAGATGCTTCCCTAAAATTAAAAAAAAAAAAAATGAGTTTCTTTCCTCATCAATTCCAGAAACTAACAGATTCTCTTTCTGAGAAATACTTTAGGGGCTGGGGAGATGGCTCAGTAGGATAAGTGCTTGACCGGCAAACGCAAGGATCTGAGTTCAATCCCCGGTTCCGCCAAAAAAAAAAAAAAAAAAAAAACTTTTATTATATGAGATACTATATTAAATCTTCATCTGCTAAGTAATCTTGTAATCAAATTGTTTATCTTTCATTAAAAGTTCTCATAACTTGCTCTGTAAAAGTCACTCTCCTGAACAAATACTTTAGGGTTAACATATTTCTTCTGAAATCTAAAACACTTTCATAGCATCACTTGATCTTCCCACTTGGACAGTAGCCTCAAAAGTTATCTCTGATCATAAGATAATGCAGTCTAAGTCTACTTTTTACTTCTACAAACTAGTTTGTCACCTTTTTGAGGGAAACTCTCAATTTTTAAGTGCAAAAATGAAACTTACATCATGATTCATCCAAAGTTACACATAGTGAAATGAGTTTCTGGTTTGTTTATATATTAGATTAATCAAAATACCTGTATTGTCAGCCTTTCTGTTTAGCATTGGTATCATGCCTTCCAGTTACATAGGTATATTAAATACATTCCCTTGAAGCCACTCAATAAATGTGAATCAAGTGTCTACAGTAGGCCTATTTTATTCACTAATTATACATTCTAAGATCTTTCTGATTTCAGGAGTGATATTTCTGCTTTATATTGAGGACACAAGCTAAAAAGAAAAACTTATCATTCAGTAGTAAAACTCGGGTAACTTCCGTGAGTTTACATAATAAATCTGTTGGCAAAGCTTTGTGACACCCATGTATCATAAATGTTGTTGATCTCCTGGTCTTAGGTTTTCCTCACTACCTTCTGTAAAAGTTATAACCAGAAAATCTGTGGGATAGCATTGTGGAGCTACAGAAGGATTTGTATATATTAAAATTTATTTCAGTTTGGCTTTGGATGATGTATGGATTAAGAAAGAACTTAGTTCTTACCTGTAAAAAGTTGGGCAGAGTACTTTCATTACGTCAGAAGTTTGCAACACATTAATCTGTTTCTACTCACCAAATAATCATCCCTCCTTGGCTGCTCTGTAATTCTCCAGTGTAACATTGTCAAGGGTAACGTTTCCTTTCTGTTACGCAGAGAGCACACCTATCCGTACTTCTGATGTTGACTACCGACTTTTAGAAGCATCGAAAGCTGGTGACTTGGAAACTGTGAAGGTAAGTCAGTGACTTGATACTTGGGTTGGTGCTGTTGAGCTTTGCTGTTCTTTCATTTTTAAACTGATAAACAAAACTGCGTATAGCCAAACGATAAAAACAAAATTAAAAACTTAAAAAATGGACAGAGTATATCTATAGATAGGAGAAAACTTCACTATTAGGGTTTCCCAGTATAGCAGCTAATCCATTAGAAAAAATATATAGCTATATAAATACTCACAGGAACACGTGTACATATACATGCTTGCTTTTTAGTCATTTATCTTCAGTTAATGTGAAAGTGTTTTTTCTGTTCTCACTTAAATTAATTAAAGCATTTTTTAAGGCATAGTAATAAAATATGTGAATTCGTTCAAGGCCAGGTATTAGTAGGATAACATAAATGATGTTTCTTGATCTTTTCCCAAATATTCTCGTACTTCTTTTAAGAAAGCATTCTTATGATCCCTCAACCATTGGGAATTATTTATATGCAAATGATAAATTTCCTTTTCCATATAAATGTACTTGTGGAGAAAACATCATTCTTTATTTGTAGTAGAGAAACAGTGGCTGTAGATCTAATTTTTTTCAAAATAAAACTCTAATGAATTTTTAAAACTGAAGCTGCTATCATTAATTATTCATTTAGGGATAAAATTAGCAGAAGGGATAATAGTTTTTATTTTCATTTAAGGGCTGATCTTTTGTTATTATTATTTTTAAAGAAAGGCTAATTGTGAAATACTTCTTTTTTGCAAACTAGCATATCACCTCTTCTGAAGCAAACTCTGTTTTCATTATTTTAAGCAAAGTAATGTTAACATTCTTGATGACGTACTGGTTAAAGATGAAAATAAGCGCTAATTTTTGTTGCCTAGAAATTTCATTTTAGTTTCAGTATGTAGGCACTTGCAGGGTCTTGTCCACCTCAGTAGTTTCTTAAGTTATTGTTTAAAAAGTAAATTTTAGTTATAGTGTTCCCTGGGAAAAAAATTTTAAGTTTTTTTAGATCTAAAACTGTATTTGCTTTTTATTTTATTTTTTGTTTGTTTGTTTGTTTTTTGGTGGAACCGGGGATTGAACTCAGACCCTTGCACTTGCTAGGGAAGCGCTTATTCTACTGAGCCATCTCTCTGGCCCCTGCTTTCTATCATTCGAAATGTATCCTAATAACAGAAACTCCTTAAGCAATTAGGATTCATTTTCATTGTATGATACGATGATCTCAGCACTAGAATTGCTACATGTACTCATTATAATCAGCATTTTTAAATGTATAACTTTTACACAAATATATAGTATAGCCTTTAAGTTTACTAAACAGTACATTCACAATGAAGGCCAAATTTATTTTTAGTAAATCAAATGATTTGTAAAATTTAGTGGAATGTGTATGTCAGTGACACAGATTAAATCAGAATCAGACCTGATAAATGTCTTTCCCAAGAACTGTAGAAAGGATAGAAATACTAGGAAAAAAAAAACTATTGCAGAATAAAGAGTTTGAAATTGTGAAAAATAGGAAGAATATAAAATTTTCTTGGCATTCAAAAAGAAATGAAACGAGAAATAAAGAACTTACAAAGATTAAAATGCAAATATTTAGTAAACAGAATGGGATTTTACTTTTATAACCTCCCAAAGTTGGTTGTTTCATTCCCTTCCATATCCCAGTTTTCTAATATTTTCTGTAAAAATAATAATCATTTATAATGTAAGAACCAGGGCAAAAGGCAACACAGGGAGCAGCTTCGGTTATATAACATGTCACAGAAGAACCTTACTGCCAATTTTTGTATTCTTTCTTTTTAGATTATATATTTATTCTTAGTCACATAATTGTATTTTTCTGTTGTCTTACCTGTGTATAGAAATGATAAGTTACTTCACTTGGCCAGGTAGTAATGGCAGATTAGATTTTAGAGACTGGTGCTTTTTCATCTAGTTTTGATGAATTCATGAGGTCTCCCTTGCTGGTCAGATTTTCTCCTGTCATGTGAAAATTACATTAAAGCTGTCATTTTTATCTTACCAGTGTGAATGTTCCATGTCTTAATGCATTTGTGCTGCTATAGCAAAATACCATAGACTGGGTAACTTGTAAATAGAAGCATCTGAGTAACTTGTAAATGGAAACTGGTCTAAGGGTTCAGGCTCTGGCAGTTTCAATGTCTCGTGGGAACCATTCATTCAGCTTCCAAGATGGCACCTTGTTACTGTATTCCTTGGAGGGAACAGGTGCTGTGTCACATGGCAGGACAAAGAGAGGAGAATACTGTGTGTGCCTCTTACAAGGCCCTTAATCCTAGTCATAAGAGAGAAACCCTCATAATTTAATTGCTTCCTAATGGCCACACCTCTTGATACTGTTGCATTAGAAATTAAATTTCAACCTGAATTTTGGAAGGAAACAAATATTGAAACCATAGCACTCCTATTCAATATATCAGAAAAAAGATCTTTTACGTTCTTAGTTTTTATATAATAATAGCACATTGCAGTGGTAAGAGTGACAGCAAGATTTGCAAATAACCTAGAAATCCTCTCCAATCATACTTAGTAGCCTAGGAAATGCTACTGTTTTCTCTACTTTGACTTTTTGTCTTACTACCTTTGTTCTTTTCACTTCCTTGAAGTTGAATAATTAAGAAAGTGAGTAAGGATATATGATATGTGATGTTTTTGCTAAAAGATCAAGAGATTAAAAATCAGTAAAACAGTTTGAATCTTTAAGCTACCCCTTATGATTATTGAGTAGGATAAGTCACTTAAGCTGTCTGAGCCTGGGTTTGTTTTTCTGTAAAATGAAGATACTGATTAACTTCACAGATAGATATAATCCCCTCTCTGAAAAGAGTGATCCAGTGTTATGATAGTTTACCTATCACCACCAGTGATGCAGCCTCTCCTTCTTTGTGCTTCCAACTGCTTTATAGACAAACATAATTGAGCTTATAATTTATATTCTGCAGAAACAGAAACATTTAAAGATAGAGGAAGATAGGAAATTTGGAGGACATCTCAGAATGAGATGACAATAAAAGTTAAAGCTAGAGTGTGATTAAAGCAATTTTTAATTTGTGGGATTAAATATCTTCCCAAAGCATTGTTGTAAGGATTTTTTACTTCAGAGTAAAGCCCCAGGTGAGTGGCCCAAGCATAAAGGTAATCTTTCCAGAGTCCAGGCATGGTGGTGCACACCTGTAATCCCAGCACTGGAGAAGCTGAGAACAGGAGGATCACTACAAGTCTGAGCTGCGTAGTGGGACCCTGTACTACTTAGTGAGACCCTGTACCAAAATACATTAAAAAAAAAAAAAAAAAGTAATCTCTCCAAAGTCCTTTACTTGTTTAATCCACATTAGAGGAGACAGAACTCTAGTTCTATAGACAACTGGAGTTACTCTTATTTGAGTAAAGTATTGACTGACAGCATTTTAACAAGCAGATATGCTATGATAAGCAGTCTCATGCAGCAGAGACTTCCAAAGATGCAAAAAAAAAAAAAAAAAAAGGGGGGGGTTTCATTGGCTTGGAAATGCCCGCTTTATTCTGAGTTTTTCTGTTTGAGTATGATATGGGCCAAGAAAAGGATGACAAAGATTCATTTACACCACACTAGTAAGAATATTTGCCATCATTGTAAAGCCAAGTGTCATGCTGATTTTTAAGCATCATTTGTATCACCTTTTCTTTGAAAGTAAATATTCACTAGATAATTACAACATATTCAAGGTGTTACAGTATTGTAGAGCAAAGCCTATGAATGAACATTAATGTTTTTTCTGTATGTATCTCTGTGTCTACCCTATAAAAGCAACTTTGCAGCCCCCAAAATGTGAATTGCAGAGATCTGGAGGGCCGGCACTCCACACCCTTGCACTTCGCGGCAGGCTACAATCGTGTTTCTGTTGTGGAGTACCTTCTGCACCATGGTGCCGACGTCCATGCCAAAGACAAAGGGTAAGTGTGCAGCGTTAGGGTTGAGAATCTGCCTCTTTATGTACTTTGAAGTTTTTAAAGTAATTGTGAAGTCAGGTTTTTTTTCCCATTAAAAGAATAGTGTGTAGCATTTTGTTCAAATCATACATTTATACATTGCAGAAAGGTACAGTTTAGAAAGTGAAAATTCTGAGCCCACCATCTAGAGATACAATATGACCTTTCTTTTTTTAATTTGAGAATGATTTTTTTTTTTTTTTTTTTGTGCTGGCTTAGGCTGCCTTGAGGGCAGGTCTGGTGCAGCATATGGTGCTGGGGATCAAATCGCAATCCCTTGCCCCTGACTGATTTTGCTAACAAAGGCGCTTTAGACAACTGCGCTAACCCTATATGAATATTTTGTATGTAAATCTCCAGCTGTTTCAAATGTATATTCCAGTATTTATGTGCTGTAGTGGTGGTGGTTTTTAACATAAGTGGCAATGTGGTTATATAGTCTCTGCACTTTACCTTGATGTGTTCCCATATTGGTACTTCATAGTTCATCTCACCCTTTAATACTTTTAATTCTATACAAATATAGAATTTTATTACATTATGTGTTTTCATGTAGTTTGTAATTTCCTATATCACTTTATTTTATATTTTGCTATTAAAATGTCAAAAAGAGAAGCCATCCATTCCACAATCATCAGTTTTAATAGATGTATAACTTTATTTTTATTCAATTATCTTGTCTTTATATTAATTTGATAAATTATTTTACTTTATCCTCATAAAGCTTAAAGTAGCTGTTGAAGCTCCTGAGAAATATAAGGAAATTATCACTGATATAAGTTTCTGTATTCTGAGTTAATTTCATATCATCTCAAAATAAGCCACCACCTTTCTGTGCAATTATATACCAAGGGGCTATAGAATTGAACTACACAATTTAGGCTTCAGTTAACCATCGTGTATTTCTTTAAGGGATATATCAGATATAAATATTCAATAACAGTATCAGTGGCTCTTTTGAAATGCTGTGGTGTATTACAGAGCAGCCAGAATTTGTTTCTGATGCTTCTTTTAGCACCTAGTGTATTTTCATCAGAAAACATTCTCTAAGAAGGCACCCATCTTTAAATGAAGGCATTTAATGCTATCTTGGTTTTGCCATGTCTAAAGTACAACTTAGCCTTCCTCCTTTTTGAGGGACAGTGGTGGTACTGGAGATTAAACCCAGGGCTGAACTGAGCTGTGTCCTCACCCACTTTTCTCACTTTTTTATTGGCATATTTTAGTTATACAGATTAATGGGTTTCATTTCAGCAGATTTGTACACGAACATAACACACTTTGATCCCCCCCCCCCAACACCTTACTCATTCCCTCTTGGTTCACTTGGTTTCTTGGGGAGTCAGTGTGTATAATTTGTCTTGATTATATCCATGTCCCCTCTTCCGCACTCCCTTTTTCTCCCCCTGCTTCCCTTCCTCGTATCAAATAACAGTCTCCTTTCTGGCTTTCTTGTCATCCTTTTAGGTTCCACAGCTCCTTCCCCTCATGCTTTTTGAGACAGTCTCACTAAATTGCTCAGACTGGGCTTGAACTTGTGATCCTCTGCTTCAACTTTTCAGATTGCCAAGAGTATAAACCTCTGCCACAGAACCTGACTTTATGTACCCTTTTTATAGGACATCTTTTTGTCCTTTTAGAGTGTCACATGCTTTTAAATTAGGACAGGAAGTCATCTCAGAATAGTTTCTTAATAAATCGAGGCAACTAGAGTTTCTTACCTGAGAATTTATAATTTGTGTCATTATTTCCTATAGTGAAAATCACTTGCATTGTGAGTTTTCACTTCTTGGCATGTCATTATTTAAATTTTTATACACACACTACTATGAGTCATTATGAATTTTAAAATAAGCAAAAAATTAATAAATAAATAAATAAGACCTGCCCAACTAAATAGAATTCTGTTGTTTATTAGTAAGTGTAGGGGCCAAGATATAGCTCAGTGTCACAGCGCCTGCCTAGCAAGTGAAAGGTCCTGAGTTTGATTTCTGGTTCCAAAAAAAAAAAAACTAAGCATAGAATTTTTATTAGTAAAACCCAAATGGGAAGAAAAATCTGAGATGATAAAACCATATTGTTAGCTACTTATTCCTAAAATTACTTGTAGTATAGATCTTCAGAGTACCTGAGTAAAAATTTGAATTGAAAGTACTCTATTGTGATAAAACTTTGTTTTATAAATATATTTCTATATGTATTTTAAGAATAATGATGGCTAATATACACACATATATACATATATGTGTATATATGTGTATGTGTATACACACACACACACACACACACACACACACATCCCCATGAACAGAAAGAAAAGTGTTTACATTGAGGTGAACCTTTGAAAATTGTAATTTTTTTTTTTTTTAATAAATGAATGACTATCTAAAGGGACTAAAGGAAATTACTCTTGCTGAGTGGGTGTTCACTGTAGTCAGTGCCATTGAAGAGTATTTTAAGAATCATTTTAACACAAAGATTTGTTTTGCAACTTGAAAATAATTTTCTTCTGTTTAGCGGCCTGGTGCCCCTTCATAATGCCTGTTCCTATGGACACTATGAGGTAGCTGAGCTTTTAGTGAGGCACGGAGCTTCTGTTAACGTGGCAGACTTATGGAAGTTTACCCCTCTACACGAAGCAGCAGCTAAAGGAAAATATGAAATCTGCAAGCTTCTTTTAAAAGTATGTCGTTATATGGGGTTTTTTTGTTATTATTACTTGAAATTAGAGTGGTTTTCTCTATTAGGAATAGTACTATAGCAACTGCTTCTATTTTCTGTTTTTTTTTGGAGGGAGGGGTTGTTTTTGGTTTTTTTTCTTCAGAGAAATGTTTGTTGTTATGATCCTTACATAGCTCTCAGAAGTGCCCCAAGTGGCTTTCTAAATGAATTTGGTTACGGTCATTTCATCCAAGTAGGTTTTGGAAAGAGTCGATTTTACTTTGTATTGTATATCTGATACACAGTTTATACTGTTAATATCAGAAACATATGGTATAAAAAAACATGGTGTACAAATGTTATGTTTTCTTACCATCATTTTATTGTTAACGGTCATTATTAAACATTTAAGTTTTTAAGAACTTATTTGATACAGATTTTTATTAAAATATAAGTTAATCTGTAAGCAAAATTATTCAAATAATTTTTAGAGATGTATGCAAACTAGGAGAGACTAATAATTCCATGATCAAATCATAATTTGTGAGTTTTAAAAGTCACATGATGCAAAAATGTGCATACATTTCTAACTAGAGAAAAATGGTCCTGTAAGATATGAATAAATCTCCTACCACTTTTATAAATCTTAAGGAAACTACTATGTTTGATAATTTTTATTATCACAGATTAGTAAACAGAATATTCCAGGTCATGTAGCTTCATTGTCTAGATTAGGTTATTACTTATGTCCTCAGTGGGCCAAAGTGCTCTGTATCAAGCCTGTAATACTAAACAAATAAATAAATAAATAAAATTGACATTTCCTTTATAGGAATAGGTGATTAAAGTTTTTAAATACAGATAATTTTACATTTTAAGTAACTTTATGACAGATGAATGGTAAGACTAAATGAAAAATAAAATTTAATTACCAGGCTTTTTAAACTGATGACATTTAGATTTAATCCTTTTCTTAGCTATGTGTTTTATACTTCTCTAATCTTTCTCATGATACCTACTAAGTATCTTTATGTAAATGAAGTCTTGCTAGAACTAATATCTAGGACATTTGTAAAAGGAAAAGAGGTTTGCCCTAACAACTTGGAGACTGAGACAAGGTAAATTACAGTAAAGAATAAAAGATTTTCAGGGCCGGGGAGATAGCTCAGTAGACTAAGTGCTTGCCTGGCAAGTACCAGGGCCTGAGTTCAATCCCCAGTTCCGCCAAAAAAAAAAAAAAAAAAAACTGAATAAAAGATTTTCAACACCTTCCCTATTTATAATCATCAGCTCTGATCCTTTTCATTTAGTAGTTAAGAAAACTGACCCAATATATTAAATAAAAAGTTTGTAAAGTAAAGCAGGGTGGGTTTCCCTTTTTCAAAGTGCACAGAGAATGTGTATCTTTCCTCTGTGACTGAATGAGTAAATGTGTGCGTACTACCTGCCTACGTAAAGGTACTACAGAAAATGCAAACCTCTCTTGTTTAACTCCCTTATAGCATGGAGCAGATCCAACCAAGAAGAACAGGGATGGAAACACACCTCTAGATTTGGTCAAGGAAGGGGACACAGACATTCAGGACCTACTGAGAGGGGACGCTGCCCTGTTGGATGCTGCGAAGAAGGGCTGCCTGGCAAGAGTGCAGAAGCTTTGCACCCCAGAGAATATCAACTGCAGAGACACCCAGGGCAGAAACTCCACTCCTCTGCACCTGGCAGGTAAGCATCACCAGTGCTGCCAAGCCTTATTTTCCTGTCTGAGTACTTAGTATGGCCAACCAGAAGATAAACAAAATTCTGAGCATAAAAGGAACTTTTTGATTGATGTAATTTAGTATAATTTCTTACTGTAACAGCTTTCAATTGTATCATAATAGTATTAGTTATTGAACAAATGAAATTAAAGTTGCAACATTTTTCTGGTCTATATATGTAAATTTTTGTCTCTTAAGCTGACAAGTTCTCCTTTTGTACTTTAATAGCAGGCTACAATAACCTGGAAGTAGCTGAATACCTTCTAGAGCACGGAGCAGATGTTAATGCCCAGGACAAAGGCGGTTTAATTCCTCTTCATAATGCAGCATCTTATGGGGTGAGCATGCTAAAGTTAAAATCTAGAAGACTTCCCTGACATTTATTACCTTATTAAATGTATACTACAGGCTAAGGAAGTAGATATCTAAGCAGTGGCATGTTTTAGCTGTATTTCAAACTTCTCTTCAAGCTTTATCTCATCTTTGCAGCCTCCCTATTTTTTGGCCAGCAACCATGATTTTTAAAGCTTTTTAGTCACACCACATTATGTAGCACAACAATAGATATAAAGTGGGTGTTCAGTTAATATTTGTGGACATAGATGATATAGCTTGGCTCTGTTTCAGTTATGGTTTAGAAAGTTTAAAAGCCAGGAGGCTTGGATTATTTCCACAGGTGTAGAAATTATGGTAGTGTAACATTTCTTGTTGGCATTTCCAAAATGTTCAGGTAAGTAGTTGAGTAGTTGGTACACATAGTTTCATGAAATTTGATGACTAAATAAAAATCCACAGTACAAGTCTAGTAGCACCCTTTAAAGTGGTATACCCGCAACGACCAGCTTGAAGAGGTACATGTTGTGAGGGCTGGATGACATCTGTTAGGACTGACTGACTGGTAATCATGGTCTTGTCAAGCTTGATTGCTTCACTGCAATAGAAATAAGACCTTTCTCTGTTCTTCCATGTCAGCTCTATTTAACCTGTAAAACTCCACAGATGACATTTTGTATGTGCCAGGTGTTTTCACAGTTGAATTCACTATTGTCAAGGAAGGTTTGTAGTTTTGCAAAAGTCTAACAAATTAAAAATAAAAATCAGACTAATCAGTTCTTCCTTCTTGTTCTCTTCTTCCTTGCCCTTCAAAGTATCTTAATCTTCCCACATCCATTCTGCAAAGACTACTATTTCAGGGAGGTGATGATCTGAATGCAAATACTTCTTTTTTTTGGCAGTACTGGGGATTGAACTCAGGCCCTTGAGCTTGCCAAGCAAGTGCTTATTCTACTGAGCCATCTCCCCCGCACCTTGAATGCAAATACTTCTAAGGAAAGCAGTCTACTTTTAAGTTGAACAGACAGGAAAGAAAACTGTACTTCTGTTATCCTTTATGTCTAGATGTCTCCCCAAAGCCTCATGCAATAAGGGCAGCTTCTGGAGTTTGTGATTAATTCATGATCCAATGCTGGGATTACAGGTGTGAATACTACACCCGCCCTGGGGCAGATAATCTGCATACAAATGTAGAGGGGAGAGGGGCTTGCTAGCTGCAGCAGGTGCTGCTCCTCCCTTTACTCTTTGCTGCTTTCCATTGCACTCTGTCTTGGAGCCAGCTGAGTATGGACTGAAACTTCCACTAACTATGAGCTAAATAAACCTTTCCTTCCTGAATTGTGAGTGTTGGGTACTTTATCCCAGCAACAAATGAAAAGGCACTGAGACAACTTTTAGGTATGATATAAAATAATTCAAAGTTATGCTTAGTAAATACATTATCAATGCTAAAATCTTTTGAAATTGTAATAAAGTTGCCTTTTCAAAAAAATGATAATTTTTCATTGAAATCAAGGATTTTCTTTTTCTTTCTTTCTTTTTTTTTTTTTTTTTTAATTTCATGTGTTTAGTACAGTGTCTCACTATGCAGCTTGGACTTGTAGTGATCCTCCTTGTTTTTAGCCTCCCCAGTGCTGGGATTACAGACGTGCATTGCCACGACTGGACTCAGATGCCAGCACAGTACAACCAGGGCCGGGCCAGCATGGCCTGCAGGATCAGGAACAAAATCAGGATTTTCTTTTAACCTTCACATAAAATTCTCGGTTTCATTATGCAACTAATATTTTCACTAGAAATCTTGTATGCTACTTATTTTATTGCTAACATGCTGCATATAAAGTTGTGTGTAATTCTTTTACCCTTAAGTTATACCTACACATGTATGTCCTGTGGCAAGTAATTTTCAGCACTTCTTTAGCAGCACTCTTGTCTCCATTTTATTTTTTGCTAATCCCTTTTCTCAGTTTCAATTAAACATTTATAAACTTGATGAAAATCAGTAAACTGGAATGCTCTATCTTCAGTGTAAACCTAATGAATAAGGAGAATGGTGGCAAAATATTGTACTAGTCATCTGATCTGATAAAGCTTATGTCACTGTTAACTGTATAGACAGTTGGAGAGCTCATAGACTGTGTGTGGAAGAGTTCTGCGCCTTCTGTTTTCTACTTTCAGAGTCTTGACAGGTATTCTGTAAAAGAAAGAAAGGGTTGCCTCCATTCTTACAGTGAAAATGTTGGGATGCTACTTTATGTATGTGCGGGTCATTTGCGAGCCAGTCTGAAGAGAAGAACCTTTGCAGTGGTCTCCTTTTGCCTACAGAGTAGTGGAGAGTGCAGGTTGACCCTGTCTTATTTCATGCTCCTCGGAAGCTGGCTGGTCATTAGGTGAAGAGAGGTGGGTGTAAGGCAGGCAGTGCCACAACCAGCAGCCTAGAGTTCCACTGTCATAAACTTCACAATTAATATAATTCCTGTTCTTTTTTATATCTCCAACTGAGAAAAAGTCACATTTTTTTTTCACTATTTCTTTTATGTCATACCACTTGTTATCAAATCCCTACTGCTTAGCTCAATAAAATGAAGGTAACTTACTGATTTGAAAATGAGCAGAAAATTCTCCAACCTTTATATGAAGGTATTTGCTAGAGGCTGTAAGCAACCCATTCCTTTCTCATGCTAGATAATGTGTTTGTAGCAAGGATTTTTACCTCATTGTGTGGTGTTTTGAGTCACTCAAAGTCCTTCATATATTAAATCTATAAGCTCAAAAAACAAGTAACTGTGAGTTAATGACCATGCATTATTAATTTACTAAAACCTTTGGTAATTCCTTGACCTTTTTTTGTCCCACTTTTCACATATGTAACCTACCCCTTTAGTAATCTCTCTCATGATACATGGTGATTTTGAGATTGCAGCTAGTAAGGTCGTCCTCCCCACTGAGACCCTCTGCTCTATAAAATAAGTTTATGTAATGTTATTTTAAGCCTTTAATCTACTGTCAGATACCGTATCAAATCAGAATGTATCAATCTCAGTTAAAATTAGGACTGATGTTAACAGAATAGGTGGTTGTCAACTTTCAATGATTTGACATAATTTTTTCAACTGTACAGTGATACCAAAGCAATACACATTGAGTAAAAACTGTACAGTCAGTCTTTTCCAGGTTTGCAGTACGTACCCCTAAGTCTTTTGGGATCTGACCTGCAGCAGCCAGCCACAGCTCCTCTCTGCCCCCACATAAGAGCAAACAGCTTCACAGTGGACTTTGTTACACTTAGGTGTATTAAATGCATGTCCGCCTTACGTTTTCCACTTGTGATGGCTTTTATTGGGATATAACCTATCATAAATGACTTATGAAAACTTTTTAGAACTACTTTGTCTTCCTTTCAATAAAGGATGAATATCTTTAATAGATGTAGAAACCTATAAATCTCTTGAAAGTTCCTTTTGCTTGTGTTTATACATATGCCTTAGCTGGATATTTAGGATGCCAAAATGTTGACTGTATGATATTGATCTCTGTGATATTTGAGCTGGCTGGGCCACGTAGTTTATATTTTTACTCAAATAGAGGCTTCTATAGTAATAATAAAGCAACTTATAGAGCAGTTATAGGTAAAGTACTACCAAATACCATACTTTCCTGTTTTTACTTTGAGAAAAATTACTATTTTTTTAATTTAGCAAGACCCTGCAGACATCTGTATTATCATGAAAAGAACCTAAACTTGTAGTCTAAACCTTAAGAATCTGGTCTTTAGTCTTCTCAGTAACACAGCAGCCTTCAACAAGGCCCTTAGTCTTTCCAAACTTCACTTTTCCTGCTAGCCAAACTTAGGTGCTCAGATCTTCTTTAAAGGGTTAAAAAACTTATAATGATTTAAACAGTGAAAAAAAAAAAAAAAATAAAGAAACAGTATAAAGTCCATACTGTAACCTGACCACATAAAAGGGCAAGGTACTCTTATCACCCGCCTTGCCTCTTTCAGTTCATTTACCGAGCCAGCCAGCATGAGAGCAGCATGCCTTTTCTATGTCTTAAAAATAACCTATATATTTGACCATCTCCACATCAGTGTTAATGTCTAGCCTCAAGATCAGATAAAAATATGAGATGCCTGTAAAAATACATAGCTTTTTACTTATGCAGTTATTTATTGGTGATTATTTCTTGATGTATATTTCTTCTTTTCCCTGTAAAGAACTCGATCAGCTGTGTGTGGGATTACAGACATATACTACTGCGCTCAGCTTATTATGTCATGCATGAGACATAATAAAAAATTACCCATGAATATTTAAACTTAAAAATATATTACAGTAAGAGACACATGCCAGTAACCAGCTTCAAAATCCCCCTCACTTGGAACGTACCCATTGTTCTTGCCACTTTTAGGTTTCTGGAAGTCCTCTTTTGTGTCTTTGGCTATCTCAGTGTTCGGAACTGATCGAAGACGTTTGCCTCTCTTGGTCATTTTGATTTGGAAAAAGAGCCAGAAGTGATGCAGTGCCAGGTCCAGTGAATCGGGTGGATGAGCACAGGCTGTCGCGTTCTTTCTCAGGACCCTGCCTTTCTGTTGGTGGCACTTGGCAGTGGCATTCACCATTTTTATCATACCTTGTAAAGACACAGAGAGTTTGTTAGCTTTCTTTCTCAATTTTTTCATTTTCCAGTGTTTTCCCTAAAAGAAATTTTAGGGACTTTTTGACATCATTGTGAGAAAGCCCGTGTAACAATTAAATTACTTAGCTGAAACCCAAGCACATTTCTCTTCCTTCCATATCCAGCTTTCTAAAGTCACATGAAAACCCTCCTAGTTGTGTTTGTCATTTAAAACATTTTCTCTTGCAGCTGATTCTGAAACCATGTTAAATTGACTCTTTCTCCTGGAAACTTTTTGCTCTCATAGAGTGGGTAGTACTGAGTTACAGCTTATTTACTGCATTTGTCGTCCTTAATTTTCAGTTACTATTTTTGCCCCAGTGGTGTAGCTATTTAAAAAAATTACAGAGCTCAAGAATTGTGTTTTTAGTTTATTTGGACAGTAATGAACTCCTTCCTGTTCATTGCTCTTTCAGACATTTTTCAGCACATTTAACAAGAATGTAATTAGTTTCCCTAAGCATAAACTCTAAATTCAGTATAAAGAAAGCTTAACAATACATACTGGTTGTACAATTGGTTTCATACATACACACATACAGAAGCATAATTTTCTTGGACTATCTAATTTTGGAAGATTGTACACATTAGTTTACTGAATTACCTTACTTTGACAGTAAATATGGAAGTAGAATAAAAATAGTTATCAGAAGCATAATGTAAATAACTTATAACAAGACTCAGGAGAAATTTGAAATTAAACAAAAATTGCTTTTCCAGTATGTATCTTTTGAATAAGAGTAAATTACTAGGGTTTTATTTTAAATGATTTCAATAGTACCATACATAATACCTCCTTTCTTCTTTGGTGTTAGTCTAAAAATAATTGAACTCTAAAATTAATTGTATAGTCTCATAACCTCTAAAGGATCACAAAACATAGCCTGTTCTTGGAAGACCTAGTCTGATTAGGCTGCCTGCCCCTCCCCCACTTCATACTGTTAACAGTAGGACACTTCTGTATAGGTTAACTGCCCTGTAGTAAATCATTTTGGACATAACAGACTATTTTTTGTCATATATTTTATGTTACTTTTCCAAAGGCTGGGTAAAAAAAAGCATTTGAATCTTTTGATCATATACAGCAAGTTAGAAGAGAAATGGGAAGATTAGAAGTAGTATATATAGCCTGTCAGTCTGAGAAATTTGGCAGGTTAAATCACTAATAGAAGACTTAGAATCAAGAGCAAGTTCATCTTAGGTACTAGTTTTTAATATGCTAGAATATGCTAGACAATTGAATACGCTAGACAATTGAGTAAAAAATAAAAAGCTCAGGCAGAATTACAGAATAAAAGAATACTTGTGTAATTGAATTTTTTTTTTTTTTTTTTTTTAAGGGAAGGGTCTACAGCGTGTTCAGGGTCTCACTACTAGATTGGACTCATAGTAATTCTCCTGTTTACAGCCTCCCAAGAGCTGGGATTACAGGTGTGCACCACCATTCCCAGTCTCAATTGCCATATCAGCCTGCCCCACGGGCGGGGCCAACACAACAGGCCTGGGGATTGAACTCTGGCCCCTGCACAAATCCCCTGAGCTCTTTGGCCAGCCCTCTGGAATTGACATTTTTGTAGAAAGCTAGAAAAGATGGAAGTCCAAAATACAGATAGAGGAGCAAAATACTCTTTTTACATTAGAAGAAATTTCTATAAAGGATGAAAATACAAATACAGAAAAGGTAAATTGTTATAAGGAAAACAGCCTGCATGATGGAACTTCAGATGTTCTCATTCTTAACTTTGTGCATTCTTTTGTATTTCCTCAGCACGTTGACATAGCAGCATTACTGATCAAATACAACACGTGTGTAAACGCAACAGATAAGTGGGCATTTACTCCACTTCACGAAGCAGCCCAAAAAGGAAGGACACAGTTATGTGCCCTGCTCCTAGCACATGGTGCAGATCCAACTATGAAGAACCAAGAAGGTCAGACACCTTTAGACCTGGCCACAGTAAGTCTTCATTTCGGATGTTCACTATTTTTCATGCTAATTTCAGAGATGATATTACTTTCTCCAGCTGAATACGTTTACCTTTAGTCACGTTCACTTTGTTTAGAGTGAAAACAGATTCTTTAAGCCAGATGAAAAAGATAAGTGTTACCTGTTTCTCTCATTTGTAGAATCTAGGAAAAAGTGAAGAGGAAGAGATGACATAAAAAATAGAAGGGACACTTAGAGAAGGGGGCTTGTGGGGAGTGGATGCGAGTGCATAAATGCAGACGTGCATTTATGAACACGTCTTGGTGAAATCCAGTGGTAAAACAATCAGCACTAACAGAAAACTAAAGGGACACGTTTTCTTCTGAAAGTTTTTTGAAGTTCTCATTTGTTATACTTAAAATTTTGTTAAGATAAATCAGGTAGTAAATTAATTTCATTAATTACTTTAGGTTAGTTTCAAAGAGAAAGCATGAATCACAGGAAATCCTATTTCTAGCATGGATCCTCAGTTACATTTAACAAAATACCTTGAACCTTCTAAACATGGCATATTATTGTGGAATAACTAATGTTCTCAAAAATATGTATAGTATATATCCATGAAATAGATTTTAAAAATTCACTCTGGGCAATATGGTATTCTTATGAAAAAAGAAAAGTCAGTATACTGTAAAAATATTTTTAAAACTAAATTTAATTGCTAAATTAAACCTTTCATCATTTCTGAACTTTCTGAAAGTTGCTTAATAGTCACAATAATTTATAATTTTAAGCCAGAAAGAATTTTCCATGTTATATTCTATTGCATTTATCTATTGCTGAATAACAGACTGTTTGAAAGCAGTTGATAGCTTAAAATACTAAGAATAATACCTCATGATTCCTCACTTTGGCTGGAGTAGTCTTACACTGAAAAAGCTGGGGTCACTTGGGCAGTTAGTTGCGTACACCTACTGGCAGAAGCAAGAATGGAAAGACGGCTCCACTGATACCCTTGGGGCAGAGGTGGTTGAAGGGTGGAACTCTCCTGTCAGTCCCCGTGTGCTATCTCGTCAAGTAATCTTGCTGCAGTTTTTAATAGGGTTTTTGCATTTCACAAGGGAGATGGCAAAAGCTATCATTCCTCTTAAAGGCTAATGGGCTATGCATCCCACTGCATTTTCTTGTGCATAGCAAGTTATGAAAAGCCAGCTTACATAAAAAGAAGAAAAGTGAGGGACCAGGGTTCAGTCCTTAGTCCTGCATGCCGAGTCATGCTGAGCCGGCGAACTAGAGTCCAGGCATGGTGGTGCACACCTGTAATCCCAGTACTGGGCCGGCTGAATACAGGAGGATCACTGTGAGTCCGAGCTGCCTAGTGAGACCTTGTACCGAATACAGAAATGAAAAAACAAAACCCAGGGCCACGGATAAGACTCAGTGGCATAAGCACAGGCCTGGCAAGCTCAAGGACCCAAGTTCGACCCCCAGTACTGCAAAAAGAAAAAAAAAAAAGATAGAAAAATTGACTGTACCTCCTTTAAGGGCAAAACAAAGATTTTGTAGTAGTCTTTATTCTACCAGTATCCTACCCTGTGGCCACAAATTATGTACATTTCTCTCACATTTACATTGCATTCACAGCCCTCCCAAGGTGAGCAGGTAGCTATCACTGGTCCATAGCAGTTCTAAAGTCCAGTTCAGGCATACATTTTCAGAGCCATCTACTCAGAAGTCAGAGCGGTCCTTGAGTAGAGCCTACTTCGGCCCCAGGGGAGCGGTTTTCCTGGCTTTCTATAACACTGGGCTGTATCTTCAGAGTCATCGTACTCTTTCTGTAGAATCCATCCCTATTTACAGTTAAGTGGCTTTTTCAGTCTGCCCTATGCTCCTAGAAATGTCGAGACCTTTCTTGATTTTGATCTATCTGATCCTTTAGTCCCAATTGATATGGTTATAAATTTGAGGTTCCTCTCTAGGAACATCCATTGCATTGGACAGAAGCTACAGCCTCAGGTGTTTTTGCAACACGTCCTTCTCTGATTTGGATTGCAAGTCAGAGTACTATGGAGCAATGTCCTTAAGATTCTTAGAGAAGTTCTTTCATCTATCTCAGAATTCAAAATCTACCACTTAAAAAGTCTTGTTAAGGCTTTGGTAATATAATCAGACCAGTGAACTGACATGTACTGTGAGGCCATGTTTTATTGAAGATGAGGTGTAATTTTATTTTCCAATTTAACATATCTTGACTGAATGTATTTCCTTAAAGAGAATAAAATACTTTCTTAGTTCATTTCTCTCTTGCTGTACCTTATGATGGGCAGATAAAGCAGTTGAGTGTAGTTGGCAGAGTCCACATTCTTGAAATCACCTAAGATACACCTCCAAGTTTCATAGGTGCATTTTGTCTTTCGTATTCTTCGTGTGCCAGTGCTTGCAGGCGCGATACTGCATGGCTCACTTCCCATCTTTAGCCTCCACAAACCTGCCTGTTTTCTAGCCCTCTGTAGCAGCCACTGTGCCATCACCTGGCTCCAGCCAAAGCCACTTCATAGTTTTGTTACAGCAACGCACAACTTCCAAGTTCCAGTTTCTGTGCCTGGCATGGACAAAGAAAAAAGAAAACATTCACACAATGTTCAGTACTTAATGAAAAACTTAACTTTTATAATACACTGGTTTTGTTTGTTTGTTTGTTTTGTTTTTGTTTTGTGTGTGTGTGTTTTGTTTTGTTTTTTAATTTTTTATTCTTTTTAGGCTGATGATATCAGAGCGCTGCTGATAGATGCCATGCCCCCGGAAGCTTTACCTACCTGTTTTAAACCTCAGGCGACTGTAGTGAGTGCGTCTCTGATCTCACCAGCATCCACCCCCTCCTGCCTGTCTGCGGCCAGCAGCATAGATAACCTCACTGGCCCATTAGCAGAGTTGGCAGTAGGCGGAGCCTCCAATGCCGGAGATGGTGCAGCCGGTACGGAAAGGAAGGAAGGAGAAGGTGCGTGTGGTCTACAAAGACTGACTTCTTTGTACCTTTTTTTTTTTTTTTTTTTCCTGGAACAGTTTCACTTTTTTCTGTTGTTATTGAACACATCACTTAAATATCCTACCTGTAAATTTTGAACACACATCATCTTACAAGAAGTACTTCATAGAAAGCTGCCCTTTCTTTGGCACCTACATTATTTATTTATATTGTATTCTGGTATGTCCATCTCCAACGATAGTATCTTCCTGAACTGCTGAGTGAATCTTATTACTGAAATTACATTAGAAAACAACTGATTATTTAAGGAGTACAAACTAAAACAATAGTACATTTTGATTTTTTCATTTGTCAAAAGTATTAAGTTATCCTGTATAAAACAGTACTTTATGCTAGTAGAAGTACAATTTCAATATAGCATGTATATGTAGGTATATTATTGAATTCTGTATTCTAAGTCTAATTCTAACCTCATCATTAGGACAGATGCCTGCATTACTGAAGTGATAAAGCACTCTGCTTTTCCTTCTGAGCCAAACTCAGCGATAACTTGAAATACCTGAAGTAAATTTATGTATTCTGAATTATGTTATGCTATGTAAAATCTTCTGTGTAACCAAACAACATGGCTTTAAATAGACAGTGAAAGTTTCTTTAGATTCATGAAATTCTTTCTGAGAATCTTTATTCTGTTTCTGTTCCAGTTGCTGGTCTTGACATGAATATCAGCCAGTTCCTAAAAAGCCTTGGCCTTGAACATCTGCGGGATATCTTTGAAACAGAGCAGGTAAATTGTTCTCTATGTATTTGAAACTTTGGTTAAACATTAAGTTATTAGTTGCCTTTTTTTTTCCTACTTAACAGCTGTTTTAAAACCTGTAACACATTTGTATAGAAGCCATTTTATACTTCTCCCATAAACTATTGAGAGTCTTTGTTACCTTGTTTTATCTTTGTAAGCATTTGTGTGTGTTCATTTCATCACCTCTCAGAACTTAAGACTATGAGGGTTGGAGCGTAGCTTACCTAGCATGCACAGAGTCCTGGGAGCAGCTCCAGCCCCACAAAAACAAACAAGCATAGCCCATAAAACTACCTCAAAAGAACGTTTTCAAAATTATCTTTTTCTCTTAATTTTGTTCTTAAAAACTATGTTAGCATTTCTTCATCTCATTTCTCTAGTATTATTTGCAAATCAAGATCCTTCCATATTCATGCTATTTTTCTACTGGATAATGAGTTCTTCATATTGCATGTATTTATTATTATCTTTTTTTTTTTTCTTTGCGGTATGAGGGATTGAACTCAGGACCCTGTGCTTGCCAGGCAGGTGCTTCTTCTGCTGAGCTATCTCCCTGGTCCTTATTATTATCATTGTCAGCATTAAATACTGAAAGAGGCTCAGTACCTGAGTTTAAATTAACAATTACTGATATACATGGAATCTTAGCATGGGAAGAGTATTTAGAGGTCATTAAGTCACTCCTTTAGGTTATCCATGTCGTCCAGGCAGGAATGCTTATTACTAAATTATGCCCAACTCTGCCCCCTGTTTAATCCATTTGTCTCAGGTTTACTGAGTTTTGCTCAGAAATGTAACCTGCAATGTACATATATGTTGTTTAATAGGCCTGCCATTGTCAGTTACAACAACTTAGTGGCCAAATAGCAATTTATTCCCTCGGAAGTCTGAAATCAAGATGATGTCAGGCGGCATACCCTCCAGAGGCTCTGAGGCAGAAGCCATCCTGTGTGTCTGCCAGCTTCTGAGACTTTCGGCCACATTACTTCAGTTCCTGCCACCATCTTCACCTTGCTTTCTCATCTGCCTGTCTTTGTTCTGCTTCTTTTATAAGACTTTAGGGCCTGCCCATGTAATCACTTTCCATGTTTCTCTTACTGAACATGCGGCCTACCCTTCATGATGGTCTCATCTCCAGATCTTTAATTACATCTGGAAACTCCTTGTGACATTCACAAATCCTAGGGGTTAAAAAACATTGACCTTTCTTTTTAAGGGCTACCAATCAGCCCACTTTACCATAATACAGCCTTTCCTGTCTTTTTAAAACCTAGTCAACTCATCATAAGAGTTTATCCTTTCAATCACTTACCTGTACAAATCTACCCCTATTTTAGGAGAAATATTCTGACTTTTTCAGTTGTTCTTTATGTGATATAGCTTCTGAATTCTTCACTGGCCTTTGCCCTATTCTGACTTCTTTGTAGACTTATAATCTATCTGTAGGCTAATTAAACCTGAGATCTTTTTTCTATTATGGTTTTTCTTTTTGCTAATTTTCTTTTATATTATAGTTCATCTGTAACACTTTCAATGATCAAAATTCTTGAATAGAAGTATTAGTGGATTAAATGAAGACCTTGATTCTAATTATTTTTTCCTTCTTACTAGCTGTGTAACTTTACGTTAAAAGACATTTAACCTATCACTTCCTTTAACTATAAAATACCTACTAATGTCAAGGGAGTTATAATTCCATGCCATCTTGTGCCAATTTTTAAAATGTACTTTAGTAAACACATCTCATGGGTCTTCTTTTAGGTGGTGAAGATTAAGAGAGTGCTATAAGAATTTCCGTGTATTTGGGCTAGTAAGATAGCTCAGTGGTCTAAGCACCTGCATTGGAAGGACAAGGACCTAGGTTCAATCCCCAATACTGCATGTCTTGCTGGCCCCACACTGTGCTAGTCTCTACTGGATATGGTGGTACACACCTGTAATCTCAGTGCTGGGGAGGCTGAGACAGGAGGATCATTATAAGTCCAAGCTGCATAGCGAGACCCTGTACCAAATACATACATACTTACATGATTAAAAACAAAAAGAATTTCTATGAATTCATCTTTTGATTTATAGAAATAGCTTAGGTGAATATAAAAAACAGTAAGAATTCTTTTACCTCTTTGATTTCTTGAAGATTTTTGTGTTGACAACATTAAACCTCTGCTACAGCGACATTAAAGTTATATCTTTTCATTGTAATCATATCCAAAATAATTGTGGAGTTTCAAATACTTCTTCACTTAAGAAACCTAATTTGAACAAGTACAGTGGAATTACAGTTCACGAATGCTTTTGTTTGCAAACAGGCTTGCAAATAGAAGCGTTTGGCAGAATTTTATTTTTCTTTGCAAATTCTGCATCAGGTGACAAACATGACCACATCCATCTTTCCCACACAAGAAGATACAAATGTGGACATCTTTTCCAAAAGTGTAGAAGTGGGGCCGGGGAGATGGCTCAGTAGAATAAGTGTTTCCCTGCTAAGCACAAGGGCCTGAGTTCAATCCCCAGTTCCGCAAAAAAAAAAAAAAAAGCCAAAAGTGTAGAAGAAAGTTGTCCAAAGTTATAGAACAAAACGTTTGTGAACTGAATTACCTCTGTAGTAGTGTATCCATAAAAAGAAACTATAGGGAAGGCAGATTAATTCCAAGATTCAGGATTTTTATGTCCCTATAGATTGCTTAAAATATCTTTTTGAATGTCTTTAATCCCTCTTAACCTTAAGTTTGTTATATCCAGATAATCAGAAGTCTTCTGGGCTATTTTTATCTAGCATATATTTGCAATAGAATATCAATAGATAGTAATTAAAGGCACATTTAAATAAAAATGTAAAAAAATCAAAATTATTTTGTAAACTCTTCTGTTTCAAAGATAGCTATTTCAGAAGTGTTGCTTTTAAAAGCTCTGATGAAAACTTCCTTTGGGTGATTCAAAGTGAATTGCCCATTTTTTGCAATGGAGCAATTATTTCTTAAATGGCCACTTAGAAGCAATATGCTAAATTACTTCAGAGCGTAAGTGATGTATGCTCATGAGATGCACTGAGATGATCAGACTCATATAATGTTTCATTCTGACAATAAAAATCAGCAGAGCTGCAGGCCCAATCCGTTTTTTTAAACATTAAGCCCAAGAAGGGTAGAAAAGCAGTGGCTGGACTACAAATATCTCATTTGACTTAGCAGAAGAGTGTCTATAAAAGGATTTCTTAGTTTTCCAAGGAAATTGAAAATTAAAAGCTATGTTTGGATTGTCACAGAGCCTACTTCTAGGCAGTGAAATTATAGATCGGCCCTCAAAAGATGTGGCCACCCCATTTCGTCCTGTATGTTGCAGAACACTGCCACTGGGTGGTAGCACAGTCACACTTGATTCTCAGATACTATTATTAGAGATTTTTGAGCCAACTAATCATCCCCATTTACAAGGATAAATGCCCAAAAATTTCAACAGCAGTGATTGTTAAATATTAGAGTCTATGAGAGATTTCAAAACCATCTACTTTCTTTCCTTGCCCAAACTAAAATTTTTGTGTGTAGCTTTTTAAAAACTGACCTCTAACTTAATACGTCCTTCAATAAATCACTGCTTTCTAGGCAGCCTATTCCTACCCTGAATACTTGTTAGCAGAGGGAACTTCCTCGTCTTTACCTCAAATCTGCTAACCTAAAACTGCTTACTCATTATACTGCATTCTGCCAGTCATACCAAACCCCCCTCTCTCTGCCCTGCCATTGCTTTCTGTTTCCTGCTGGATTCTAGGGTACAGGGTTTCCCCATCCACAAGCTACTGATCTTTACTAAGCCTCAAGGTACAGAAGATCAAAGATGTAAATCATCAAAAAGAAATATAGCAGTGTGTGTGTCTTTTCTTTTGTGTGTCTGCAGTAGTGTTTTTTTCCTTTTTAATTCGCCATTGATTTTAAAGCAAAGAGAGTATTTTGAGTTAGGGGGAAAAAGCTGAAAAGGTAATCAAGGAAACTATAATTCAGACTTAAAAAGGAAACAGAACAATCTTTGAAATTTGTTTGGTAGGGTCTGGGGAGATAGCTCAGTAGGATAAGTGCTTGCCTGGTAAGCACAAGGGCCTGAGTTCAATCTCCGGTTCTGCCAAAATAAATAAATAAAAATAAAATTTGTTTGGTGATCATAGCTTTGTAGACAAATGGAAGAGCTTTTATCCTCTGAGGAGCTGCAAGATTGAGCAATTTTTTTTTTTTTTTTCATTTTTCAGATTACACTAGATGTGTTGGCTGATATGGGTCATGAAGAATTGAAAGAAATAGGCATCAATGCGTATGGACACCGCCACAAATTAATAAAAGGAGTAGAAAGACTTTTAGGTGGACAGCAAGGTGAGCTATTTGGAAAATTTTTCAGAAATCAGTGATACAAGATGAATGTCAAGGCTGGCATTGGCGCTCAGGCAGTGGGACCATAAGGTCTCAGCATATAATTGTTCCGGAATAATCATGTCTTCTGCATGTCAGTGGTTGGCATCCCACTCCCATCATACCCAGAGATCTGGGCATCCTTCTGCCTTTTCTCCCTGTACTTTACATCCTAAGTCCTCTGTAACCTCTAGAGTGTACTGCTTTTTCCCCACTTATTTTACCTAATTCAAGCCACTACCACCATTCCTGATGGCTCCCAGCTGTGAGGCTTGTCTCCGGCCTTCACCATTGCTTTCCATGCTTTTCTCTGCAGTGTAACCAGAGGGTTATTCCCAATGAGTGTATGCTAAAATCTCTGTGGTTAAAACCCTTCAGTTGGATCCCATAGCTTTTTGGGTGGAATCAGACCCCACAACCCAATCTTCATAATCTGACCTTGAACAATTCTCCCTTCCTCGTGACTGTCAGCTCAGTCTTTTTCCATTGTCCTTTGTTGTTACAAGCCTCTTACAGATTTCTTGCTTGTGTTTATCATTTCTCTATTTGTTGGACGTACTTTCACTGCAGGGAGCCAAGGGAATTAGTCAGTCTACATAGCTAATAAAATTTCAAGGTGACAAACTAAAAAGGAGGTTTCTGAATTTGACTGATGCTTATTTGTCTGTATTTTAGACCATACATGAAATTATAAGGATAATGTATTATAAAACTACTGTGACTTTCAAGTCACCCAAGAAGAAGGTTTAGATAATAATTCCTATATTTTAGACTTAATTACATTGTAATTTCAGTGTGGTACCGGTTTGAGTCAGACATATCTTCACTACTGATTTCAGCTTAACAACTGTTTGTTGAGAGACTTTCTCTATACAGAGAGCTCACTAATAACAGATAAAATAGATCCCTGAGCACATCTCCATTTCTTATCTTAGTTGTATTTGTTTAATATATGTTTGATATTTAAATTGAAAATAGTTTAGACTCATACCAGAATGCCAATATTTATGACTCTTTTTCTCTCCCAGGAACCAATCCTTATTTGACTTTTCACTGTGTAAACCAGGGAACGATTTTGCTAGATCTTGCTCCAGAAGATAAAGAGTATCAGTCAGTAGAAGAAGAGGTAATGGACTCCAAAACTGTTAATTTTCCTTTCCTGAGTCTAGAGTTAGGCCTGCCCTTCCAGAAGGCATAAGCTCATCTTATACTACTATATGATCCCATACATACTAATCAGTCTCCTTTAGCTGTTGCAATGGAATATTGCTGAAATTAAAATATGACTTTGGATTAGAACCATGCCACATTGTTTTCACTTATAAGCCTATCTCGTTTTACAGCAGATCTGACTTTTTAATGTAGAAACTTCCTTGAAACTGTTTGTTATATTAGAATGCTACCTAAGGTAATATGGAATGAGAATCTTGCCTCATTGATAGCAGGTATCTTCTAATCTTAATTTTTATGTAGTTCTAAAATATATCTAATTTTCACATATGTTCAGAAGCCTGCTGTATAATTCTCAAGCACTGTAGTAAGGCTATTTGTATGGCCCACGTGGTGCATCAGTGGCATGGAGATTCCCTCTCTGTTGATGGCTTGTGCCTCACTTCTCACCCGTAATTTCATTATTATAAGTAGGCTGCCTGGTTCTACAGTTGTGCAAAGGTATAAGCAGATAAAGATGTACTCATTTGTTTTTAAGTAACATTCATGTGATTTTCACTCTCAAGTTGGGAAATCAAGACCATTGTCCCCGAGCAGTATTTTGGCTCATGCTTATTAGCCAGCTTCTCAGGAGGACATCCTGTTTGCTGGCACTGAATGGCCTTTTGTTGCCCCAGACTTGCCTTGTACATGCTAGACGAGAACTCTACCACTGACTACATCTCAGCCCAAAAAATATGGGTCTTTAAAAAAGCTTTATTTAGTTTTCATAATTTCAGTTAGAGTAGCAGAATGCATAGTGGGAGAAGAAAGCTATTCCGTTTAGTTCATTGAAGATCGTATTCACCTTGCCCTTGTCTATGTAGTTAGACCTCAAGTACCTAACATAAGGACTGTTGGGATAATGTGGAATGCTTCACCTTGGGAATAAAAATATACTGGATTTTTAGGAATTATTTTTAGCATTTGTCTAAGGGGGTATTAATCAGTGTGAAGAGGTTTGATCTCAATACAATGTTGTTTCTCTGTCTCCATAGCATAAAATAGTAAATGTAGATGATTTAAAGTGATATTGTCTGTTTCTCAGCTGTGTTTATGGGAAAATCTTTCAAAGCTTCTGTGAGAAAATATATAAATGTAATATGACTACTTACAAAAGTACTTATCTACTAAATGTGTTAACCAACTAGATTTATTAGTTGAAACGATATAAAAATTTAAATATTGAAAACAATGGAAGGAGCATCATTAATGTTACACTCTGGCTTATTAATTAACTTATTAATTAACTTCATATTTTCATGAAGTTAATTATTACATTTTGTTTTATAGATGCAGAGTACTATTCGGGAACACAGAGATGGTGGTAATGCTGGTGGGATATTCAACAGATACAATGTCATACGAGTAAGTTTAAAACTTTATAATAAAAACTGTACTGCAAGAATTGCCTAAAAGTCAAATCTAAAGAGTAAAAAATTAAGTTGTATTTTCACACTGTTAAAAATAATTGCCTATTACCTGATATCAGATTCTGTCACTACAGTGCAACCTGTAACCCCCAGGACCATGGCTCACTAGAAACTGAAACTGAGACTCCCTTAAACACCATTCTGAAGGCGAAATCAGTGGTGATGAATTTATGAATGAGTCTCCCAGCTCATCCACACTTTGGACTGTACCAAGGATTTTATCTTTTGAAAGTACAATGAAAGGTCCAGATTGTCAGTGTACTTGAGTCAGTAATGATATGAGAATAAATGCATCTCTTAATGGCAACATCTTCATTTGTAGTTTAAAATAGGTAGCTGTTAATGCTTTTCCAAAGGGGCATCATGAATAAAATCTATTGAGAATGAGTTTAGTACTTTGAGCTAGCAAACCTGTGGAACTTACACTGCTGTCCATTGGTATTTATTAGAGAGCTTTTTTTAAAAAAGATAGATTTATAGGACCCCCATTTCATAAAATTCATTAAGTATAGGAACAACCTCTTTTTTTTTTTTTAACTCCTGACATGAGTTTGAGGTAAGAGCCTAATTCTGGTACAAAGCAGCAAATATTATAACTAAAAATTTTATCACTGATAGCCAGTGTATTAGCTGAATACTGACCTTGGCAACTTTGTTATCTTTAAGGATCTTCAACAAACAAAACAAATTGACTTCACATAGAGGAAACCATAGTAAATGATAAACTTATATTTTACTGATAACTAGCTTCTTTCTTCTTCATAAAGATTCAGAAAGTTGTCAACAAGAAGCTGAGAGAGCGATTCTGTCACAGACAGAAGGAGGTGTCTGAGGAGAATCACAACCACCACAACGAGCGCATGCTATTTCACGGTGAGTAGCCTGCGGTAATTGTGCTCATCTGTCTGGGCTTCTGTAAAATGAGTAAAATTA
>NW_004524629.1:2787914-2797354 GCF_000260255.1 Octodon degus
TGTGTATAATAGTTAAATAAGATTCTAGAAAAGTGCTTAACTAATGTATATTTATATTTTTAGGTTCTCCTTTCATCAATGCCATTATTCATAAAGGGTTTGATGAACGACATGCATACATAGGAGGAATGTTTGGAGCTGGGATTTACTTTGCTGAAAATTCCTCAAAAAGCAACCAGTATGTTTATGGGATCGGAGGAGGAACAGGCTGCCCCACGCACAAAGACAGGTCTTGTTATATATGTCACAGGTGAGCGTCTGGCCTTTGGTCTAACACTTGCTGCCCTCTATCAAATTCGTTTCTTGGGCTCTGTAAAAGCCACAGGTTTTTTTCATCCTTGCTTCCTAATAAATACAGGCTTAGAGGTAGGCTAGGAATGGCTGGGCAGCCTCTGTGCTGGTGGGAGTCGTGGGAGCAGAGCTGGTGCCAGTGGTGGAAGCAGGCCCATGCCCGCCAGGCCTGGGCTGGAATGAATCCTCCTGCAGCTACACTGCTCCCCGCTCCACATGCCTTGCTGCAGAGTCCGATCAAGGAAAGCCTGAGGATGATCTCTGTGGAACAGAAGGCCCCTAGCTCGTGCTGCACTTGAGCAAGACACAGCTTGGATCAGTGAGCAAGCTCCAACTTAGCCTCTCTAGTCTAGTGTTACTGTTTGTCTGGGGGCAGGGCGTATTAGCTTTAAAACCATCCCAAAATAACAACTTTGCAGTAATGACACACAAATGAATATTACCATTTTAAGTAGCATTTCAAAATTCAGAAATAGGAAAGCATTGCAGCATATTTTTTGTGAACTCAGTGGGGAAAAAAAACAGTATTTCCCTTCCGGCCAATGGTAAAATCATACAGTATATTTATGCTTTAAAAAGATCAAGATTTATTACATTTCTTTTTAAACTAATGAACTGCAGTCTTTTTGCAAAGTCAAGATAATAAAATAGCTTGGGATTTAGTTAAGGCCTTAAGAACAACATATGATCTTTAAATGTCTTATAACTAATGATCATAGAACTTTATCTTTTTCAGTTACTTTATGAAAAAATTTCTAGTCCCCATCAGTTCTAAGATATATGCCATATGCTCAGAGGGAAGCATCTTTCCACCGTGAGTCTGATTAAGAACACAGAAATTCCTAAGGATATATAGCATCCAAAAATTAGATTGTTGCAAGCGTAACTCATGCAGAGACAAAAGAAACCTAACTAAGTAATGAAAGTGAACCTAGATGAAGAATAAACTTAGACACACAAATTTATGTCCTAATCAGGATTTCCTAGCAGATCCTAAAGTGAAAGCATTTGATTGACACGTCCCTCCACACAGCCTGGTAGCTGTTTGCAGCAGTGGTGGAGCCTTTTAGAGATCAGTGCCCAATGTGCAGCCCAAAACCTACATACTTAGCGCGGAGTGCCAACCCTGTAGTTAAACCTGAATACTGAGGTTGCAGTTTAGTAAAAAACCTCATACATTAACATCTTTTGTCTTAGAAGAAAAACAACATGTGCTCATCGGGTTCATCACCACTGGTTTATGGTAAATCGGTATCTCAGTTCCCATCCACTCATACACATAAATTTGAAACTACTATTTAAATTAGCATGCCTTATGTTATTTTTAATCAATAAATTTAACTGTTATATCATTCTAAAATTTAAAGTTTCCATCAAAGCATTAGTTTTCTTCTTCTTCTTCTTCTTCAGACAAATGCTTTTCTGTAGAGTGACCCTTGGGAAATCCTTTCTGCAGTTCAGCACCATGAAAATGGCCCATGCCCCACCAGGACATCACTCAGTTATTGGTAGACCAAGTGTCAATGGGCTGGCGTATGCTGAGTATGTCATCTACAGAGGAGAACAGGTATGTTTCCCATCACATAAGCATGGCTGAGTTACTAAACGTGTCAGCACAGCAGATCAAGACCGTCTTAAGATTTAAGAAAAGCTTTCTGTGGAATATTACTACATAGTATGAGAACGTTAGTCACTTCCAGTACCAGTATGGAGTTTAAAGTAACTTGACAGAAAAGACTTTTCTTAACCTCATCTCATCCCTTTTACTAATGCAGTTTAATGTCTGAAATCTCTCTGGACTTTGATAGGATTAAACAGTGCTTTGAACTTTGCACAGAGATAATTCAGTAGCCTAAGTAAGCAGCACTCTGATAAGGAGCCTGAAGAAATTCATGCCAGTAGAGTCTTCAATATCCCTGACTAAAATTTGTGTATGTCAGAGGTCACATTAAACAGCATGTACCAAAATGCACATATTGACTCCTGACTCCTCTGCTTCAGCAGCCATTCTACAAACAAAAAGAAGGCATTGTACCAGGTGCTGGCGATAGTTTTTGGGTCTGTGTAGAACGTTGGGTAGGCTCAGTCACCGCTGCAGCCCCCACAGTAAGCGAAGCTGTAGTGGTCTTTCCCCTAACAGCAGGGTGAGTAGTCTGTCTCTGTCCCTTACAGGCGTACCCGGAGTATCTCATCACATACCAGATCATGAAGCCAGAAGCTCCCTCACAGGCCTCAACAGCTGCAGAGCAGAAGACCTAGTGAATGCTCCCTGGTAAAGGCCACATCAGATCCAACTCTGGGACTGGATTGCGTGGATTGTTTCAACAAAAAAAATCAATATTCTTAATCCCTGACAGCCTAGAAATAAGCTGTTTGTCTTTTATAAAGCATTGCTATAGTGATGAATATAGTATGAGTAACTGATACATACTCAACTACTACTGTTCCCTTTGAGGAAATGTTTACAGGGGTGGCCTTTTAACATATCTCAGGCTCATTTTCATCACAGGTATCCATTTCTAAAGCAAGATTGTTTTGATCTAGACTTGGAAATGGAAGAAGAGGAAACACAAACAATACTGTTTCAAATGCTCACAGTTCACACACTACATTTGCTTTATTAAATGTGGCTCATGTATATAGCAAATACATACAAATGCAGGCTTATTTTTAGTTTTTTTGCAGATATGCCTCATTGGCATGTTTTTGTTTTTTGTTTTTGTGTTAGTTTTTAACTTTTACTTTGAAAATGAGCCAGAACCTTCCTTCCTGAGGATCATTTGCACAAAGTCACACTGACTAAAATCATAACAATGCAACCCCAGCTTCTGGCTGCGCAAGATTCTCCTTCTTCTGTTTTGTTACTCTTTGTGTATCTGTGCTTCTTGTTAACATGAATTGAGATGAAAAGGAGAAACATCAAGTTTTAGTTTTCTTTTATGAATTGGCCCGTCTTACAGGGAAGGCACAAATATAACCTGACTTAGCAGCTCCAAGGAGAGAGGAGTCGGAGCTGGGAACAGCCCCTTGCTCCTGCCAGGACAGCCCGCGCAGGGCACTCGGGTCAAAGCTGGAAATCACAGGAAAGAGTGGAGCAGGCGGCTAAGGCCTTCCTCACCCGGGGAAGCTGCTGGGAGCTGTTGCAGGAGCAGCATCAAGAAGGATGAGGAGCGTGTGGTTCTGTGCCACTGCAGCCCCAGAGTCAGGCACGCCCCAGAGAACACACACTTCCCTTCACTGAATCCCTGCCACCAGAACTGTCACCCCCAAATTAGCTGCCTTATTTCCAAAGTCAATGGAATTATTGTACATCATTAGAGTCCCCAAAATATTATTTTATTGTCTCTTTAGAAATCTAGGATTTCAATCCTATGTAGTAGATGGATATACACAAATGCAAGAACTTTTTATTCTAGATCTGGGGTTATTTTCAATGGCAAGCTTCAAATAGTTTATAAAAATCCCTGTGCTAAAGGGCTAGGGATTTGGCTCAGCAGTAGAATGCTTGCCTAGCATGCTGGAAGCTCTGGGTTCAGTCCTCAGCACCAAAAGCAAGAAAAGAAACAACAAAAAAAAAAAATCTCTGTTCTAAATTTTTAAACCACTTCTTCAAACTTCTGGATATATTTAGACAAAGAGAACAAAAATTGAAACCAAAGTCCTTTCAGTTATTTTTCTAAATGAAGATGATAGAGAAATATCATACTGGTTTGTTTATTTGATTTTGTTTTCTTTTGTGTGTATGAAAGTACTGCTTGTTTTAATCAACATTTGCCAAGAGCACACTGACACTTACAAAGAAATTGTCTGACACAGTTCTTACACTTGCCCTGTTCACCTTAACTGAATTTTGAATTAAATGTATTAATTTATTTACACGACATGCCATACATCTCCTCAACCTTGGAGCAAAAGCAATATAAACTTGGTGGGAAAACTGTGTGATACCAATTTACCATTTCAGTTTAGAGTCCTGGAAACTAATTGGGGTTTTTAATGCAGGCCATTTCAGCTGGGACCTCTTCTAACCTCCAGAAATGAAACAAGTGATTACTTGCAGAAATCTAGAAATAGGTTGTCAAAATGCACATCTACCTTTACCTTTTTCTTTTCTTTTTCTTTTTTGGCTTAAGTTCACCGTTGGAACTAGGCATTATGCTAGTTTGTTTGAATTTTGTAGCTGAATCTTGGATGGGCCCTCAAAACTAAATCAAGAATTGGCCCAGTTGTTGCTTCTATTGAAGTTTCAGTGACCCAAACTTGGTGTTTATGTCTTGGCTGTGTGTTTAATGACATTAGAATTCCATATAAAGCTTCAAAATTTGACATTCATTAAGAGGGCTTTTTTCTTCTTCTTTCTCTTCTTTTTTTCCTGTGTGTAACACAGCGTTAAAGAAATTGCAGTCTTTGTAGCTTTCAGTAGCTGTCAAGTGTGTATTACTTTGCCCCTGCTCCCAACATAGTTTAAAATGATAAACACAGCTGTAATTTTTAGTTAAGTGAGAGTTAATATGGAACAGATATGGAAAGCTTTATAGCGTCATTAAAAAGGTAAACCACTACCAGACTGTGGTTGTATGTTGTGTCATTGCCATCATACTCACTAGATGAATGGATGTGCTAGTTTTAAACTTGGGCCTTACACTTGAGAAGTTAAACTGTGGTTCCTTATTTAAACTACCAGTGTTCAGTGTCTGCTGTTCTGTGTGCCAAGTAAAGGTTCTGTCTATACAGAAAACATATGCAGTGCTCTGGTCTTGTAACAGTTTGGCTGTATTGTAGTTCTTGAGAGAAGATTGTGCATATATTATTTTCTGAAGAGAGAAAATTAATGGACATACCACAGGAGCCAAAAACATTTTTTCAGAACTTGAAAACCAAAGGTCATCATCAGTATACTCATCAAAATTAGCAAAAATTACATCCAAAATTTACATCTATACCAATATGGAGAACCTTCTAAAATATTAAATCATGGCATTAAATTGGGCTGAAATCTATTTCTTGAATTTACACTATATAACAACACTACTAAGTTCAGGACTCCGCTCAAATGACCCCTCTGCTTCCCAAGCCACACGGAATAGAGAACCGGGCATCTCCACAGCTTTACTTCTGAATCAAAGGGCTTCTCTAGATCTGAGGGTTCCAATTCACTTGTGGCCAATGGAATCCTTAACTCAGGCATAAAATAAGTGCTCTGGACACTTTTCTCCATCTACTGGACCTTTGCTTTTCCCCAAGTTGCTAGTCTGGAATAAAAAAAGCTTAAACGGTTCATTCTTTACTTTGAGTCTTCCATAAAGAATCGAGATCCCTTTCCATTTTCACATCACAGCCAGAACTGGATTTAGGCCTCACCTGTTCTCTGTTCAGAAGATTCTGCCACTTGGGTAAAAAATGACAGCATGGAGCCTAGTGCACCCAGGATTCTTATTTACTCTTTTCGTGGAGTTCAGAATGTCTAGCTTTTCAGCGACATAAGTAGAGTAAACAATATTAGGATATTTCAGGAAATAGCATCCTTTACTCCTTTGAACTTGATGCTAGACTAATTTTCTTTGCTCTCACAATAGCAAAATGCATTGAAATATGCACAAAATACCTGAAAATGGCAAATAAATAGATTTACATTCTGTTATCATAGGAATTAGACGAAAAATGAAAGTTTTGTTAATGATGGGAAACAACATTCAAATGCAATAAAGTCGTCTAGGCCTTTGTCTATGTCACTGTATTTCCCAATGGCATGAGGAATTACTGGACTCTGCTTCCCCTCTTTTGTGAAACATGGGCACTGTCTGGATTCCTGTAGATGCCTCCCAAACTGAAGTGGTGCGTGTCTGCAACGCCTGTCCTCAGCATGTCCGCGTCCTGTTTGTGTGGCTTCCATGACACTCAGCCATCATACCGTGTTTTCTGTTAGGCTAGTTGTGTTGCATAGAGCTATGGACTTTCAACATTCAGCAGATATTCAAATTTGACATTAAAATAGGGTTTCATGTACCTGAAATTTATTTAAAGACTGCAGTTAAGTTTGATTAATGTCAAATGAATGACAGAAAGTAGTATTTGAGTTATTGTTAGACACAGCATATTAAAAGGAAATCCATTCAGAATATACCACCTGGAAACTTTTTGTACATTCTGCAATTAAAATACTTCAGCTTAAGAAAGCCTTAACTGTGGCAGAAACTTTAACCTTTTGTTTTCTAATAAATGCAACATTGTAATTCTATTTCTTAGTGTTTGGAAGGCATCAACAAGTTGGCATGTCTCCGCACATTTTCGTACTTGTTGAGCTTATATTATTGGGGCACACTGCGTAAATTATACTCTCTGACATGCAACAATGGAGCTGATATAATCGATCCATTCCAATTTCTCCAACCTGAAATTCCTCAGCAACCAGATTTTTGGTTAGGAAAAATATTTAGAACACTCTCAAAGTCTATGAAGATGTGTATATGTGGCTATAGGAACAACTGTGATGCTGTCTAGAATTTGAGTGATATACAGATTTTTTAATCATTTAAATTATATGTTATGAGATATTAAAGTGAGAATCTGTAGGAAAGCTGAAGTCTTTATATGCTCTAAGGCCAGAGCAGTCATGCTGTCACCACTTTACATCTCTGCCCAGGTCTGCCTCCTGTGAGGTAGCACCCACCTTGTGAGGCATGGCCTCGTGACCCCACCTTCTTCCCCTATCTATCCCGCACTGTATACCTGCGCTCACATACACAGTTCCTTTCAGTTTTCTCTCATCCTTCAGAACCCAGATGGTTCTATTTTTTATCTGTCTGCCCACATCTGTGAACAGTCCTGAATGCCCATTACTGATTCAGAGCAAAGCTGTAAACCCTGGTAGCAGGGCAGAGTCCCATATACCCTCCTGCCTCTCCAGAGATCAGGAGGGAGAACTAGGAAGCCCACAGTGAAGAAAGATAGAAAGCAGCCAAGATCTTCGAGGCTGACCTTTGACCTACGAGGTGACCTCGACCATACAGTAATCGTGTCCACTGCACAGACTCCATGTGTGTACACTGCTTCTCCCCTCGTTTTGTGCTCGTCCTATCTTTGTGGTGGTATTTGTCTTTGATACCTACAAAACTAAAACGGTACTTCAGTGAATAAAGTTTCTCAAAACATTTACAAAACCAGCTTTGAGGAAATCTAGAATTTTTCTGGCAATAGCATTTGGAATAGTAATTGTATTTTCTCGTTGTGATGTTAGTCTGTGTAAGTAAACAATGTAGTGACCTTTGGGTTTTTTTTGTTGCTGTTGTTTTTAATTCCCCCTACAGTGGCAGGGGGTTTCAACCTCTGTATCTTTCTGTTTTGCATTTGTGTATTTGTAAGATTGTCAGATTAAATACACAATGCCCAGTTAAATCTGAATTTTAGACAAGCAGTTTCTCAGCTTAAGTATGTTTCATATGGTATTTGCATATTCTTACAGGTAAAGTATTTGTTATTTATCTGAAATTAAAGTTTAACTGAGCTCTTTTTTTGTTTTGTTTTTTGTTTTTACACTTGCTTTTCTCAATCTGGCAACTCTCTTGACTCGGTCACAGAAAGTCACTTACAGCATGTAAATTCTTCATTAATAGTCTTCATTATTTTTCACCTGGAATGGAAGATCTTTTTCCACTCTGCTTACTTCCAAAAGAGGGCATCAATGAACTTTGGCCTGCCTCCATGGTGGGTTTCTATTTAAAACATCTTTGTGATTATATTTAACCTGTACTTGTGCTTTGGCTTAATGTCTAACTTACAGTACTTGTAATTGATTAATATTCAATAAAAGCATTTTTAAAATATAGGATGTGTTTGGCAGTTATCGCTCAAGAGCCTTTTTCCCATTTCTTCGTTTTCTCCTGACCAGCCTCAACATGACTGACCTCAAGCGCAGAATTCACTCCAGCTCTCTTGGACCCATTTCCTTGTGAGCTGCAATGTGAGTGTTTCTTCTTACCTCTGAGTCCATGTAGGAGGAGTGGAAGTGCAGCAGAGGCAGGAGACAAGGTGCTGTATCGAATGTCTGAAGCAGGGCTGTGGGCACTCAGACTCCAAGAGCAGCTCCCAGGCCACCACCCCTCACTGCCCAGACTCTGTCCCCTCTTACTAGAGGAGAGAAAAGCAGAATACCTGCTTGTGCCACAGTCAGTTTTAAAGACCTAGCATAGCATCTGCACAGAGAACAAAGGACATTTTTCCTTTCACACTCCATCCCTTTTTCCACACCCAGTGATCCATTGCTTAAATGCAAAGCTAGAATTTTAGCAGTGACTTTTTTAGCAGAGGGATTATCAGAGTCAAAAGGAGACCTAGAATTAAGTACTTGGATGCACTCAGTAACCCTGCAAAGTGTGGCTGCCACAGAGCGGATGGGGTGAGCCGGGTGCATTTCTACACTGTCACCAATGACCCTTCCGAATGGATCTTTTGATGTCCATTCTACAGGTAAACAAACTTGAAGTAGTAAAATTTGTATCAGAATACTTTACACTATATGCCTGAGTACCAGTTGACATGTACCAATCCCTGACTATGGAGTTGTGCAGCCTAAGTAAAGTTGAAGAGTCGACACCACTGTTAGATTTCATGTCATCATTAACTCGTGAGATCAGATCCTAAATACCATCAGACTCCAGTGGTCCCCTATAGTCATTGTGTAAAATTAGGAATTATCTGAGTGGTGCACGAAAAGCAAATGGACTATGGAATAATCTAAAATTTCAACAACTTAGTTTGTGACCCCATGTCTCCAGTGAGAGGCAGCAGGCCCTAAATCTTCAGCGCTTAGCTTCGCTTGCATTTCCTCCTGTTATAAGCCTTAGATGGTACAAAAACTCTCCATCTAGGAGCACCCAGCGCGGCAATGGAAATAAGAGCTAGGTCATTGTCTTCCATCGAGTTGAGAACTAAGTGCCAGGTGTTTAGAGCTTTCAGTGATGGAGCAACTGTCGGGGACCCATGTACCATAGGTTCACACCACTGACCTAGACACAAAAAAACTACTTTCCACTGAGGTGAGGTGTATGCCTTCATTCTGACCCCCATCCTTTACAGCTGGTAAGATAGCTTCAAGTAAATAAGACAGTAGGTACCATGATGATTGCATACATGATTCTTTTTTTTTTTTT
>NW_004524629.1:2797465-2834461 GCF_000260255.1 Octodon degus
GCATGTGGTGCTGGGGGATCGAACCGCGGTCCCTGATGCTTTTGCCAAGCTTGTTCTAAGTAGGTGCTTTAGACCACTGAGCCATCTCTCCAGCCCCCATGATTCTTGACATACAGTATATTTCCTAGCCTACAAGTGATTCATAATAAAGTAAGTCTGTTCATCTTTCATAATTTTACTTCCAAGTAAGTCATAATTTAGAGCATAAAGTACAAGGTAGCCACGGTCATTGGGAGTATGCAGAAGCTAAAGTTCAGTATTTTCTCTGATGGTTATATGATACAAGTGTGTATGTAGGTGAAATTCACTGAACTCTAAAGATTCACACATTTGCAGTTTTTAACTTCAGTTTAAAAAAATTAAGGGCAAGGATTCAAAAGTTGATTGGAAGCGCTGTGTGAAGCTGTTGGACTGTTGCTGGGAAAGCTTCTGATGTTGAGGTTATTCTGCAGCTGCAGCATCTGTGGAGTGGCAAAGGAGACAGACTAGCAACAGTTTTAAAGGAGAAAACAAAGTTGGGGAGAGACACTGTCCAACTGCCCAATGTGCTGTAAAGTTGTAGTATGTGAGACAATATGCCATTGGTAGACGGGCACTCATATTTGATCAATGAAACAGCCTATATAATCAACTGAGCTTTAGTAAAGGAGTTCAGGCAATACTGAAGCAAAGACACTTTTCAAATGGTGCTGGACAAACACATGACAAAAAAATGTGCATTCAAACAAAATAAGAGCTGGGGAGATAGTTCAGTGGTTTAAGTGCCTGCCTGGCAAGCACAAGGTCCTGAGTTCAATCACTAATACCAAAAGAAAAAAAAAAAAAATGGTTGTTATATTAATAAAAAATAAATAAAAATAAAAGTGCTGGTCAAATAGCTCAGTTTATTAAAGCGCCTCCAAGCAGGTGCAGGGGCAGGGGTTCAATTCCCGGACCTGCAGTGCCAGCCCTGCCCCCGGGGCATGCTGAGGCGATAAATGAGACTGGGAGTGGTGTAATCCCAGCTCTTGGGAGGCTGTAAGCAGGCAGATCACTATGAGTCGGATCTAGTAGTGAGACCCTAAACACCCTGTAGACTCTTCACTAAAATACAAAATATAAAAAATAAAAACAAGACCCTGCACCTTATGAAATTGACAGAAAATAGATCATAGACCTAATTGTAAGAAAACTGAAACCCACTGAATAATGGGAGAAAAATCAAGATGATCTCTGGTGTGACAAAGTTTTTAGATATAATACAAAAGGCACAATAGAGGAAAGTGAATGGCTAAGTTAAGCTTCTTTAAAATTTAAAACTTGCACTCTGTGGGAAGCATTGTCAGGTGAATGAGAAGAAACACTACCAACTGGAAGAAAGTGTAGAGGACACATCTGATAAAGGGCTATTATTCAAACTATATGGAGAATTTACAAAACAATGAGAAAATTAGCAACCTGAGCAAAAGCCAAGAGATCTAAGCAGACAGCCCCCTAAAGAAAATCACAGAGCCACGAAGCATAGGAAAATGTGGTCAGCACTATAGGTCATCTGGGAGGGGAAATGTAAAACAATGACACTGCGCACCTCTGGGTGGTCCAAATCCAGAGCACTGCTAACATCAAATGGTCACGAGGTGGTGGAGCTACAGGAACCCTTCATTTACTGCTGGTGGGAGTGCAGAGCGGTACAGCCAAGTTTGGAAAAGAGTTCCTTACCAAAAGCAAACATTCTTACCGGATGATCCAGCAATCATACATACTCCTTAGTATTTTCCCAACAAATTGAAAATACAGCCAGACAAAAACTGCACTTGAATAATCATAGAACCTTTAGTCATAATTGTCAAAACTTGGAAATCAACACGATATAATGTAGTTAAAAAAAAAAAAAAGGATAAACTCTGTGGTACATCTGATAATGGGATATCACCCTGCCCTAAAAAGAAATGAGTTACCAAACCATGAAAAGATATGTAGAAAGTAAGCATATTTGCATATTCCTAAGTAAAAGAAGTCAGTATGAAAAGGCTAACCCTGTATGATCCCACCCATGTTCCAGTTAGCTAGGAGTCATGACACACACCTATAATCCTAGCACTCATGGGGCAGAGGCAGGAGGATCACTGCAAGTTCAAGGCGAGCCTGGACTACATAGTGAAACCCTGTCTCAAAACAAAATAAAATGGCCAAGAATTTAGCTCAGCAACACAGCACCTGCCTGACAAGCAGGCAATTAGGCATTTGATTCCAGGTGCAAAAAACAAATTACTCTAGAATGGTGCTAGGACGCTTCTGTCTGAGTGGATGGATGCCAGTGTCACCAACCACACAAAACAAAAACTCCAACTGTATGACATTTTAAAAGGCAAAATATGGAAGCAGTAAAAAGTTCAGAGAGATGAATAAGCAGATGACAGAGGATTTTTGGGTAGGAAACTATCTGATGCAGGTAACTGTCCTACTAACCTGTTCTGAAACTGTCTCATTGCTATTTTTTTCTCATTAAAATTAATTTTAAAAAATTTAAGAAAAAGAACCTGGGGAATGCACAACACCAAGCAGGACCCCCCCAAGTAAACTGTATGTGGTGTTAAGGCATCTATCATTTATATAACAAAAGTGCCACTGTGTGGGCAGATGCTGACACTCAGGGTGACTGGAGGAGACAGGGGTATAAGAACCTTCTATACTTCCTCTTTGTTTTGTTATGGACCTAAAACTAGCCTTAAAAAAATAATTTTCTTTTGAAACTGTGGTTTATTTATTTACTCAGAAACAAGATCTCGCTATGTTGCCCAAGCCAGTGCCAAACTCCTGGCTTCTCGTCCTCCTCCTGCCTCAGCCTCCCAGGTAGCTGAGGCTACAAGTATGCCAGTGTGCTAGGTTAGGTGTTTTCATTCTTCAAGAGAAGCATAGAAAGACATGTATATATGTGTAGGCACGAAGAAGAACCCTTCAGCCACCCAACTAAAGCTCAGGCTTCAGGCTGCTGAGGCAGCCCAGGTGCTCATCCCTGAACCTGGCCTGGTGGCTAAGGGCATGGGATGATTCCGTTTCATTTTGGCCTGAGCCACTAACTAGGACAGGGGGAGCGTCCCCTGGTGCACAGGAGGGATTGGACAATTCTGAGATTCTGTGAGTCAAAGCGGTGCACTGGTACTGAAAGATGAGGGCTGATGCTCACTGAGCAGTCCAGCCAGCAGTGGAGCCCCGGCTCCTGGCTCCTGATGTCCATGCTTTCCACTGAACTTCCTCCTGACAAGCTGGGAGCCAGTTCCTTAGTTGCTGCTCTGGCCAGACAGCTGCCGCACTGTCGCATGAGACCTGAGGTCCATTTTCAGAAGAGCATCCTGACTCCCTCTTCCTTCTGTGCTGTCTCTCTGAAATTCCTGGGCTGGGACTCAGGTGAGCCCTTTGTGAATTCTAGAAGAGAAGGTATGGATACTCTAGGCCCATCGATCGTGGGGCAAACTGATAGGAAACTTGACATCAGCAATGTTAAGTAGCTTTTCTCTGAAAGCCTCTCTGGGGAACTTGTGGGAGAAACTGACCTTTTAACCTCAGTGCCTTTGCCTTTCCTCTGTCCCCTTGCTTTCAGCCCTCTCCCCCAGGGAAGAGAGAAAGCCCATTTGTCTGTCAAGAACTAAGAGCAGCCACTGTACGTTTGGACTACATTTTTTTTCCATTGAGGTTCCTGTGCCTCACAATTGGCACTTTCTCTTGTTCTTCCTCCAGTTGCAGTCTGTACTTTCTGCTGCAACAGGAAGGTTCATCTAGGATGTGCTCTTAGATACAGGTCTGTTGGGTTCATGGGGTAATAAGTCAGAGGTCTTATGAAAGCACTCACCATAGGGAGGAAACAAATCAGTGTCTGTGTGATGTATGGTCCTCGTTCTTAGGTCTAAGAACCTCCCCGCCCTCATAGCACCAGGTGCAACCTCATAGAAAAAAAGGCAAATGTTAGAGCAAGGGCTCATGGGGATGCATCACCCTTACCCAGAACCTCTGGGGCTCCCCTTGCTTGCCTGTCTCAATCTGGCAGGCAGACAGTGGGTCACAGCCCCTCCATACTATAGCACTGGTGGATCCAGTACACATGGTATTGTCCTGGCTCATTGTTCTCCATATCATGCACTTAGTTGGGTAGAGACAGATGAACAAAGGACTCCAAGAGCAGGCTAGAGGTAAGCTCTGATGGGGCCTAAGTTAGCAGGTGCTTCATGCCCTCCTCACTTCCTCTTCCTCCTTACATGACACTTCTATAGCTTTCTACTTCCCTGTATTTCTTTAGGGGTAGGTTTGTCTTGCGATGTTTCTGGGTCAGATGGCATCAATATGTAATGAGCAGGCAGCATGCATGGTGGCTGAAAACTCAGGTTTAAATCCTTATTCCTGAATCAAACACCTGTGATCCTGGTCAAGTTGTTTAATCTTCCTTTACCTCCCTGTCCTCACCTATGAAGTGAAGATAATGTTGGGATCTACATCCTTATTAGGCCACTGTGAGGATTAAATCAATTAATACAAAGAACTTAGACTGCCACTTGACAAATATTAGTGCTTATTTTCTTGTAGGTCTGCTCTATGGAGGGGGCAGTGAGTACCTGTAGTGCTCTGTTGAGCTCAGTGACATACGTATGCTCAGTAGAAAGTAAGACTACAGCTGGTTAGTAATGCCCGTCAATGCAGGGGTAATTAGCAGCAGCACAGATGCCATATGTGACCACCCTAATACGGGCACAGAGCTAAATCTTCGATGCCCTCAGCCTGATGCACTTTTAGTGGGTTTCAGGAAGAAATCAAGGGAAAGATCTTGGCATCAGCAGGTAGAACACACTTGGATCCACCAGGGAATTTTAAAGACCACCTCTAGGTGCCAAAACCCTGTCAGAAGGGTTGGTTCTTGGGCGAGCTCTCAGATGATAAGTATTTGTGGATCAAGGATAAAGTTGCATTTTCAGGTTTTCTAAATAACTTTATCAGTGTGGTAGGATTTTTTTTTTTAATGATTACAAAACATTTTGACTTTTTTTTTTTTCCTACAAGAGACAGGCTCTTCTCTTATTTGAATCAGATGAGGCGTACAACTCTTCAATAAAGAGCAAGTACTTCCTGGGACTTCTGAGATGAGACTGTAAAGGGGAGCAGCTTGTACCTGTTTGCTGGGACACCCACCTGGAGCTGTTGTGTAAGAAATCTCACCACTCAGACTGCCGAGCTGGAGAGGGCTCTAACAGGAGCTCAAGGCACAGTCGCAACAGACCTGGACAGTACCAACTGCCAGACAGCAGGGGAGCCACCCCAGCTTTTAGATGCCAGCAGCACAGGCCACAGCACAAGCCATGGGCAGCCTGGGTGCTCAGTGTCTAGCAGTCCTGCTCCAACTCCTAACTGCCGACTTCATGTACAAAACAAAACAAGCATTTATGTAACTAAACTCTTGGATAAAAGAGATAGTAATGTGAGGAGAGGTTAGAAAGGGAAAAGGATAAATACACTTCTAAAATGAGCTGTAAATCAAAATCACAGTGGGAGTGTAGCATCTCTTACATGTGTGTACGTGGACCCATAAATGTCTATTTTAAGAAATAGTCCATAAACTATTTTATCACAGTAGTGATAGGTACAATGCAAAAGGACATGTCTCCTTCTTCTTGCCATGCTGTGAATGCGTCCCCCAAAGTTCATGTGTTGGAAGTATGATCCTCAATGCAACAATGTAGTAGAAGTATGGGGCTTTTAAGAGGCAAATAGGTTGGGAGGACTCTCCCCTCAGGAATGGCTCCATATCTTCTCATGTGGGCTCATTATAAGTGTCCCTCTTTTTGAGACACAATTTCACTATGTAGTTCAGGCTGGCCTTGAACTCACTACTTGGCCAAGGATGGTGCAGTGATCTTTGAGCCTCAGCCTCACCTCTCACCCTTTTTTTTTGTAATGTATTTATTACAGGGTCTCACTACAACCTTGACTGGTAGTGATCCTCCTGCTTTCAGCCTCTCCAGCACTGGGATTACAGATGTGCATCACGCCCAGTCTTGGGGGCCAGCTCAGTGCACCCGGGGAGCGGGACTGGCACGGCATGTGGTGCCAGGGATTGAACCCCAGTCCCTGCACTTGCCCAAGCAGGCGCTTAGTCCACTGAGCTATCTCACTGACCCTGTCTCACACTCTGGCCTATCTGCCTTTGACCATGGGATGATGAAGCAGGAATGTCCTCATTCACCTGGGACCTCCCAGCCAACAGAACTATAATAAATCTGCTCTTTATCCTCTGTGGGATTACCATGGTTTACCCCTACCTTGTGATTCTGTCCCCTATTTTTTTCAGTTTCTTGCATGCATATTTCTCCAAGCAAAATCTTAATTATGTCCCATGTTTTGCTAGAAGACCTTTTGATGTCAACTGACACCTCATTAAATGTACATTTTACATTTAGAGAAATCATCTTTTCAATAGTAGGTCTTCTTACCCAAGAACAACGCTGTCCTCTCACCTTTCCCATTTCCATGGAAGTCTATGGGCAGGGCTCTTGCAGGTGCCGGTCTCTTACTTCCACTAAAGTTTATTGTAGGCATTAAAAACTGTCATTGTATATGGGTTCTCTACTACTCCTATTCCAATTATATTTTCATATAAAAAAGTTAGTATTTTCCCTAACATTAACTTTAGAATCTACCACTTGCCCAGGTAAAGTGGTAGATGGTACAGCAAGACTGCAGTTGATTAGTAATTTCTGTCAGCACAGGAGTAATTAGCAGCAGTATGAATGCCGTACGTGACCACCCTAATAGGGAGAAAGAGTCGAATCTTAATTCCTATTTCTGATGGCATTGCAGCTAATTCCGTAGCTTTCCAGACACATCCCTTCCAGACAATTTGGTCTCCCAATTTCCAAACTGAATTCTTTATTTCTTGCACCTAATCACCTTGGCTGGTGCTCCCAGAATGATTAATATTTACAGTACAACAGCAATGTGGGTCTAGTAGTCAAGTTTTGGGTTTGTGATGTGCAAAGTAGCAATAGATTAGCACTGGGGAAGCTGTGGCCTATATAACCTTCAGGAATTTCTCCCATCTGGCCTTGAAACATGTAGCTTATTTCCATGACCCTGATAGAACATGACGTCAGTAACATTCCCTCAGATTCTGCAAGCAGGGCTGGACTGCCTGGGTGGAAATTCCTTCCTTACACGTACGTGTTCCAGCCTTCGCACTTGGCTGTCTGTCTGGCTAGGCCTGACCTCTCCCACTGAGGAGCCCCCTTATCTCTGAGTCCTAGGGACAGCACACGGTAGGTAGCAGAACCCTAACCTGTCTCTCTGCTACCGGGGCCATTAGATTCTTGGCATCAGCCTGCTCCTCTCACCTACCTGGAATGGTGAGGCAGAAGGGCATCATTGCATCTGGGCCTTGCTCTACTGCACACACAAAGTGGGTGAGGTTGCTGGGTGTCTGGGCTTTCTTTCCTCCCCTCCTGAACGGTCATAGCAAGTCTGAGTTAAAGGAGAGCGTAAACCAAGGCAGAAAGTGGTTGAAAATGTGTTTATTTTCTTCAAATGATCCTTTTTCAAGCAATAAATAAAAAGACATCTTGACTTCTCTAAAAAAAAAAAATTCAACCCCCCACAAAATAATCCCCTAAACTATATACATCCTACAGAAATACAGGTGTAAGAAATGTAGAAATGACCTCATTCTACAAGATGGGGCTATTTACAAGTATTGCATTGGTGTCTTTGTGAAGTCCCTTCTTGAATAACTCAAACTTTAAGAAAGGCAGGGTACTCTGGAGGACAACCTTCAGAACAGACTCCATTTTTCTTGACAAGAAAATTTCAAGGAAAAGCATCAATCCTTAGCCACTGTAGAGTCTGCTAACAATGCTCCATATTCCAGCTGGCTTTTGAAGAGCATGAAGAGGTGCCCCATTCAGGAGCTCCCTGGAGAAAACAACTTGTCCCTTAACTGGGTTGGGACAGTACAGAGGTCTCCCTGAGCCAGGGACAAATGTCTGGCTGTGGTTTCAGTGAGACTCCTGGCTGTGGCTTCAGTGAGACAGCCTGCAGCACCACTTTGCCATCCAGAGGGAAGGGCAGTCTCCCTCAGCTGGCTGCCCCTGGCAACTTTGAAATACCCTGATTCCTGGGCCCCACCCTCAGGAATTCTGCTTTACTTGGCCAGAAACAGCCAGGGTAAGGTATCAAGATATCACAAGTTCCTCAGGTGATTGGAACAGACAGCCAAGGCGAATCATTGCTTCACATTTTTCTCCTCGCTTCCTAATTTTATGAAAATGGAGCACCCCAGCTGAATGGCCACAGGAAGGAATGAAGCTGAGAACTACCAGCTACTGCTCACTAGGTTTGCATCTAATACTGCTCTGTGGGGAAGTCCACCCCATTCCTTTGACTCTTCCACAAACAACCCAAGAGCTAGACAAGATCCTGGGAGGGCGTCAGCGACATTCTCATTCTCTATGGCAAATACCCAATGAGCCTGCTGCTTGCTGTGGCCAACAGCAAAGCTGGTGATCAGAGTAGCAATGCTTCTGGCTATTACAGGACTTCACACCAGAGATTGCTTGGGAAGAGGGACTGTCGCCTATGGAAACCTGCTGGCCGTTTGGGCTGACCCTGTAGTGGTCTCCTCAGCAGAGCTGCTCCAAGTCATCAAAGGGACTTCCGGTGGGAGGTCAACAATAGAAACAGCTCCCATGTTCAATCGAGCCAATGTCCTATTTTATTTCTAAGAGTCATGCTGTTACCAAGTACAAAGAAAATGACTTTATATAAATAGCTGTTTGACACTGAGACAGAAGACTTGAACTGGGAAGCAGAGAAAGACATTTGGAGCTAATCCTGAGTTCCTACTATCTATGTAGTTGGGATCAAGTCTAAAAAAGGACAGATTTGGCAAATATACACACACTGTATAAAAAGTGAATCTTCTGGGGTCGCCCGCCCCTCCCCTCCTGTAGCCCCTCTGCTGCCCCATCTGGTCCTGGCACCGGAGCCTCTTGCAGTGCAGAACTCACTTGACCTCAGTCTCCACCAAAGTGGAGACACAAAGTGACTTCAGGAACCATGGAAGAAGTGGAAATGTCCGGCTGCACAGTCTCTGAAGGAGTCTGACATCTGGGACCCTCACCCCCCCTTGTGACGCCCTATGACTCTTCAGCCAGGTGGCTCCCAAAGATACAGGGCACTTCCGGGCTTTCTAAAACCAGGAAGTGGGAACTCTGCCCTCTCCCAAAGACAGGGCTTGACACAGAAAGGCAGAAGGAAACGTATTGAACTCAGGCCGGTCTGCAGTACCCAACGAGAAATGGCGTTCCTACACAACAGTGACATTGAGAGCTGACGTTACTTACAGCTGAGCAATAATGTTCAGAGAGCTAAACTCTTAGAAGGCTATAAAAAAATGCTCTCATCTCTAGACAAGTTTGCAATGACCTAATCCAAAACAACACTGTTCCACAACACTACAAATGAAGTAACACGTAGCTTTTTCCCTCTACCCCCTCCCACCCCTCCCCACAGAAAAATGTCCTTTTCTCTCTAAAGCCATTCCTCCATTTGGAAAGGCCCCTAAAAATGGCATTAGCCTAAGGATTCAAAATGGCTCCCAAGTAGGCATGAAGTACCTCCTAAGCCAGCAGCCAGCCCTACACTGCCTTCAAGGGGGCCTCTTATCCCTCTAATCTTTAGAAAGACCTGAAACATGGCATCCATCCACTTTTTATTCAAAAGACAAAGGGCCTTTAAAAAATTCACCTTGCTGTAATTTAGTAACACAAGGATTTGTTCGTACACTTCATTTTAAATAAACCCCCCTTAAATTAAAAACTCTGATTTATGCAAAAGCAAGACAGTATTTCAACTTACAAAAAGATTCACTTCAGGTATTGAAAGAGATCTGGTTTCCCCCATGGCCTTGCCAAATTATGTCACTATAGGAAAATCTGAAGTGCACCCAATTTTCCAGGAGCACCTTATATAGAATATGGCATTTATCACAGACCACATACAAGCCCTACACAGGTCTCAAAGAAAAACACTCCAACCATCAAATAGATTATCGGAGAGAAATGGTTGTATGGTTATGGTCCATGTGCCCAGGAACCAGCTGTAAAACTAATTAAAAAGTGGTCCTCTCCTTTCCTTGTCCTCCCCCTCCCCAACCTGCCTGCGTCTCACTGTCGACAAGCACACGATGACCACCCTGCACTCCCATAGCCCTGCGTGACCCCATGACTGCCCCGCTGTTTGGACACTGGCATGCTCTTGTGCTCTGCTATTTGACATCAACAGAAACATACACTAAATTCACTGCCACTAGACTCCTTGTACTGACATACTCTGAGGAAACTCGTAATAAATATTTTTATTTATTATTAAGCATAATTATTCACCTACTGGTGAATAATTAGAAATGAAAACCATTATCCTAGTTTTCTTTTAAAAAACAAAATTCCTGTGACTACAACAACAGTAATAGTAGGACAAGCAGACAGAACCAGGCACTTCTGGCAAACTCCTTTTCTTCTTCGTGTTGTCCTTCCCCTTGCTCCCTCCCCCTGTAAGGAAACTGGCTGGGCACATTTGCCAGGGTCTGTGGGCTTCATAACTTCAAGCCTTACTGCTTAAAAAAATGAGGTAAGAAATTTCTACCTGAAAAGTAAAACTGACACATAAACCAAACCAAGGTCTTCCCTGGCCACTGATGCAGCCGTTATTGCTATAAGTTGGAGTGTTTTGCCTGTTTGCTTTTAATATGTGTTCAAAGTCCTTATTGCCATTCTATCTGGCCCCATGGTTGGTTGGCCGAGGAGAAATGGACAGGACGGACCTTGGTCACCTGCCCCAGCTGGTCAGGCCCTACTTGCTGCCCATATGTGTGTGCCTCACCCAACCCTCACTGGGGGTCTCGCTGGGGCCAGCTGTGTGTCCGGGGCTCTGCTGCTGGCTCTAACAGCTGGGAGAGGTGGTGATAGGGCTGTGCAGGTAGGGCAGGCTGCTGGGGGCCGAGTGCACGCCCACAGACACGGGGAAGCTGAAGACAAACTGTGAGGTCGGGGTTGGGGTGGCCTTGCCCCGCTCCCGCAGGGGGCCAGAAGGGCTAGCAGCCTCGGCAGCACAGGATGTGGCCAGCACCTGGGACTCAAACTGCAGCAGCTGCCCCATGAAGCTGAAGTTAGGTGAGATGATGCTCCGGCGCTGCTTGACGAACTCAAAGGCCTCTTCCAGCCGCACCCGCTTCTTCATCATCAGGTAGGCCAGGCAGATAGTGGCCGAGCGAGAGATGCCCGCCTGGCAGTGCACCAGCACCCTCCCACGGCAGTCCTTCACGGCATCTAGGGCAGAGGATGAGAACAGGAACAATCAGGGCTGGGGACTCCCTGCTGAGTGAAGAGCCATGCCAGATGGAGATCGGAGGATATTTTCGAGATTTAACCAAAAAGCACTTTGCTTGGAAAAATTGCACGCTAGACCCATTAGACCCTACCACGCAGGACAGAAGGTAGTGGGCCAATGGCCAATTCTTTTTTTCTTTTTTGCAGTACCAGGGATTCAGCTCAGGAACCTGCGCTTGCCAGGCAGGTACATATTCTACTGAGCTATCTCCCTGGCCCCTTGTAGCCCAATTCTTTGTCTTCATTCCCATGCAAAGCCTCTTAACACCTATGCATGTAGAGCTGAGCAAGAAAAAGCTGTGCATGGCTAAAGTGTGTGTCATTCTATTCCTGGGCAAACGGACAGATCCCACAACACCTGCAGGACCCTCTCAGTCCCTGCGTTCCCTCTTAGTCACTGCTATCTTCTGCCCAGAACCCAGAGGGGCCAGCCTACCGATGTACTCGATGGCTTCCATGAACCAGGAGCTGATGTCAGCTTTGTGGTTGTCTTCCACGGGAATGCACTTGTACTGGTAGTGTCCTTCAAAGTGGTTCGGGCAGTCTGAAGAGACATTCAGCAGGGCTGTGATCCCCAGGGCATCCAGCATGTCTCTGCGGGCAGCGTGGTAGGCACTGCCGAGGTAGAGGAAGGGAAGGATCTCGACAGGACCTCCCTGGAACAAAAGAGACAAAAGCCAAAGAACATGAACAAAAGGGCTCCAGGAAAAGGGCTGCAGCACTGGCAGTGGGGAGGGGGAGGACAGTCCAAGGCAGGCTTTTGGTCCTGGGGAGATCCTGCGGGACAGTCTTTCCATTTCCCCTTCTTGAATCTCCTGGAGGGGTGGTTGGGCTCAAGGGGACTTCTCTAGCCATGCACGCTGGGGGTGGCAGAGAAGCTGGGATGGGCAATGCCTTGGGCTTACCTCCCCACGAAAAGGAGGTAGCGTGCACACTGCTGGCCTCGGCACGTCTGCAACACTAGGAGCCTTCACCTGCTAATCATCCAGTGTTTTGCTGTGTGACTTAGGGACTCTACCGTTTGGATATGTCCTCACTTAGCATATCAGAGACGCATGCCACTCTGGGCTCAGAGACGAGAGGGGTTGTGGCAAAATGATGTGAAGCTGGCTCAAAGTCGTGATGAGATCAGCTGGGCAGAGCTGCTGGACACTGAACTTTACTGGAGCGGGAAGGGTGGCTTGTAGAGAAATGCAGCAGCTGGGGCTGTTCTCCTTACGCTCCCTGGGCCTGCAGCCAACACCCATGTGGACTACAGCCTGCTGCTGGGAGGACCAGGGCTCACAACAAGAAGCACACTCTTGAGTTCCTGTATGCAGGCCCTCGTTCATCCATGCAGCACTCTGGAGGCCAAGCCAGGGGACAATGTCTTTATGTTTTTTTAAGTAATGGTAATAGAAGAAGGAGGGGGAAAAAATGCACAGAATAAAACCCCAGCCCAGTAATCAAGGTTGGTCATATTTCCCTCACATGGAGGCCCTGTGTTTGAAGCCTTAGAATGTCTATACTCCGAAAGGAAGGCTGCCTCCAGCGTCTCTGTGTTACCCCGCACTCCATGTCCCAAGTCTACCTGGTCGTGCAGAGGCGTCCCGCAGGAGCTGCAGCCCATGTCCAAGGACTCTGTGGCGCTGCGGGGCACAGGAGGTGGGATGGCAGCCAGCGCCTTGGTTTTGGAGCAGAATTCTGGGTACTCAGAGGAAAACCTCTCATAGCCACCTGTAAAGGAGAAAGAAAACTGAGGTCAACGAGGCCGCTGAACCACCAGGAAGCCAGAAAGACCTGGAACCGCACCAGCTGTGGAGAGCTGGCGGCGAAGGCGGAGGTTGTCTGGCTCCATGTCTGCCACAAGGTGGTGCTGTGCGCTTGGAGATGAGGGCTGCAGCCACCACTCCGGAGAGCAAGAGCCTGTGACCGGCCAGCACATCATCAGACCGGAAAGAGGGGTTCCAGTCAGCTTAAGGGTCTAGAATTCAGGGTGGGATGAAAACAGAAGAAAGTGCAGGGATAGGCCAAGGTGCTCTCCAGGACAGCTCCTCAGACAGGAACCAGCTATGGGTATCTGTGGTCACTGCCGCCATGGCCCTGGGCCTGGGAAGATGACCTGGTTGGACCTCTGGCTTCAGACCCCTCCTCCGGGTCTCAGAAATGGAGCAGGCGTCAACTGGCCAGCCGCAGGCTGCCATATAAACCAGTACTACCCACCACAGGTTTGGGGCAAGGAAGGGTTTGCTGACCTGAGAGTTGCAAGCCCCAGAGAGGATGGTGCTGGGCCTGTCCTCCAGGAAGGAAATGAACATGAGGGGCCAACTGCTCAGGGCCAGAGAGGCAGACAGGGCCTGTCAGAGGACAAATGGCCTGTGTGCCCTGGCGTTCTGGGATCTCTGCAACTCTGTGGGCTGCTAACAATCAATTGTGGAAGCCTGGCCACCCCTTTTTTATTTTGCAGTTTCTATGGGACCAGAAGTTGTATCAGTTCACTTTGGTCAGCACATTAGACACCAACTGCTCTAACAGCCCTACTCAGATAATCTAGAATGAACGACAGGCTGGGTCCTACAGCAGGATTCGGCACTTCTGACTGGGTCAGAGGGTGCTACCCCCTCATACCACCAGTCCACAGGAAATCTTACAGTGAGCAGAAATGTGACTGTTACTCAAGCACTTGCCCCTGATCCTGGCCTTGAAACACTGTGTCCTGCTGCTTCTGAGGGGAAGGAAAATTATTCTTCACCACATCATAAGGCTTACAGAAACAGGGCACCCATTTTTTCCTCTCTGACTGGAGGCGGCTCTTCCCCTCTGCCCTGTCCCTTGGGATATAAATGGTATCTCTGTGGTCACAGGCCCTCCTTCCTGCTGAGTCACAGTGACCAGCCTCCTGGCTGAAAAACCTGATGGTCGGCCAGCGCTGCCAGCTTCCAACGTGCTGGTGACCTTCGAGCTACCTCACCCCAAGAGCACCCCCACAGGCCTCTCCCAACCCCTTTCCATGGAAGGCTGCCAACACTGCTGCTGGAGGTGCAGACACTAGAGTATGGGGCAGAGGGGCTGGCAAGTGTCTACCCCAAGTCCTCCGTGGGCCTCTCCCAAGAAGCCTCAGTCAATACCCGCCACCTCTGGAGAAGGAGGGGGCAAGGGACTGATCCACAAGTTGTGCTGGAATATCTATGACCACAGCCATCAGATGTCACTCTCTACTTCTCCAGAACTTTCAAAGCTTTTAACCTAATGATCTTAGTGCCTATTGTATTATCTGACCTAGAGAAACACACTGTAAAGAACAAATGCAAGGTTTGTGAGTGATATCTGGCCCATGCTCCCCACGGAGAAGGCAGGTAACTGTCCCACCTAAAAGGCAGTGTTAGGCAAGTCACCATGGTCACAGAGTGGCTGACAGCATGCTCTCCCTGCTGCAGAACCTGTGAGAACCAGATTGGACTGGAGATGAAGGGGCTCAGGCTCTGCGGTCAAGCTGTGAGCCACACCTGCCAAGCAGCCTGCACCCAGGGCCTAAACTCCAAGCCTCCATCTCCCCTTCCAGCCCTGGGCAGACTGACTCCAGCAGCCAGTGCTCAGCATCTGGCCTTGAGACACGTTATGAAAGCGTCCTTCGTTGGCACCCACATGAGGACCTTGGTAGAGCTCTTCCAGGACCAAAGGGAACCAAGGGGCTGTGTGTGTTCTATGTGCCACTTCCTAGCTTTCTGACAGTCCTCCTTCCTGGGTCTTCCCGATGTGCTCTAGGAAGCCTTAAGACCATAAAGTCAGAGGAAGGGCCAGTATTTGACTTCCTGACTCTACCGTCCCTTCCAGGAATTCAAATCCACCACCTCTAGAGTCAACTAGCCAGGTGCAGGTGCGCAGGGCTGGCAGCCCCGCATTAGAGAACAGGCCAGCCTGGAAAAGATGCCATTCTCTCTGGGGGTAGCTTCACAGAAACTCAGAACCGAGGCGGATTAGCCAAGGGGACAGGAGCACTTGGGCATCCTTCTCCCCAAGCTGCTGCTAGCTTTATGGGTCTACGGTAGACACAAAGAACCTGGAGGATGAGGAAGCCAAGGTTGCCCCGCACAATGAGCACAAGTAGGCATTAATCCATGCCAGAGCGAAGAAGGGAGTCCAGCCCATCCCATAGCCCTGGAGCCATCTTGGGTATCACCTACATCCATAAAAATGGTGGCCACTGTGGGGTGTGAGGCCGAGCTCTATCCCCCACAATGAATAAAGGCATTGTGAAAAGGCAGTACTTGTTATACAGTGTACTTTCCAAGTGTGCCCCCAGCCCCTGCAAACATGTGCTGGACCCCAATTTTACAAAACAAGAGAATGGAGGTACAGGCAGCCAAGACACCTACCTGTGGCCCCTGAGCCACATGAGGGCAAGGCCAGCACTCAGTTTTGGGGCATCCAAGCCATACCTCCACTGGGACTCTACGGGGCACACCCTGTGGCTCTACTCACTCTGCCTTTCACCCCTAGGCCGTGGCCTCCACCTGTGCCACAGGCTGCTGGTGTCCCAACCTGAGACACAGGCAGAAACAACAAATTTTGTTTCTGGATACCGCTGACATTTCACCAAGCTCTGCTCTTATCATAAGGATTTCTTTTCACTGCAGTCATTAAGAAGCCATGATCAATATTTCTCAAAGAAAAAACAAAAGGAAAGAAAGAAATACAAGAGAATGGGAATTGGCAGAAGGCACTCGTGACATTTAAAGAGTGTGTCGTTTCCTGTCGTTTTAGTTCAGTAGTACATGCACTTATTCCACTGGGGATCATAATGTGAATTCAATGCACTGAATGTGTATGGAAGACAACAGCTATGGTTGTCTTCCCCTCTCTTCCTCCTCTCTTCCCCTCTCTCTCCCACCCAGCCCAGCATTGGTATATTCCTAGTATCACAGCCATACCAGCTGGGCTTAGATCATGTGTTTCATCCAAAACTGATTTTCATCCTATACTCGGCCCTGTACCTCCTCCAGGTGTTCAAAAGCAAGTAGAGACAGATTTGGGGACAAGCGCCAGCTCCAGCTTTGGGCTAAGCACTTTCAAACATCTGCCCTTAAAATGAAAGGGTTCCAAGAGTGCCTGGCACAAGGGCTTGCGGTTCAATCCCTGGGGCCTGCTGTGTTGGCTTCACCCCCAGGGCACGCTGAGAGGGCAATTGAGACTGGGCGTGGTGGCACGTGCCTGTAATCCCAGCACTTGGGAGGCTGTAAACAGGAGGCTCACTAAGAGTCCAATCTAGTAGTGAGACCCTGAACGCCCTGTAGACCCTTCCCTAAAATACAAAAAAAAAAAAAAAAAGAAAAGAAAAGAAAAAAATGACAATATCTAAGTCTCACCTTACTGAGATTCTACCTGTCCACCATCTACTTACTTCCTGGTCACTCTGGCCAGCTCCCAAGGGCAGCAGGTACAGTCCTTAAAAATCTGTGTTTCTACCTTGTGAATAAAGTTTCATAACAAATACACTCATGAAGTTTGACCTGTTTCTTCCTTCTTTAAGAATATACTTCCTATTCCTACATTTCTGAACTTCAAAATGACAAAGGACAAAAAGGACTGACTTCGATGTGACTTATGAGAGGAATCACTACATTTCCTTCGCGCCCCCCACCCCCAGCAAGGAAACTGTCAAAGTTTAAGGAATATGCTCAACCACAAATCTTCTACGACTGCTAAAGGAACAAGACATAATTAATGAAAAGCATTTTACGAAGGAAAAGCTGATTAGTGCTGTTGATGCTGCAGAATAGGACTCTCAGTGGGCTCTGGGATGGGTGAAACTGTCTTGTGGTATTGTCTATGGCTATGGGTCTGAAGAGCGGCCACTTTGCCCCTTCACCCTCTCGGTCACAGTATCAGCTGTTCCCACACAGGTCCCATGACCCTATTCTGCCCAGCAATTAAGCCTGGGTTGTTTGAAGGTCATTTGCCTTTGGGAACTTTGCTTTGTATAAATGTATTCATGCAACCATGTGAATGCTAGGCAGTGCTTTTAAAATGCTCCTGAAATTCTCCCAGGGTGAAAACGTAGTCTCACCTCACCTTGGGAGCCACCAGAGTCTTGCAAGTCCAAGGCCAGCGGCTGGCTTCTACTCATCTGGGGCTGGGGCTGGCCTGCTGTCTCTCCAGTCCCCTATTGCTATCTGCTGTGTTCAGCGGCCAGCTCCCGATGGAATGAACTTGTCTTCCTGTCATGCTTCCTCTTTGTTAACTGGCAACTCCTCCCAGTAAGGAAAACTGCTATCTGGTTTCAGATGTTCTGAATGTTAAAAGGAATTTCTTGGCTCCTTAAAATGGCCACCCTTTCTCTGGCCCTGTTTTCTTTGCAGTCCGTGTTGTTGGGTGCATCTGCCCCTCCTGTGGAGGGGGAGGCCAGGAGGCCCCGCCAGCTTCCTTAAGAATCTGTACTCTTATTTCACACCTGCACCCTTTTAGTTACTTCCATTAGCTGGAAACAATTCTTGTGATGCTTGACGTGGATTTGCTTCATTAGTTGTAATTATAATAGCGGGTTGGAAAAAATCTTGAGGTTTACCATTTTATCACTGAAACATTTCCAATCCTTGGCTGACAGATACTGAGGTTTGTTTGCAAACAGAAAACCCTGCACTTTCCCTTTGCAATATGAAAGGCAGGAAAGCTATCAGTCATGCCACAGAAGTTTCTGGATGCTGATAAAGAAAAGACAGAAGACAATCGCCAGAGTCACGAAGATCCTGGATGAGCACCATTCCCCCCTCAGATTCAACACAAGGCCAGGCCAGGGACTGTAAGGAGGACAGAGGAGGCGAGTTTCAGGCTGAAGGGAGAAACGGGAATATCTGGATCGGTGATAGCAAGACTTTAGAGCTTTCAGTGACCTGAGCAGGCTGCTGGGCCTCAGCTTCCGGCTCCCCACCACCGCCCTGGATGACCTTCCCAATGGATCTGAGCAGCTCCAGGACAGTTTTGCAGTCAGGATTTCAATAAGAACTGACAAGTCAGGAGGGAAACTCTAGACTAGAGTGGGGTGAGATAACATTTTTAGACCTGAAATCTTTCTGTGTAGTAGATGAATCTGTTATTTAAGGATCCTGGGTTAAAGAATGACTTCAATTAAGGTAAGAAAATTCTTCTCTCACCTTTTGTTTGTTGATTTTAAAGCCCAGGGGGAATCAAAACCCAAAGATTTACAGAGAAAAGAGATTTCAAAGGAGACATGTACTGTGATAACATCTGAAACATTTAAGTTTCTAAATTGTTCCCTAAAGATGCCTGATAGGATTTTATGTTAAAAGAGCTTTAAAAAGAAAATGACCCCAACGGAAATCTCTTACTAGTAAAAAATAAAACATGGTAGAAGTTTTGTTACTTCTTTTAGCAAAATTGGTTATTATGAGCAAATATACAATTTAAGTCAAGTTTTATTGGTGCTCAGTAAAATTTACTCCTGTCTTTTCAATTCTTATTTGTGGGATCGGTCACTAACTTCCCAAAACAAATAACCAATCACATTACTTCAAAGTGGCACAAATAAAAGAACTGGGTTATCAAATGCTGTTGCTTATTAGATAAATTTTCACTGGGAAAGATGATATCATGCCAACAAATAACCTGTTGCTTTTTTACGTCCCCAGGCACACACCAAGGGTGGCAGACACCACCACTTCCGGGTGTGTCACTTGTCCCTCCTGCCCGTCTTGGTCCACATGGCCAGGCCCAAACCCTGAGACACACAAGTGTCTTCGGGGAACAAACGGAGCACCTCAGGTGGGAACCCAGTAGTTCAAGCCTCAAGCAATTCAGCTATTAAATCATCTAAATGGCTTTTTTCCCCCTTGCAACCCAACGTTCCCCTGTACCTCTTTAGGTCCCTGGGCTGTAATCGCCGCCCAGGAAGCCATGTGTCTTCCACAGGACAATTTTTTTCTAGGTGGAAGCCAGGACTCTGGGGCCTGCCCTGGGCTTTCCTGCATCTTCCCACAGGAGGGGGCAGCAGACTCTGGCGGGTCCTTTCCTTCTCTCTAGGGCCTCCTTTCCTTAGTCCCCAGAGCAGGAACTGCTTTCTAAACAGCCCAGCTCCCCCCCCCTACACACACACACACACACACACCCCATGTAAACAAGGCCCACTTAGCCTCACTGCTACTGCCCTGCACTATTGAACAAGACTGGAGACCTCCGCCTCCAAATTTTTGAAACTTGTTACTGAGGTCAACTGACCTGGGGTCAGGGATTCCTTGAGGACACTAGGGCCCTGGTTAGACACCCTCCAAATTGACCTGGAAGCGCGCGGCCTTTGAGAGGCTGGAGTGCTTTTCCAGCCCTACCGGGATCAACAGCAAAGCGGGCCTCGCAGGAAACGCTTCTTTTCCGCAGGTCAGGCATTGCGCCACCCACCACCGGACGCTCTGCGCCAAGGCGGCCTGTTCCACCCGGACTGCTGGTCAGTGTCTGCCTCTGCCTGCAACTCCTGCGCTGAGCGACTCTCAGAACCAGTCTGGGTCGAGGGTCTCTGAAGGAACACCTTAAAAATTTGTCACTCTCCCTGGAAGCTGGGGCCAAGAGTCAGGCGCCCCTCGAAACCCTTACTTAGGGCCAAGCTGCCGCTCCAGGGCGGCGCCCTCCGTATTTCTTCCAGGAAGAAAAACAAAACAAATCCTGCCTGTCACCACGTGGGGTTGCCGCCAGCTCTGGCCTGGGACGTTCTTGTGCGTCCTGTGTTCAGGGCCCTGGATGAAAAGAGCGCTTGGGCTCGGAACCACTAGGCAATGGGCAGATCACGGTCAGCCTCTCCCCCCCCCCCCCCCCCCCCCCGAGGGGGACTGCGAGCAGGAGAAAACCTCTCATCTTTCCCACCCGCGCCAGCACCAGGCCGGGCAGGGCCCGCGAGCTCTAACAATGGCGCAGACGCCCGCCAGGCAGTCTGAGCAGTACCTGGCCGCACCAGGATGCTGCGCGCCGGGCCCAGGGTGGGCGAGGTCAGCCCTTTCGCGCCCAGCTCCGCTGCCGGACAGTCCGGGGCAAATCCCTTGCCGGCACTGGCTCCTAAAGTGCTCTGAGTTGAAGGGAGAGGATCTGAGCTTAACTGAGATGCAAAAGGCGGCCCGCAAGGAAAAAGAAAGAAAAGTCAGCAAAATCGCCTTAATAGTTCAACTGCAGGTCAACAGCAGCATTTCCCCAGCAGCTGACAGGTCAAATGGTCAGGAAACAACTGCGGAGAACAAAGCCCCCCGCTGTTTAGCAGGGGCAAGCCCGGCCCGCGCGCTCTGAGCAGTTTTGTGCTTTTGGGAAGGGGCGGGCGGGAGGTTTCCGCCACCCCCTTCCTCCCGGTCGCACAGGTCCCGAGGGGAAAGGAGGGGGCGGAGGGCGCCTGCAGCGAGAGTTGCGGTTGTCGGAGGACGCCACTCTGAAACGCCCCTGGGTTCAGAAGCGAAGACCCGAACCCGGCGAAAGAATGCGCGGAATGCCGCCCGCAGGGTGGGGGTGGGGGATCAGCGCGGCAGGGGGCGTCCCCACCCCACGCGTCCGGCCCGCCAGCCTGAGCCCAGCGCTGCGAATCCAGTTTGCCGGGCAGGTGCCGCCCGAAGTCCCTCCTGAGACTCGGAGAAGATCACACGCGGTCTTTTCGGAGTTTCCAATTGTCAGATCTGACGAACCATCCCTAGTCCCCATACCGCCTGGCGCTGAGGCTTTCTCTGGGGTTCACTTAAACTGGGCACGCGCCGCCATCAGATCGTCGAGAGTGGGGTCCCTAAACAAAAGGTCGTAATTCTCCGCTGCCCGGATTGGCAGGGAGCAGAGGGCTGTTCCACTCGGCGGCTCCTGATGCCCAATCCTCCAACCTCCGGCTCTCAGAGCCCGGGTTTAGTTTGGGGCGGGAGAAGGTGGCCAGTTTCCAGGAGACTCCGGACTTGGGCAGCGGGAGCCCACACACGCCTCGCTCCCGACATTTTCCCATCCAATTTTCATTCCTATCAAGGGCTGCCTTCCAGTGGACCCTGCGGGGCCGATCGCGCCTCGGCGCTCATTCCTTTATGCGGGTACCCCCGTCCCTCGCATTCTCGGAATGAGACTCAGTGCCTGGCCCAAACTCGCCGAGCCAGCCGCCCTGTCTTGTCGCCATCCGCACCAGGAGCACTTTCCGAAATTCAAAGAGGGGCTGTAGAGAGGAGTCGTCTTGCCCTCCACGCCAGAACCCCTAGTGAGTGCAAGCAAGCGCGGGATCTCAGGGGGACTTGCAGGTGACCAAGGAAACGCCCGCACAGTCCCGGAGGGCTGGGCGCTTGCACTCACCCGGCAACGCGCACAAAGAAACGCACTGGGATCTTTGTAGCCTGGAATCACTCGGGTACCCCTTCCCCTTGCCAAATAAGGCGCAGGCCGCCAGGAGCCCCCGCTCCTCCCCTCCAGCTAGCTCCGCGGCGTCCACGTTTACCTTTGAGCAGGCAGATATCCGTGCGTTCGGCGTTGCGGCGCAGTGCCTGCACCACCAGGGACACGGTGCTGTCTTCGCGAAGGCTCTCGGCGCGCGGGCTGCGCTCGTCATAGACGATGACGGCCGAGTAAAGGCCGGAGCGCAAGCGGGCGCGCACCTCCTCCTCGGCGGGCAGGATCTGCTCCAGGCTGACAGAGCCCTTGGCCCGCCGCCGCACGATGGTGTTGCAGCGCACGTTGACGGAGCCTCGGATGTAGCCCGCGCTGTGCGCCAGGAACGGTCTACAGTCCAGCAGCAGGCACTTGCCCCCGCTCAGCAGCCCCAGCGCACCGTGGCCGCCGCTGCCGCCCGCGCCGCCGCCGTTCTCGTCCCGGTTCATCAGCCTTTTGAGCACGCTGCAGTCCATCTCCCGCAGTTCCTCCATCGTCACCATGGTCGCAGGGCACCGCAACTGCTGGCGCGCGACAAGGCGAGAGGCAACCGGACCAACGAGGCTGCAGGAAAGAGCGAGCGGGTGGGCAAGGGCTGAGCGGCGGCACCCGCACGAAGGACGGTCAGCGCGGCCCCGGGCCGGCCCCTGCTCCTGGGTCCCTTCCTCCGCAGCCGCGGGCTTACATAGCAGTCCCGGCACCAAGGCGGCGGGCCGGGAGCGTGTTTACGGGAGAGCACCGGCGCCCTTCTGCCGTCGCCTGGCGCCTGTGCTGAAGGCGCTGCGGCCCTCGAGCTGCCGCTCCCCACGCTCCGCCGGAGCTCCGCGCCCGCCCAGCCGCACTTCCCTCCTTGGTCTGGAGTTATTCTCGCGGCTCCGCTGGCCCCGCGGAGGTCCGATTCATTACTACCTCCGAGACTCCGCCTCTCTCCATTAGCCGCGCGGCACCGCCCCCCGCTCGCGCCGCCCGCTCAGCTCCCCGCCCCCGCCAGGGCTCGTGAATGGAGCGCCGCGGCTCGCGCCGGGTCACGGGGCCGAGACGTCACAAAGACCGGAGTAAACAGGGCGCTCGCGGCCGGGCCCATTCATAAAACCGAGACCTAGAGGAAGAGGGAGGCGGCCTCCAAAAGGCCTGTCAGCGGCTGCTCCCGGACCTTGTGAATGGAGCGCGGCGGTCTCGTGCTGTCCGCCGCCGGCCCCGCCGCAGCTGCGCGCTCTCTGCCTTCGTGGCGGAGAACTGCCCGCTGAGAAGCTGCCTTTGCCGCGGCCGGGATGGGTGTCAGGGTTCGACCCCCGTTTCTGTCCCCGCCCCAGCAGGCTCGGAGGGCTCTTGCCGGCTACGAGGCGTCGCTGCCTGTTCGGCAGGGCCTGGGACTTCCTCGCCCATACTTCATGTGCTTTCTCGGCCCGACCAATCGTTTTTTAAAATGCGATTTTTCAGACATTATCTTACGCATTATCGTGATCGATTTCCATCCTTAAGCCTTTAAATCTGGTTTTTGGTTCCCTGAGATACGCGGGCAATTTCGAAGACGAAAGAAGCCCTCCCGCCCGCAAGGGAGAAACAGAAGTGAGGTGTGGACTTTGTAGCTTTACCCCCGCGAGGGAGGCTTTCATTGCCGGAGCGTGGCTCCCACCGTGGAGCCCAGGGCTGCGCTCCAGTCCGCGTTTCCTATAGGATGTTTAATCCTGGGCGTGGAGCTGGAATGAGACGTTTTTGCTTTGGGGGAAGTCCTCAGCTCCATCTGGCACACCTGTGAACTGCCTTCTCAGGAAATAAAAGGGTACGCATGTGATGTACAGCTAGAACCCGAAAATGTATCCGCAAAAAGCGACCTTTGGAAAGGATGTAATGAACTCTGGCGCCCATTCGGGTTTCTTTGCATCTCTTTCCAGGTCACAAAGCATTTCCTCTCCCCCGCCCCGCAGTAGTTATGCATTTAATTTCCCAGAGGCCGCTTTTGGCAGGGGCCCTGTGTGCGCACGCGATGGGCCCTCACCGAAGCCAAAGTCATTCACCCGACATCTTGCCAAGTCTTGTTAGCGAGAATGAATCGCCGCTAGAAGGGAGCGCAGGACTCGCCGGCGGGCTCCCCTGAGGGGAGGTCGCCTCTTCCATTTCAGGCAGCGCGTGGAGGACGAGAGAGGCCTCGAGGGCGGCCGAACCCGCCGGGCCCATCCCGCCCCGGCTCGGCCCTGCCCTGGCTCCTTCCTCTCCGCCTTTGTTCCGGGAGGAGCGGCTATGTACCGCGCTTACCTCCAGCCCCCGCGCCTCCCTCCGCTCCCCAGCGGGGTCTTGGTGGAGACTCCGCTTCCGAGGCCTGCGACCCGCGCTCCCCTCCCGGGGCCCTGGCACAGCGAGCAGCTCTGGTGGTCTGTGGGGCGCCGCTTGTCCATGGGGATCTTTTAGCCTGCAGTCTCAAAATTATACGGCGCTACAATGGTCCTCTTTTTATTTATAAATGTTCATTATGGTCTTTCATATTAAATTTTTAAAACACTGCAGTAAGACGCTGATTTTGATTGTCGACACCCACCCCACTCCACCCCCGCCGCCAGTTTCTTGCCCAAGGGCTGCTCAACCAGCTCCCGGCCCCAGAAGGGGCTGCTGCTGCAGACGCACGGCGCTGCAGGAGGCAGGAGCTGGGGCGCCAGCCTGGAGGGTGGGGAAAAAAGCAAAGCAAAGCAAAGCGCCGGGTGTCCACACCCTGGGGAGGGCTGAAGGCCCTGGGTCGGATTTCTCCTGCTGGGGTGGCTGCGAGGCTCTGGCTCTGTTAAGGACTCCTGTGCTAGGCGCCAGGAATACGCCCTGTCGGAAGAGTCCTCGGTGCCTGGACGTTCCGGGCTGGTTGGCTCTCTCGGGGCTGCTGTACCACAGCGCAGAAACCCGGCCCCCGCAGGGCACTTGCTCTCCCAGCTGGAGGAAAGACTGATTTCTTTGCTAAAATGACTGGACATCCCTTAAAGGAGCCTCTCAGTCGCAGGCAGTTCTGGGCTAGTTTCACTCGTGTCGCAGGAGCTGAGGGGCGTCCAGGGAGGCGCTGGCCACGCCGAGCCTTTGTGTCCCTGCTCTGGGGGCGCCACCTCACCGGCTTGGCCGGGCCTTGCGCTCACGTGACCCGTAAGTAACAGTGGAATCCGAGGGGGAGGAAGATCCCCACAGAACAAAGAATTGCTTTCTGCACCTGACAGTAATCCGTGGTGGTGAAGCCCATAAATCCTGCAGGCGAGTCACACGGAAGGGGGTGTGGGCGGGCGCGTGTGAGTGTGAGTCCACGTGTGCTTGCCCGCGCCTGCGTGCCTGTACCCTACAGGGGCGGAAACTTCGGACTTGACGCAGTTAAAACCAAGGGCCGTTTTTGTTGTGAACGCAATGTCCTGGGTTTTGAAAGGGACTAATAAAACAACAGCAATCCCCTTCCCCAACTCAGAAATTAGCCTTCAGTCGTGTGAATTTCAGCAAGTGAAACTTAAATTGGCGCATTGTGTTTATCCCGGTTACTGAGTAAGCGCCCTAGATAATTTTAAATTGACGTGCCTGTGCCATTTGGCCCACAGTTAAATGAATACAATGTGAGAGCTGCCCATTTCTGCTAGAGAGATGAGAGAAAACTGGTCTCCAGCCGGTCCCAGGGCTGCGGTTGCGGCTGGGAAACAGTTTACACAGGAACCTTGTAAATCTGCTACTCAATAAGCAGATCTTGCAGGAAACAAAGGCATTTGGGGAGGAAAGTGCTGCTTGAGTGTCATTTCAAAGTTAATTTGAGGAAAGCATATCTACAGGAATTGGGGATGGGATTGCGAAAGCATAAATATTTTATTTATATTCAGCTATAAACCGCAGGGTGAAAACACTTTTTAACAATCACTGTGCCATATAAATCCAACTTCCCCTTCATTACAGTCTTTAGAACAACCTTATTAGTCACTGTCAGGCTCCAGTAAAACCCCTGCCCTTGTTTAAGAACATTTCTTTCCAATTAGGAAGTTGTGTGATCTGGGAATTTGAAGCCCAGAGTTGAATCCCAAGGGAAGAACTATGGCTTCTTTTTTGGTTTTGATGCCAACCTCTGACTCACCGCCCTGTCCCAAAGTACCTGAATAAAGCCTGGCTGAAAAAAAAAAATCATTAATAAATTATCATCAAGGTGGCAATGGAAAAAAAAAAGATAGGTCCTTTCTACTTTCCTGAGCCAAAATAGAGCCTTGTTTGTTATTCTGGTCTCTTCTGCCTATAACTGGTAACAGGAACATTCAAAAGAACAGGGTGGCATCTGGAGCTCACAGCGGATGCCTGTGTCTCCAAGTGCGTTCTTAGGCAGCCTTTGCATGTACAACTGAAAACTGTCCTCTGCCCATCAAGTCAGGGCTACAGACAGTGGAAACTCTTAGAGGTTTAGATGGAACATGGCAGAAAGCCTTCAAAGCACAACCTAACTTTTGATTTTTTGTTACATTTTGGTGCTAATTTTGTCACAAATTAGTTTAGAAGCCTTTGTTTATCTTGTACAGTGATACTGTGTCATTTACTAATGACTGAAAAGGTTAAGATTCAAACCCAGGTACTTTTCAGGAAGGCTTTGACACATGGTTTTGTTTATTACCCTATTTGTAAACTATTCAGTCTGGGAGCCAGGGCACCATTTGGCTTAGTGGCTGAGGGTAAGATACTCCCTTGACTGCAAGCTTCTCTGTCTATGAAATGAAAAGTTACAGCAGGACAGTTATAGCAGGGCAGTTTCAGATAGGTCGCATTTCCAACAAGGTATAATTCTGAGTGGGCTTACTTTTATCAACCCCAAGCCAAGCTTCGCCAGCCTTTCCATCTCAACTTCCTCAAAGCCCAACACTCTAAAATGCAATACAGAAAGAGTAATCTACAGCTTTTCTCTGGCCCTCCCTTAGGATAATTTCACACAAGGCAAAGTTCATCATTTTCATTTATTTGTATTAGTGCTAGATGTCTCTAGTATTATGATGAAACTCCTCCAGGTTTTCAGAGACATGTTTTTTTCAAAGACCAAATTCTTTTGCAAACAGGATATAAAAATGGGTTGTCTTTTTTGGGTCACTCTAGCTGTGCATCTTTTCTTATTCATCATTCAATAAATATGCAAAAGTTAGTGGAGGAAACAAATTTGTCTCAAATGGCGACTGTACCTTCATAGAGTTTATAGTTTAGTGGGTTGAGCTACTGCGATTGTCAGTGTGTGTTGCTAGAGAGAGAGAGAGAGAGAGAGAGAGAGAGAGAGAGAAAGAGAGAGAGCAAGCTAATAAATATTGTTAGAAAAGCATGCAGCAGAAGAAGGGCTTGAACTGTGGAAGAAAAGGGCTATCATGAAAACACGATTTTATCCACTGTGGTGTTATCCTTGCAATGTTGTCCTCAACTTCTCTGAAAAGCCTTCTGTTCTTAACCGTTGCTTCACCTCTGACAGGGCTTCTGCCTTTGTATCTTATATTCTTTTCCTCTCATTTGTTGGGATCTTGCTTCCCCAGTGGGTTTGCCCACTAAAAATAGCTGAGCAATTGTCTGAAACTACACGGGAGCCAAGGTGATGCCGAGGCTCTCTGGAAAATCTACACTGTGCAGAGCGAGCCAGCCTAGATGCAAGGTGACCCCGGCGCAGGCCGGTCCTGGCTTGCATTGTCATCTTGAACCAGGGAGTGTCCCATACCTTCATTTTACCACCTGTAAAACTAGGGAAAGTAACATAATTGGTACTTATTTTTTATCCAGAGGACAAAATATTTAAATTGCCTTACAAAGATCCTGCTGTGCACAATTGTCCAAACCAAGTACCAGAATATGTGGTCAGGAAAGATTTTTTGTGTGTGTGTGTGTGTGTGTGTGTGTGTGTGTGTGTGTCACTGGGGATTGAACTCAGGACCTTGCACTTGCCAGGCAAGCATTTATTCTACCGAGTTATCTCCCCAGCCCCAGGAAAGATTTTTTTAGCCTTGTGAAATTATTTTTAAAAAATAATTCTTATAAAAAGGAAACATAGGGTTGGGGATATAACTAAGTGGGGTAAGCACCTGCTTGGCAAGCACTTGATTCTGAGTTCGAGTTCTGGTATCAAAAAAGGGAAAAGAAAATATAAAAGCACATTTACTTATGTTTTAACTAAGGTTTTTCTTGTTGAAAACAAAATGACCTGAAATTACATTGAGAGGAGAAAATCTGGGACTTTGGGGCTTTATTTCCTCACTGGTGAAGTCATAAATGATACAAGGTGAAAAGAAGGCCTGTGCTGTGCTGCTGGGGGCCTTCCACAGCCAAGGCCGCATCATGCATGTGGTCTTCACGGTGACTCTGCAGAGAGCCCTGGACATGGTCTACAGAGCTGCCCAGTGGGCACAAGGCGAGCACAGGTGTTTTGCCTGTTTTTCATATGTATGTCCTGACTTAACTGCAGACTGGTTCTACAGGGCTCGGTTGATCCTTGTTGTAACTGCAGCACAGCTTGACTGGATACTGGTCAGTGCACAAAGGAACAGAGCTGTCAGCTTGAGCGCTGTGTGACTGGAGAGTAGGCTGCATACAGCTAATTAGTACCTTTAGAAACCGTGCAGTCCTTCCGCATTTTCAGGTACACAGAGGGAAGTGCCACCTACCCATAATTTCTAAATGATAATGTCCAACCCAGAAAAACATTAAAAGGACATTGTGTTAGTCAGCTTTCCATTGCTGTGACAAAATACCTGAAACTAACAATGTAAGGCATGCAGCTTAATTTGGCTCACAGGTTCAGACACTTCGGTCTGCAGCAGGCTGGCCCTACTGCTGATAGGCCTGTGATGAGGCAGGCACGTCATGGAGGAAGGGCATGGCAGAGGGAAGCTGCTCGCTTCATAGGGGCCATCAGCACTGAAGGTGAGACAGCCGAGAAGCAGGTGGAGACAAGATGCAGCCCCCAGCAGCACACCCTGTGGCCCACTGCCTCCCACCGCCCCCTTGCTTGTTTCCTCTCCTCTCAGTGCTATCAAATTGAGATCTGTCAGTGGACTGGTCCACTGATGTTAGAATCCTCATGAGCCAGTCACCTTCTCAGCCCTCATCAGCAGGCAGCCAAGCCCCACTGCAGTCCATGGCCTGTGGGGGCATTTTATATTCATGTCATATGGCTTTTGGTGCTGTAGGAGACTGATCAATGCATTTCTGTTGAAATAATGTTTTTCCAAAGTCAGGGCATGAACAGCCTCTCTCTGCTCAATGGGATACTCAGATAAACAGCCCCAGAAAGGACAAAAAGGAAAAGCAGGGATGAAGAGGCACCCACAGACCTCCGTGGTGGCCTGCTATTCTGAGATGAGCCACAGCCCCACCTGTTTAGGAAGGCCATGCCCCTAGCCTCAACTGCCTGGATTATAGCACCTTGGAGATGCTCCTCTGAAGGTCTGCCTCTTTTCTATAGGATCTGGTCTGCTGTATAATCCTAATTGTTACTTATGCATTCTCTGAAATAGATATAGAAAAATATAGTAAAATGGTCTATGCTCTTTTATGAAAGAAAAAAAACCCTGAGTTCTAGATATTTTCAGTTTCAGTTAGCATGATGATCCACAGGGGTTTACCCACCGAGGGAAACACCTAGGGTCCCTTTATGCTATGGATAATTACATCCTGCCCTTTATCTCACTTATGAGAGATTACCTAATTAGCACCTAGCTAGCTCTATTTTTAATGTAACTCATTTCTGTCTTTTCTTGTAGACTCTGTAGCTCACTCAGCCTCCCACTGAGTAACTGAGTAACAAGACCTGCCTTCTTTTCTAGATGACCAAAGGACCCCTTGGGTGCCCCTTTGAGTCTAAGCTGTATTTTCTCTGACTAGCACTTTGAGAAAGGGTACAGGATGTATAGCCCAACATATGTGGGTTTGACACTAGCCCGGTCATTTAGCAGCAGGGGAGTTCTGGATCAGTTCTGACCTTCAATTTTTCCATTTTTCTACTAAGAATTACTAGCAACACCTAGATTAACCTCATTTCTTTTCTCCAGATAATCTTTTAAAAAGCAAAATGGATGCATCTTAAGACTGTACTCATAAGTGAAATAAGCGAGACACAAGTGTTTAAATACTGCATTGTTTCACTGGTGTGAGAAAGTGAATGTATAAAGACCAAAACATACAATAGATATTGAGAAACAGGAACAAAATGTTCAAATGAGAAAAGGAACAAGAGAGAGGGAAGAGGGAAAGGAAGAAGGAGCAAGAAAGAAAGAATGGATGGAAAAAATGGATACAAAATTTTCATAAATCAGCAGAGAGAGAGGGGCTGAAGGGAGGGGAGGAGAAGGAGGACAGAAGAAGCAGTGAGAGAGATACGTTGTGTACAGGTCCACATTCCCTATGAGGAATCTGTCTAAGTGTACAAATAAAACTTAAAAATGCAAGAACATGATTATATACTGAACATAATATTTTTAAAAAGCTAAGAGATAATTATTGAGGGGTCACTTCTGATCCATGTGTTGTTTTCTCTACAAGGGTGCAGTTGGCTAAATGCAAAGTTCCCTGGAACGCCCGGGTGGGTTTTGTGTCATCAGACCAGGCTGCTGTGTTGGCCCAGCCACTTGCCTGGGTTATCTCATTGGTCAGCATAGCATGAAAAGCTTCTGCATAGTTCTGTGGCTTCCCACCATCCTGGGCTGTGCCATTCTCCCAGCCCCTTGACCTGTCACCATGCCAACCACATTTTATTGCAGTTGGTTTGGAGACAAGGTGTAGCTCTGTATCCAGGCTGGCCTTGAACTCACAGCAGTCCTCTATTCTCAGTCTCCTGAGGACTGGGATTATAAGCATGTGCCACATTGCCTACTTTATGCAAACCCCTAGATCCCAACACAGATCTCAGGGTCTCCACGAGAACTGCAGCTACTCCAGCTGGTACTCCTTTCTTCTGATTTTCTCTGGCCCTTACTGCCGTTCACAGTGATTCCTTACCACTTCTTTCACAGTGATGGTCTTTTGGTCAACACTGTGTGAGAAGCATCCTTCATACAGCAGTAGCAAAGGCTGTCAGGCCATGTTAAGGTGCTGAAGTCCAGGGTTGGTTGAATCAGCTAGGAATCACCAGTGTTGTCAAGGGAAGGATGTGAGTGAGGTAACTCACACATGCAGGTTAACGTGCAAGTGAGGGCAGGGACCACTGTCTGATGGTCACTTTCTCACTGTCCACATCTGACTAGCATCCTTGGCCACTCCAGCTTTTCCTACTCACAGACTAGTTATGCTACAAGCATGGAGGTTTGAACAAGTAGGTCTGCTGAGAAAACTGCCCAGAGCCAAAGCATTCTTCTCTAGTGGAAGAATCACAAGAGAACATGCCCGGCCAAAATAGCACCTTGCTAAGCAGCCATGGGTCTTCTCCACCTCTGGACATGGAACATATGTGGGGTCAGGTGAAGTCTAACAGTATCACCAGTAGAGGCTGACTTAGGGGTAACAGTTGTCTCTCTAGAGATGGCACTGTCATCTGTGCTTTATAACTCAACCATTCCATCTTTTCTATCCATGAACATGTTCATCCTTTTCAAAAAAGTACATGTAACAAAAATGCACCATTTCAACCAGATTTAAATACAGTTTGGTAGCACTAATGCATTCTTGATGCTGTGTAACCAACACTACTATCCATTTCCAGAGATTTTTCATTGTGTCAAACAGAATGAGTGATGCCTTAAACAGTAATTCTTTGTATCTCCTGGTCCTGCAGCCCTGGCAAACTCTGGTCTTTCTCTATTAATTTGCCTCTTCTAGGTACCTGAACTAAGTGAAATTGTACAGAAATCGTCCTTTTGCGTCTGTCTTCACTCACCAGAATGCTTCCTTGGTTCATCTATGCTGTAGCAAGTATCAGAATTTTATTCCTTTAAGGCTAAGATTCCACTGTGTGTATATACTACTTCATTAATTTGCTTACTGATGACTATTTTAGTTTCTTCTACCTTTTGGCTGTCATAAATAATGCCCGTATGACTGCTGGTTTGTAATCGCAGGATCATTTGGTTAATTCTACGTTTAACCTTTTATTTCATCTTTTTAAGTTCTATATTCCCCACTCAAGTATTCTATTTAGTTTTCGTAGTTAGAATTAATCTTTCTTCTACTTTATAGTAAGATATTGCAGGCTTCCACTCCCAACCCAGGCCACATTCTCTGCCTGGCAACTGTGGAAGCTCCTTTCTCAGATGCTGACAAAACCCCTACCACCCTGGGGCCCAAGCCTCACGTAGCACTCTTGGAAAAGGTGTCTGATAACTTATTATTACTGTGACTTTATGCTCAGGGAAGACTCCAAGAATTCTACCCTTCGCCCCAACCCACCCTCTGGGCTCTCTGCCCCACTTGTGTGTGCCACCATCTTTCTGACGCTGTGTGGGCATTACACCTCTCCGTTTGGGGACACCACCCTGGCTCCTCTTTGATGCTTGCTGCCTGGGTGCTCAGATCCCTGCCTTGGTCTCTGGAGATGCAGGTCCTGGCAGCCAGCCTCCGACTACCGCACCAGCTACCAGCTGTCCTGGGGTGCCCTCCACACCCCAACAGGCCAAGAGCTCCCTAGGCTTTCTGATCCTGCTTTGCCTGGCAGGCTCCAACTTCCTGAATGCCTTATTGGAACTTCTGCCCAGCTGAGATGCCTGAAGACAGTCACACTGAAATGTGAGCGTGTGTCCAGGGCCCCTGAGAGCAAAACCGAAGCTAAGGGTCACTTCCGGGCCCGGGGCACGAATGTCGCACACATATACATTTTTCTCTTTTCAGAAAGCGTATTTTTCACACTTGTAATGAAGTGTGGCTAGAACATATTCTTTCCTAGAATATGAGGTCAGACAGAGATATTTTTTCCTCTTCTGTTTTATACATGTGAATAAAGATGGAATAAACAGAGCATGCCATTATATATTTTATACATATGTCAGTAGAGACTATTCCCGAGCAGAACTTTCTCTGCATGTTTGGAGGCTGAGCGTAGCTTTGCTGTCATTCCTCAAGGTGAGAGACAGGATTGAGCCACACCTTTTACACTACTTTCGTGGTCTTTGGATTGGATAAAACACAGAAATAGGTTCTAAAAATAAACAAGATTTCCACTTGGGATTTATCAAGTCTGAAGAATATACTAAGCTACAGAATGTTAAAAATAAAGATTGTTTTTTCTTTCTTTCTGAGCAGCATTCATGTACTGGTGCCTTCTTTACTACCGACTGACAGGAAAAATGTTAACAAACCTTCCCTACAGAGCAGCTTTGACCTGACACTTTCTCCCTGAATAAAATTTCCCAAGATTTTCTGAAGGCGCATTATGTAAAATTAATTTCTTCTTTTTCTCTTTCTTTTCTTTTTCTCTTTGTGGTGCTGGGCCCTTGCACATGTTAAGCATGTACTGCACACTGAGCTGCACCCCCAGCTGTTTTCCTGTTTGAAGGGCTCCTTTGCAGCTCCCCCTCCTATCCCTGGGTTATTGCTATGACGCCTCTCACTTCCTCCCTCCCCCACCCTGAGCAATTCAAAGGGGCTTTCTTCTTCCCCCTTTCTGTGGGTGTTACCTCATGCTTACTCATGACAGGATGCACTCAAATTAAATACTTGCAAAATTCAGAGCCCATGTTTTTCCACTTCCAGTCTGGTTTTCTCACTTGTCAAAGATCTTTGGCTCAGCAGTACTGTGATGATCCTCAATAATCACTGGGTGATAATTGATCAGGGAGCACCCCAGTGTGGACATGTTACATTTCACTGAGATATTACAGCCAACCAGATTAGGGCCCAGGAGGATGTGCCTAGTGTCTCATCCAGCAGGTTCCCACAAGGTCAGCCAGTTGCATGGACATGAAAGATCAGTTGGTGGCTGTTTAATCCACTGCCTCCTCTGTCTTCTTCCTTCAGGTCTTATTTTGATAGGAGGCTAAAGGTGGTTATTCTCAGGAGAATTAAAATGGAAGGAGAGTTGACAGGTATATACCACAGTCTGAGATTTATAAAAAGAATAATATTAGCTAAGAGATATCTACAGTGCCCCAACCTCCCTACTTATCTCTTGAGTGGAATTCTATATGTAACCCCCTGAAACACACTGAACATTGTCTAGAAAATAACACTTAACAAACTGGAAATTTGTATTGGTGTGTCTGGGTTGCCATTAAAAACTTCCACTGACTGGGTGTCTTGAAGAATAGGAATTTCTTCTCACACAGTTCTGGAAGCTAGAAGTCCAAGCTCAAGATGACGGCAGGATCAGTGTCTTCTGAGAACACCCTTCTGGCTGATAAGTCAACTTCTTCTCCTTGTGTCTTCATGTGGTCTTCTCTCAGTGTGTCTGTGACCTGACATTACTCATTTTGGACTAGGGTCCTAATGATGCTGTTTTGACTTAGTCACCACTAAAGACCCACATCTCCAAGTATGTCACCTGAGTTACTGGTGTTAGGATTTCCACAGGAATCTTTTTAAAAGAAATTTTAAAAATTTAATTATGGTAAAAGACACATGACCATTAATCCCTCTCAAAATCCTCTCCCTCTTTCCAAACACAGTTCGTTTCTGCTACTCTCTGAGGCAGTTCTGAAAGTCCTCTTTCCCACAGGTCCTTACAAGGTATGACCTAAGCTAAAGTGAGTGCTGCTGTTGAATACCATCCAAGGGACAGGCCAGTGCATCTCAAGAAGACATAATGGCTGTCATTTCCCCCAAAGAAGCCTGATTCTTCAACATTGTTCTTCCTTCTACTCTCACCAGGAGGTAGATGTTGCCTGGGTTCTTGAGACAGCCAAAGCTGGAAGTGGATCCCAGCTCTGCTCTTCCTAGTGGTGTGAGCTTAAATCAGTTACTTAGTGCCCCTGAGCCCTAACTTCCTCTGCACTGAAATAGGGGCAGTTACGCCACCTGAGGGTAAGCCCAAAGATTCAACAAGGTAGGGTAAAAGAGCCTGGCATAGTGTGTGTTGTAGCGCCCAGTTCTCCTAGCTGGACTCTAGACTCAGGAATGGGCAGTCACTTCTCGGAGGTTCCCAAGCATGTGCTGTGCAGAGATCAGATGGATGCATCTTGTAAGGTGAGCAGTGTGGGCAGTCACCTGCCCACTTGCGCCCACTTCATGACACCTCTGGCTCTCCAGTTCAGACCTTGCTCTCCCGATCCCCTCCTCACTTCAGCTTTCCACAACAGCAGCTAAGGCAGCTTTGCAGAAGCTCTTTTTCTACCTGATCTCCACACTGGGAGCTTCCAACCCTCAACTGGCCCTAAAACAGACAGGGGTGGAAGTTTGGGTAAGATGTTAGAGAGGCTTCAAACTAAAACAGGAATGTTTTAGTCTTGGATTGGGGCTCAGGTCACTGCTACTTGTAGGTTTCCAGCAATTTGCAGTTTCCCAGCCTGGGGTGTGTGTGTGTGTGTCCTATCCTTTTGTCAGGAGCATTTGAAGCAGTTGCTGAGAGCATTTGAGAGTCCAGGACAAAGGGAGAGCACCAGGCCAGGTAGAGAGCTGCCCTCTCCTCGCTGTCATAGGCAGTGTGTGAGGAGTATCCCCGAAGTGGAAGAGCTTTCTTAATCTCAAGAAGTGTTGCAGAGTCCTGGATCTGGGGCCTGCCAAGGCCCACCCCCATGTCTCTTCATGGCTCACCTGCACCTCTCCTATTGAGAGCCCCTTGTGCTTGGGGGTTCTGGTGACAGCACCCTCAGCAGAGGAATGGGGGAGTGGAGATAAGCTGGCTGCAAAGGGCAGCTGACAGTGCACCTACAGGAGAGCAAATAGGCCCCTGGTTAGCCAGAGTCTGTCCTGTTTCTCTGGTCTGCCATTCCCTACCCTTTCACTGCTTGTTCTCTTCTTTCCAGAAAGTACCAAAAGGGGAAGAGTGACAGAAGCGAGTCTGCTTTGCATAGCAGGGGCAGCTATGTTAGAGTTGTTTGACTGCTGTGTACTCAGAAGTATCCTCTCTCTTCTCAGTAAATAGGAAATAGACAAAGGTTATATAAGCATTGGTCAGTCCTTAGCCCAAGTGCTTCAGGCTTTTCTGAGGGCCTAGGGAAGGGACTGTTGGATTGGATATGGGCTTTCCAGCCCCTTCACCTTATCTCTGGAGACACTAAGTCCCACCAGGCCCCAGCCAAGCCTAGCCACACACCTAGAACCCCTGCCCATAAGCTGGTGGGCCTTGAGGCTGGTTTAGTAGTCTCACACTGGGCCTGCCCTGGGGCCCACCACTTCCTAGTTCCCAGCCTTAGAGCCTCGGAGACCTGGGTCCTTGTGACCTAGCTCTCATTTTCTTGGTGGTCTGTTGGCCAGGACATTCTTGGGGTGGGTTGGATGGGGGTGCTAAATGCCACACATTGGACTCATAGCCTAGGTGGGAGGGGGCTGCACCATCGTGCTAGACCCTCTGGTCTTAAGCCTCCAGAATGAGCCATCATGCTGGCTGGGGGCAGGTTACAGTTCACCACACTGCATACCACTGGGATCTGCATTTCTGGCCTGCTGCCCTGCCCTCCCACCCAGTGGCAAGCTAAGCCAGGGAGTTAATCCCTGCAGACCACCACCCTGTGACTACGTGGTCTGGCTTGCTTCCCGGCTGAATGCTGGGTAGGCTCAGCGTGGGGAAGCTAATGGATCAGTGGACTGGGAACTGACCATGGCCTCTCCTAGAGTCATCTTCAATGCCCCCACTCTCTTCTTCAACTGTCTCCCTCATAGCATGTCTCCCCGTCTCCCTGTCTCCCAGTGTAATGGTTCACTTCTTGTCAATCACAATATTGTACCAGTTCTTGGCCAGCGCCTTTGTCCTTGGTCACACAACCCTGTTCAGCTTTCTCATCATGAGTGTTTCAGGGCCCTGAAATATGGCTCTACAGTGTGGTCTCTGCCCCTTTCAAGCAGCTTCTACTGAATCACTATTTGTAACTCTCCCTGGTACCATGTGTTTTCTCTGGTGTGTACTTTTTCCTGAATGCTTTGACACATGCCGTGCTCTCTGTCCCATATGCCCTTCATCCAGATCCCGTGAGATAGTTGAGAAAATCTTGCCAAACCATGCACAAATTTGCCCCAACCTACTCCAGGGACAGACATTCACAAGTCCCCGGCTCTGTTTAACTGCCCTGTGCCTCAGTGGTGCAAAACCAGAATTGAAAATCCATCTCAAGAAGGACTTCAAGGGGCCGGGGGGATGGCTCAGTAGAATAAGTGCTTCCCTGGTAAGCACAAGGCCCTGAGTTCAATCCCCATTCTGAAAAAAAAAAAA
>NW_004524629.1:2834641-2853365 GCF_000260255.1 Octodon degus
TCTCTCTCTCTCTCTCTCTCTCTCTCTCTCTCTCTCTCTCTCTTCCTCTCAGTAACATGTATGTGGGAGACCTGGTGTCTTCAGAATTGATGAGTTCTAAGGTATGTGCACGTTCTGGATCTGTTCAACTACTAGAATGTTTCACAAATTCATCTTACTAATTTAACACTAGAGTCAGAAGTGGACGTGAATTGATGCTATCTCTCTCTCTCTCTCTCTCTCTCTCTCTCTCTCTCTCTCTCTCTCTTTCTCTCTCTCTTCTCTCTCTCATCTATTTATCTATCTACCTATCTATCAATGTCTCCCGTCTGCTATAAAGCAGTATCTTACCATAGTTTTAACTTGTGTTGTTTTGATTAATAAAGACATTGCTTCCTTCAAAACAACAATGACAAGAAGCTGTGCATCTGGATGAGATAACCAAGAGAACTTGATTGGATGGAGAAGAGAAGACAGCCCGGGGCCAAGCTCTAAGCCTCTACTGTTCAGAGGATGGAGGGTGAGGAAGGAGCAGTGAGGAGGTGTGAGGAGGCCACTGCCTGTGCAGGAGGGGGAGGGTAGACACTACAGGATTCTGCATCCAGAGCCAGCAGAAGCAAGAGGTCATGAGGGAGAGCGATTGGCACTGGACAACCAGGGCAGAGGTCTGACTACTGCTTCTAACAACATGGTGGTGGCTCACCGGTTCCTTTGATGAAATACAATATAAATTCATGCCTACAATCCCAGCACTGTGGGAGGCTGAGCCAGGAGGATTGCAAGCTCAAGTCCAGCCTGGGCAACTTAGTGCCTTAGGGAGATCCCATCCAAACACTCAGAAATTGAAAGGGCTGGGATGTGGCTCAGTGTGAAGAACTAGGTGCCATTCTCCCACCTACTCTACTCCCAGGGGAGGGAGATGGATTCAGAGACAGAGACAGAGCAGAGAGACAGAAACAAACAGAGACACAGAGAGGCAGAGACAGGCTCCTGCTCTTTTGATCAGTATTGCTGATGGCTACAAAGGGCAAGAGGAAAAATGCAGGTGACTCCTTGAGTTTGTGGTGTGATGTTCAATAGGTCAATTCCAGATTTCATGACCCCTTCATACATGTGACACAAACAAGGCAAGCACCATGGCTCTCCATGGATTCAGCCAAAGAGGAGATCCTCCAGACAATGACAATGACAAGCACCGAGTGTTCTAATGAAGGCTGGAACTGAGTTCTATAGGAGTCTAAAGAGACAAAGACAGACTCTGGAGCAGTTCAGGGAGGTGGCCTTTAGGCTGGTTTTGAAGTGATAGTTGCCAGGTACAGAAGTGACTGCTGCAGAAGAGACAGCATTGAGGCACGTGGTGCAGAATGCCTGGGGGTGTGCTGGGGGAGGTTCCCGCTGAGCGTGCTAATGCTGCCAGCCTTACTGCTGGTGTGCTTGTGTGGCCTTGAACTTTTATCCACAGAGGAGAGGAAACACTGAGATTCTTTTTGAGCATATTAATTAACTAAAAGTTAGATAAATAAAAATGTGCATGCTTACTGTATACTGCATGGTGTTTTGAAATACTGTCTATTATGGAATGGCTGATCAGCTTATTAATATGTGTATTGCCTCACATGCTTAACTTGGTTGTGCATAAAACCTTTAGCATCTACTCTCAGCCATTTTCAAGAATCCATTGCTGTCTATCATCACCAGGATGAGCAAGAGGTTTCTTAAACTTTTTCCTCCTGACTGACTGAAACTCTGTATCCTTAGGGCAGCATTTGCCCATTGCCTCTCTCTACTTGCCCAGCCTCTGGCAAGAACCTTTCCATGCTCTTGTTCTCTGCAAATGACTTTTTCCAGTCCTGCAGAGGAGTACACTGGAATATTGGCTGTCTTTAACTCCTGCGGTAACAGACCTAACTTATGTTTAGTAAGATACTTCTACCAAGAGTTAGGAGGTAGAAATTGGTGAAGTTTGGCAACAGTTTAAGTAGGAAGTGAAGACAGGTTGCCATCCAAGCAATGGGTGGGAGGAAGTTTGGAGGTAAAGTTGGGTGGTGTCTGTAGGTCTCCATGACTGCTTGAGATTGGAACCAGGAATTCTGAGACAGGTTTGCCTGAGTTGAAGCTTTGTGGCTCAGTGAAAGTAGATGAGTTGGTAAATTTCTGTATCCTCATAGTACTTAACTCTTGGCAGTTTCTTGAAACTATTCTTTGGTTCTTTGCACTTAAATATGAGAAACTTCTAAGAGGTAAGGAGAGAAGGGGAGGGCCAGAGCACTTAAGTTGGTGCCAGGAAGCCCAGCACTGATACTAACAGCAGGCTTGAGCTCATTATGGCCACATAACACCAGCTGAGTGCAAACAGCAGCAAGTGTGGGGGAAGAATCTTTGATAATCAGCAAGGAGAAAGATAGCAGTGGAAAGTGGTCAGTGAGCAGCAAGGAAAAACCAGAGGATGATGGCAAGGTCACTGCCAGGAAAGAGGCTGGTCAGGTCCCTGAGCCCAAAAAGAAGAACAAGGAAGAAAAGAGAAAAGGAAGACAAAGAATGAAAAACAGCAGGAGCAGCAGCACAGGTGAGGGCAGAGGAAGAACTGAAGAAGAGGAAGAGGAGGAGAAACATGGAGAGGAAGAGAGAGAAAAGTAGGAAGAGCAGACAAACATCAGTGAGAAGTTGCATTATTCAAAGAGAAAGAAGAATCACTTCAGCTTCACTAAGAAGCTTGAGAATGACATCAGTTAAGAAAAGAACTTCAGGGGCTGGGGAAATGACTCAGTAGAGTAAGTGCTTCCCTGGCAAGTGCAAGGGCCTGAGTTCAATCCCTGGTTCCACAAAAAAAAAAAAAAAAAGAACTTCATAATAATACCCAAACACTCCAGAACATGGACCAGAGGAAAACTTCTTTAGCTCTCTGGACTCAAGTTTGAAGCAAAAACTGCTTTTGTCAGGGAACTCCAGAATTGTTCAGAGCCTTACTGAGTTGATAGCTTTCACTACAGCCATCTTGTCTAAAGACAAGAAAATTGTCAGAACAAAGAGTCTGACAAAGATGATTCCAAAGAAGCAGAAAAACCTACAGGATAACAAGGAGGTATCAAATTCTGATGAGTTGAAACTTGAGCTGGGAAATCAAGAAATTAATGATTGAAGTTAGAGGGTGGAGATGAAGCTGCAGTTCTTACAAAGAAACTTTTTGATGAACAAGGACAAGAGGATGAAGAAGCCAGCACTGGATCTCATCTCTAGTACACAGTAGGTACTTTTCTCTAGCAGCTGCCCAACTGCTTCCATTGAGAGCTAATAGACAAAGCAGCAAGGAACGTTTGCATGAATGTGAGCACAAAGAAAACAGGAGAAAGTTGGCTTGAGCACTCTTCATGGTTCCTGGACAAAGGTTGGATTTGGTACCATTTTATGCAAGGCTGATTGCTACACTGCATCCCTGCATCTCTAAGGTAGCAGAGGACCTTTGCTCCATGCTGAAGGAGGGGATTTTAGATTTCATGTACAAAAAAGGAACAGATCAATATCAAAAGAAAGAACGAAACTGTTCATTTTATTGGACAACTAAGTTTAAGATGTTGATGCTGCAGGGTCTGAAGATGCTTCCACCAGACTTTTCTCATCATCGTATTGAAACAGTATGTATTCTACCAGAGATGTGGATAATTTCTTTTTAGATCTTCAAAATTGTACCTGAGGACCAGTGTACTTTTGGAGCAAATCATGACGAACCTTGACACAAGTTCTGTCACAATAGTGGAAAATGCTTATTATTATTGTGACCTACTTTCTGTTGGAAAAAAAAAAGTGAAAAGAAACATTTTTTCTTCCAGGAATATGTCTGGAGACTTTTGAATAAAGATCTCTCTAAGGTCCCTACTGAAAAAACATTGAGAATGATGCGAAAGTTTGCCTGCAAGGACCAAGAAGTGAAAGACTATATTATTAGTTGTATGATAGGCCCCTGGAATCTGAAATACAATAGCATTCATTGTGTAACCAACGTTTTAGTGGGAGTAGTGCTGTATCAAGAGGATGCTGGGATCTATGTTTATAGATGGAGTTTTATAACATTTGATTGGAAATAGAATTGAACAACCTAAACTTAATTAAAGGTGTATCAAGAGCGCTAAGCTCTTAGGGGAACTTTATAATTTCTGAATGGTGGAAACAGCTGTCAGAACTCTGTTATATTTCATTCATCATTAGCCTGGATGGCTCTCAAAGTTCACTGGATTCTCCTGGTATCTTTTCAGAATTAGACTATGTTAGGCTTATATCTACATATCTCCCCAAAGCCTCATGTAGTCATAAGTGGGGCTTTTTCAGAAGTGGCTGGACCTAGAGTGTGTGACACTGGAATTGAATCATGGTGCAGTGGTAGGGTTAAGAATAGTAGGGTTAGGGGCTGGAGAGATAGCTCAGTGGAATAACTACTTGCCTGGCAAGGGCAAGGTCCTGAGTTCAAACCCTGATACCACCAGAGAGAGAGAGAGAGAGAGAGAGAGAGAGAGAGAGAGAGAGAGAGAGAGAGAATACTAGGATTAAGTGTATAAGTGCTATCTGTCTTAAGTAGCCTGGATAAGATATAGAGGATAGAAAGAGCTGACATTGTCCCTATTGTGTTGTTGCTTTCTGTTTGCCATGGACGGTTTTTCTTCTGTGATGCTTGCCTGCCATGTGCCACTCTGCCTGGGAGCCAGCCAGCTGTGGACTGAAATTTCTAAAAGCTGTGAGCCTAATAAGCCTTTCCTCCTTTAACTTTGGGAATTGGGTATTTTGTCTTAGCAGTGAGAAAAGTAACTAAAACAGACTAGTATGCATTTTTCTGGATATGTGTGGCCAGTACTTTGATAGAAGTTCCAGTAAACAAAAACTTGATTGCTTCCTTGTATATTTACAGTGCTATGTTTGGTAGAAAAAAGTTGGGAGGTTTGGACAAAAGACCATTCATTTGGAGAAACGACCTACCTATATGGTTGTGATCAGTGATATTCTAGAATTTCTGAGAACAAAAACCAAACTCTGTAATTCTCAGGGTGAATCCATTGGGCAGGTACATGATTTGAAATGAGAATACTTAATGAAACTAAGCCTAGTAAATGACAGAGTCAAAAGATGCTATGATAGAAGGAGAAAATGTTTGTGAAGAGGAAGTGGAAGGAGAAGAAGCAGGAGGAGAGGAAGGAAAAGAAAGATAGGAAAAAGAAGAGGAAGAAGGAGGAAGAGAAGAAGGAGTTGGAGAAGGAAAATGAAGGAAGTGGAAGAGGAGGAAGAAGGAGAAGAAAGAGGAAGAGAAGAAGAAGGAGTTGGAGAAGGAGGACTAGAAGGAGGAGGGAAGAGGAGGAGGAGGAAGAAGAAGAAGGAGAAGAAGGGAGAGCTGAAGCAGAACAGTCTGGAAAATGCAAGTGAGGCAAATGAACTAGAAGAAGAGGCCTGTTCTGATGCTCTTGAAGGAGTAGAGGAAGAGGAGGAGAACACGAATCCCCTTACAGAGTCCAAGAAGGAGAATGGTGTTCATAAGGAGAATACAGAGGTAATATTTAAAGGAAATAGACTAAAGTGTGTACCTGGAGAAAACAAAGAGGATGTCATTTCAGCTCGGGATAAAACAATACTAGAAAATCTTCAGTAATGAAGGGGAGAGTATGTTAGAGTGCACCAGTCTGATGTCACTATCCTTTGCATCTAAAAAGCTGGCTTCCTCATAGTAGTGGGAAAGGAGAGTCAGAGTCTGCAGAAACCATGCTACTTGTCACACTAGCAGGAAAAGAAAATCAATAGCAGATGAAGATCCTTAATGTGCCCATATCATCCAACTTTCTGCAAATTACTAAAACCAACAATAGGCAAAACAGGAGAGGATGAAAATGAAAAAGCTCATAGTAGACAGCAGTGAATGGAAAGAACAAGATTCTCAAGAGGAGCAGCAGTCTCCTGCCCAATGCCCAGCTCCAGCAAATGCCACTCATGAGCAGTGGCCTAGTTACCAGCGTCCAAAGGGAGCCCCTAATGCAAATCTCATCTTTAAGACTCACCGAGGGAGACACTGATTCAGAAGCCTTGTCATTTCCTTGGGTTCTGTGTCTGATGTTGTGGAAAGCCCTGTAGCAATTGAATGAGAGCAGTGGACACATCTCAGCATGTTAGTCCAGAGAGCTGTAAATCTACACTGAGCACAGGCTGGGGCCTTGGGGCAGAAACACCAGCCTGGGCCTACACTGGACCATGCTGAGGCATGCAGGCAGGGCAGAAAAGGCCTGTTGAACCACAAATCACATGAGGATTAATCTCCTCTAGAGAATGGCAGTCAGGAAATGGGACTGTGCCCTTGACTACAGAGTGGCTACACCAAGAAAAGCGCAGAGGTGGCTAAGCCAAACAAGAAACAGCCACAATGGTTGTGGTATGGCAGAAAGGAACTTGAGTGTGAAGCTTGATTTGAGTTACGGTGTCGAACTCAACATCCCGTGCTGGAAGAAGAAACATCTGGGGGCTCCAGGTCTACAGAAGGAATGTATAAGAGTGAAGAGTAAAATCTAATAAAAAATTACATGCAAAACAAAAAATGATGAAAGATACCCAAACACCAGGTAATCCACTAAGAAGGTGTTTAGGAATTTGCTTCAAGAGGAGCAAGGGATGAGGGAGAAAAATCCATTATATCTATCAGTCATTGAAATAAATTTACTACTTAGAATGAAAGAAAATGTGAAGGTTGTTAGTACACAGAGAGCATCAAGTCAGGTGGTTTACAAAAGTCTAGTTCCAGTTTAAGACAGGGATACCTTTGATACCATTGTAAGCATTACTGAAAATAAAATATGTCAATCGATGTGTCACAGAAAATGAAGGACAGCAATTACTTCAGAATACTTTGTTGACCTTCACAATCAAAATAAAATATAGAAACAAGTAGAGGTTTTTTTTGAGATTGTTCCCCCCAGTAGAAATGAGGGTTCTTACGGGCCAGGGAGATGCCTCAGTGGAATGAGTGCTTGCCTGGCAAGTGCAAGGGCTTGAGTTCAATCCCCGGTTCTGAAAAAAAAAAAAAAAAAAAGAAAGAAAGAAAGAAAGAAAGAAAGAAAGAAAGAAAGAAAGAAAGAAAGAAAGGAGGGTTCTTAGTCTATTTCTGACAACCTGTTACTTTGTTAGCACAGTTGTCTTTTGGGTGCTTTCCAGTAGGCATAGTAAATTTAATTAAAGAGCACATTTACATGCTATCTCCTTTAACATATATATTTAGATTGATTGATTGAGTGATTGATTGATTGATTTGGTACAGGGTCTTGCTACACAGCTTGGACTCACAGTGATCCTCCTATCTCAGCCTCTACAGTGCTGGGATTACAGGTGGGTACCACCATACCTGGTTTCAGTGGCCAGCTCTGCACAGGCATGGCATGCAGTAATGGGGATCGAACCCAGGCCCTTGTGCTTGCCAGGCAGGCATTTAGACCACTGGGCTATCTCCCTGACCTACATTCCCTTTTTAAAAACTATTTTGTATTTTTCTTTTACCGTGCTTTAATTTCTCTGTGTAGATTTAAATAAAAAACCAAAATGTGTAAAGTTGTAACATTTCACATGGAAATGTTTCCCAGTCTTCCTTCCTTAGCTTCAGAAACCTGACCTTTGCCGGTGCTGCAGTGAAATGTTGTGATTAAAAAGAATAGGAAAAAAAAATCTTCCAGGTGAGTCTTGGGACCAGGAGACATTTAGTGGTGGCAGAATAACCCAAAATCAGAGAGGATTTACTCTAAAGTGGACAAATTACAGCGTCCTGGGGAACACAAGTCACCACGGAGACTCTGGAGCTGCAAAAAGTACAGACAACAAGCGATGTGACTTATTACCTTGTGTGCCTCAGGCAGGAAGGGCTCTGGGAGAGCAGAGCTGGCTATGGAGAGGATGGTGGATAGGGCCTGGAGGGAGCAGGTGGACAGGACGCATGCAGGTGCCCAGGCCTCAAGGGGCCTAGTAGCCAGCATTCTCGAGCAGGGTGCTTCCTGAGTAGCACAGCAACTCTGGCTCACAGTCCCAGTTCTCAGGGATGTGGGACTCACATCCAGCTGCCAAAGGGCTGAGCTATGATAAAAGTTTGCATCCCAAGCCTGGTAAGTGGAGTTTCTCCTAAGCTGGGTTTCTGTCTGTCTGTCTGTCTGTCTGTCTGTCTGTCTCTCCTCTATCTCACTCTTTGTGTCTCTGTCTCTCTGTCTCTGTCTCTGTCTCTATGTCTCTCTCTTATTTCATCTTCTAAAGGCAAAGGAACAAAATAAAATGGCACAGCTTAAATGAAAGCACTGTGGGGGGTTGTTCTTTGGGCCCAGCACTGCTGTCTGACACAACCAGCCTTGTCCTCTGACACTCCTCATGGACGCTTGCTTATTCCTTCATGGCGGTTGAGGGCAGCCTCCCACAGTGGCCGCTGGCCATGTCACCTCAGGATGAAGGCTCAGGGGCTCCTGACTCATCCTCAGCTGCCTGGCCAGTTCCCTGTCTGCCTGCAGTGGCCTCACTGAACAGAAGGCCTGGCTTTCCAGCCCCTGCCCACAAGCAGATCCAGCCATTGAGAGAGAAGATACCAAAAGCGGTTTTGCAAAAAAAGAAAGCAATGTTATTGCCCACCAGACTCTTTGTACCTCTGATGAGTCAGGCACTGCTCTGGGAGGGAGTAGTGCAGCAAGCATTCAGCAAAACAGAAAGACCCCGAGCTGGAGCAGCTCCAGGTCGAGCAGGTGAAGGACAGCTCTAGCGGATATGCAAGAGTTCTCTGTTGCTGTGCTGCCGGGGCTTCATGCTGTGTCCTGTTTGCCCCCCTTTCCTCTTCCCACCTTGCCTGCCTGTGTTACCTGAGCCTGCTTCCTGGTCCTGCTCACTGTGGGAGCCAGAGAAGACTGCAGGGAAGGCCAAGAACTGAGAAGCCTGTGGGCCTCTTCCACCTGTGTCGGCATCCAGAAGGAATGGCTTTCCCAAGAGCCCAGCTTTGGAAGGAGCTTGCCAGGGGAGACCAGAGCCTGCTGGGCTAGATGAGACAAGGTACTCCAGAAGAGGCAGTCTGCATTTGCTCAAGGAAAGCTCCCACTCAACTCAAGCTTCTCAGGTCGGGCCACAGTGGGAGGCTCACTTTTGGAAACAATCACAAATGGCTGGGGACTTGGGAAGAAGTTCCTTCTGCTGTCCCAACATTCACCTCCTCTATGGATTGTGTGAGGTCAAGTGGAGAGTGCAGGGGATGCCTCAGAGCAATTGGCCTGTCAGGACCCCATACTCTGCTGCTCCGTGATGTTCCATTGTCTGGCAAAGGCCCTGTGGCCGAAGAAAACACAGAATAGGCATCTCAGGCTGTGAACTCTGTGGGACACTGTGCTAGTGCAGCTCTCCTGTTAGCTGCAGTACCATGAAGTTTTGTAGAGGAAATCTCAGTCCCTTTGGGTTAGTCAATCCAGGTGTCTGCTGCAGGGGATCCCATCCTGAGGCTGGAGCAGACATGAGTGCAAATGGGCCAGATCTGTATCCTTGGGGTCATCCATGTGATTTTGCTACTCAGACCCCAGATGGCCTCCAGGCTGTTCTTCCAAGCTAGGTGGTTCATTTGTCCCTGAGGCTGGTACAAGGGTCACTGACTAGAGTTGTTTTCTGTTGCTGGAAGTCTTAAAACTCTAAGTGACTCAGGTTGGTTCCTTGACCTGATCCTGTCCAGAGAGTTGTTGGTATAAGACCAGCAAGGCTCACAGGTCCTCAGAGCTGTGCTTTTCCTGGTGACAGTACAGCAAGCAGGGCTACTCGGCTGCCCTGTCATAGAACAGCTACCCAGTACCCATCCCTCTGCACATGGGTAATGTTGCCCTTGAGAAAGCTTCTTTGTGTTTCAGACTATAGTTTATAGAATGTTCTCTTTACCTTGCTTGTCTCCTATGTGGAGCAGAGGGAGGTGCCTGGCCCCCAGCTGACCTCCCATTCCCAAGAGGTGACCCATTTGGTTCTAGGTTGCTTGTCACCCTACTTGTTCATTTCTAGGCCAGCCCACATAATAAGCACAGGACCTAGGTGGGTGTTGGGAGGCAAGGAAAGTTTCAGCCTGAGAAGAAAGAATGTGATCTCAAAGTCTGACAAATCCAGTGGCTGCGACTCTGCCACCTGCAGGGGTGGGGTCAGCTTTACTTGATCTCACAGCTCCCTGCAGCCCCCAGTAGCTCTGGAGTGGAGCTGATCCAGGAAGGCAGGCTACCGGGGATCTGCCCATGCCCTGCTGTGCTTCCTCAGCAGCTGCCACCTGGTAGCCCTTGGGCTGCCTCATTCACAGTTTTGGAATCACTGCTCAGGAGGCATAAAGGCTGCCCTTCAGTGTGCTCAAGTCCTGTCAGGAAGCCACCAGTCAGGATATTTAAAGGGCTCCAAGTTCAGTGGGAAAACAGACTAAACTCTGAGACCCCTTTGAACTTGGGATTTCACTATTCTATATTTATGCCTGGCTTTTCAGCTTCAAAGATATTTTTATTGTGAACTGTTTTGAGCCTACTGAAAAGCACAAAAATAATACAACAACTAGCATATGTAACTGCTTCAGATGTAAATAAAACCAGAGCAGATGTGCTTTTTAGTTACATATTTACTGAGGTATAATTTACATATCATGAAATAAACAGTTTTTAAGCATACAGCGTGGCACGTTTTGCCAAATTTGTACACCTGTGCGGACGACAGCTGGACAAAGTGCAGGACTTCCTCGTTCATCTCAGTCAGTCCCCCGCCGCCCTCCCCGCCGCCGGAGGCAACTGCTGTCCTAATTTCTCTCACCATAGATTAGTGTCGTCTGTTCTAGAACTTTATATAAATAGAATCAGGCAGAATGAGCGCCTTTGTGCCTTGTTTCTTTCGCTCATCACAATGCTTTTGGAATGCTTCCTCGTGGCTGCGAGTCGTGGTAATTCATTCCTCTTTATTTCTGAATAATATTCCATTGAATGAATATCCTGCAATTTATCTATTCACCCAACAAAACGGACTTTTGGATAATGTATTTACCCAAGATAAATGAAGTCACATGTTCACAGAAAGAACTGGATGAGTACATTCATAGTAGCTTTTTTCATAATAACTAGAAACTACAATGACCCAGATGGGTATTCTACTTTATATGAGTACCCTCCCTCCAGCCAAAGGAGACCAGACCAGATGCTCACCTGATTCACCTGCGTACTCTTGCTATGTTTCAAGCATTGTAGGTGACCAAGTCTTTGTTAAATGGATACAAATCAGAAAAAGGAGGACCTTATGTTCCCAAGCCTGGTTGAGGAGATGTAGGGTAAGAATCTGGCTAGGAGTCAGGCAGTCTGCAAAGACAGCTTAGGTGTCCACCTACGCCACAGCCCCAGGGTTCAGAGCACAGTCCGCGTTCAGAATGTTCAGGTGGAATGAATGAATGAATGAATGAATGAATGAATGAATGAATGAATGAAGAAAAAGTGTAACCAGTCTGTCCTGTGTTAAAATCTCTAGGTCCTCTGGCTTTGAGCTCAGCTTTACTTCCTGAAAAGTCAAATCTTCCACTCTGAAGACAGAAAAATAATGTCAAATAGGGAGAAAGGTCTAGGGGTGGCTTGGAGGTAATTACGAGCAGGAGGTTCAGTTTCCAGAGTAAAGAACAAGTTGGGTTCTCTTTTTCCTCAAACTTCACAACTCCCTCTTTATTCCTCTGCACTGATAGACCCCTGCAGCATTGTTCCCTTAGAGCACGGGGAAATCTCCTGGCAGTCCTGGAAGCCCATCACCCTGTCTAGGACAGGTGGCCTCTCACATTCCCACACTGCTTCAGGCTGACTCTTCAGAGCCTCATGAGGCATCAGGAGAAGGCAGGTGATGAATACATTTTCGTTCACCTGGAGCAGGGGCTCTGGACAATCAGGTCGTCAGGGCTCCACCTGGCTTTGGATGGGATGTTTATTCTGCAAGAGAATGAAAATGTGGACTCAGTTGGATGCAGAGCTCAGGGATGGAGTATGTGCTAGGCATGTGCAGGGGCTTGGGTCTGAGCCCCAGCACAACAGAAAAAGCAAAAGAGGAGGAAGAGGAAAAAGAAGAAAGAGAAAGGGAAAAGAAGGGGAAGAATGAGAAAGAGAAGAAAAAGAAAACTCGGCGTCACTTCAGACCATTTGTTTCAGTGCAAGGACAAACACGTTTCCCTAAAGACAAATCTTAAAAACTCCAAGTCCTTTCAGACAAGAGTGAAAGATTTCAAGAAAAGAATGTAGATGAGGAGGCTCCTCAGGCAGGCTGACCTTAGCGTGGCTCCTTATCATAGAGGACTCTATATAAGGATCTGGTGATGTTTATCTACTGGAGATTGCAGGCCATTTAGTTTTTAGCAAGAGACGCCTGCAAAAGCCAACTAAGATCCCAAACTCCTGCAATGTTTTGGTTCTGTCTCTGGCTGTGATGGGGCATAGAAGTCATTTTCATGTGCATGATGAGAGTGTGGATTAGGGAGCCAGTTGCCATGACCTCTGCCAGCCCTGAAGCCTCCAGGGCCGGTAGGGCGAACTCTAGGCACACAGTCCATTCATCTTGCCATGATCTGTGCATCTGGGGAGGCTTCCCAGCACTGTGTTGCAGAGAGCTCCTTTATTTTAAAGAGTACAATTCAATGTTCATTTTCATCGAGGCTATTTTCTTGTTTGTGATGTTTTCTCCTTTTAGGTCCAATTCAGAAATACTTTCCAGGCAGCATGTCTGGTAGATGGAAAAAATCTGGAAGTTTTTTTTGTTTATGCCCCTGTTAATAATAAAAACAAAGGCCTATTTCCTTCTGAGGATGGTCAGAGGGTGGGAAATTCTCATCCTTTCAGGTCTAAAAATAAGTCCTTCTTGATGAGCAGCCTTTTCTGCCTGAAAAGGCTGCAGCCTGGAGTCTTGGCACACGAAGGGGAAGGGTGTCTTCCCTGCCTGACCCAGGACACCAGAATCAAAGCTGGCCTTTCACAAAGGGACACTGCAAAACTTACTTCTGTGGCTTTCCCTGCCCTCATTTTATGGGTGCTGCACTGAATTTCATATGAGAGATCTAAGTACACACTTCCAGCCAAACATCACTTATTTCCTGTTAGGACTTACATATTCAGCCTGACCTTTAAAACCGTAAGAGATTTGATACAAGGAGGATTTATAAGGCTTCACTTTATGGCAGATCCTAAAGATTAAAGGTAGTTTGGTCAATAAAAAATATTTTTTCCTCCTTGTTGACTGATGGAACACTTGGGCCCACATGGAACACTTGGCCTCAGAAGCTGCTGTTTGCTTGTTTCCTCCCGTCTCTGCAGAGGCTGAGTCTGTGGGCTCAGGAGAGGGGAGAGCTGGCCCTGCATCCCAGCTTTCATCCTCGCCAGCTGGGCCTGTAGGTCATGACGTCTGATAGCTTGGCAAGCGGCAGCATCACCTGGCCAAGACGGAGAGCTGGGGCAGGTGTGTGTGTGTGTGTGTGTGTGTGTGTGATGTACCCTTCACCACAGCTGAGTGCCAGGGCTGGGTGGCCGTGGAGACACACCTTAGACTCCATTCTGCCAAACGCACAAGTGTCTACTATTAGCGAGCTGGCACAAGGGTGTCAGGCGACTGTGCACCCAGCCTGGTTTTAGTACTCAGGCAGGCACTGTGTACAGAGTTTCCCTGGACGGCACAGGAGAGCCTATACTGGGGGTCCACCAAAGCCCAGGAGACTCAGACCTGGGATCAGCAACTGGGCGCACCTGCTGGCATTGCCACCTCCAGGGCACTGGAGTCTATGTAATATTACTAACTAATGACCTATTTTGGAGTAAATAACTCATTTTTGTCACCAATAAAAATATTTCTAGCATCCTTGGTGCTAATAAACTCAATGTTGATTTGTATATTACAACTTAAATGTTAAATAAAAACATCTGAAAGTATTGATTCTTAATTTTCTGCCTTTCACCTTCTATGGCATATAGATAGAGGTATTCTGTTTTTTTTTTTTTTTTTGGAAGTTGTGTGTATGTGTGCATGTATGTGTGCGTGTGTGTGTGTGTGTGTGTGTGTGTGTGTTATAAAGATTGAAACCAGGGCCTTTGTGCTGAGCTAGCTCTCAAGCACTAGCCCTTTTTTATTTTATTTGAGTTCTTTATTTTTCTTTTGAGTCAGGATCTTAGTAAATCACTGTATTTCCCAGACTGGGCTTGAGTTTGCAATTCTCCTGCAGTGCTGAGATTCCAAGCATGGGGCAAGCAGGAATTGTCTTTAAAGATGGCCGTCAGGACGTTACTGCCAGGCTCTGTGGTGTACACCTATAATCCCAGCACTGGGGAGGCTGAAGCAGGAGGATTGCTGCAAGTTCAGAGCCAGTCTGAACTACATAACTAGAGCCTGTCTTAAAAAGAATGTACATTATTAAATACATAATGTGGTAATAGCTAAGACAAAATTACTTAATCTCTGGAAGTTTCTGGCTCATCTGTAAAATGACAGTAATACTACCCTCTTAAGATTTATTATGAAAATTAAAGGAGAAAATAAATATAAAGTGACAAAACTGTCCGTGTGTGTGTGTGTGTGTGTGTGTGTGTGTGTGTACACGTGCATGCATGTGTGCACACAGGCACACAATGACTGGCACCTAGAACTTATTTCTCATGCATTTTTTCTCTTAAGGTATCTAGAAAAGGAGGCACTTGATGGGATTAAAAAAAGAAAGCTGAGATAGAAACAGGGGCTGTGGGAAACCAGGAGAATTCTTTAATTGTTATGGGAGACAGAGACACATTCCAGGCTTCTAGAATGTTCTGTCCTAGATTTAACACCTTAAAAGGTAAATCAGCAAGAAGAGAAACCTAGAACCCCTTAGAAAGACTTCAGCTGCTTCTCTGGGAAAATATCTGTGACCATAATGCACCACCACCTATGAAAGCCTTCATGCAAAGAGCTTGGTGTCAAGGCTTGAGGAACACAGAAAAGGACAAGATTCTCATAAAATGACACAGGATATCATTTCCTCATTTTCTGTTTGTTTTACCTCAAGTGAAACCTGGCTTTATTGGTTTTCTGTTCCACCTGACCCCAGAGGCTATCTTCAGATTCTCTTCCTTATAATTCTAAGCCTGACCCCCAGGGAAAAATAATGCTGCACCCAAATGCAGATGAGTATATTTGAGATAGGGGCTTATTTTGTTTTTCTTTACAGGTAGTTTCTCTGACCCACTTGCCCTTATTTCCCTCTGAGGAGTGACCACACTGACGGCCCTTCAAGCCCCTGCTGTTCCACAGCTGTAGACAGAAGCAGAGTGCGTGGTGCATCCTCCCTTCCAGGCATCAGGAGGCAGCTGCAGACTGCAAGACGGGCAGGCAAGTGAAGCTGCCTAAGCTGGATGTGGGATGTGCGTATTGTAGGAGATGTGTGAAATTATGACTAATATATATTCACTATGATATATTCAGGCAGTAAAGATGTTTTTATGTAAAGAATAGCATCATTCATCTATAATTCCTATTCATACTCCAGTATGTATCCTCACAGTCTTTTAAATATAGTCTTAAATATTTTTTCCATAAAACATTGAACTATACCATAAATACCCCTTGGCAACTTAATTTGCTGTTCAATTGGCCGTTTTATAGACATCTAACTATGTGAATATGTAGAAGGTCAATATTTTTATTTTTATACTCTTGTTTTTAAATGGTTCCATAATATTTTGTTTTATAGATCTACCACCACTCACTTTTCCCCACTAGATTTCTGCTACTGTATATGATGTTACCATATACACATTTAGACATACAATTATTATGCGTTTGTCCAGTTACTTCTCAGAACAAATTCTCAGATATAAAATTGCGGAGCATGCCATGCATTCTCGTTATCTTCCCTTGAGCTCATCCCTTACAACTATTCTTTCCCCAAATGTCATGGCTTTTAGGATACTTGAAGCTTGTGTATATTTCCAGCTACCCCAGTGGCCTCTTAAGCTGTGAGTGAACAAAGAGAGAGAAGCCAGAGTGGTGGGCCATCCGCATGTTTCTGCCTTCCTTTGCTGGTGTTGAAGCACTAGTCTGTTTAATGCTGCTTTAAAGTCTCATTCGAAGAAGCCTCCACCAGGCATCCACGGAAGAGGGCTGGCAGCAGACGGGTCAGCTAGCCCTCGGGCTCCATGCTTCTTCCTGTTGCACGGCTTCTCTTTCTCTGCACATGTGCTGCTTTCCAGGACCTGTGATTCCCTGAACATGCACAGCACCTTGTGCTCCAAATTCATTTCTTTATGTTCCAGCAACGTGGTGGAGGACTCTTCTCATTTCACAGTAGAGTAAACCCAACCCTCTATTCTCAGTCTTTCTTTCTATGGTTCAGATTGCTTTGTGATCTGAAAATACTAAGTAGAAAATTCCAGAAAGAAGTTTTGTGTATGTGTATGTGTGATACTAGGGACTGAATTTAAGACTTTGCACAAGCTAGATTCTCAGTCCTTTTTATTTTTTGAGATAGGTTCTTCTTAAGGTTCCCATGCTGGCCTCAAACTCACAATTCTTTTGCCTCAGTTTCTGAGTGGCTAGTATTACAGATAAATGTCACCACACCCAGTTTAGCACAGCATAAATTTTTAATTGCATGATATCTTGAATTGCAGGATTAAGTCTCCCTGTCCTTTTGTGTGGCACAACCTTATTGTATATTCCATCTTGCCAGTAGTTACTTAGTAGCCGCCTTGGTTATTAGATAAACCACCCCTCTATTGCAGAATCACAGTGGTGGTGTCCAAGTGACTCTTAGTTTACATAAGAGCTCAAATACAAGAGTAGTGATGCTGGCAATTCAGACATGCAAAACAGAAGTCACAGAGTTATAAAGTCATAAGGGAATTTACATAAAAACACGAAAGCTCTTGAGTTAAGAAGGAAAGAAGAAATGGTACGCTGAGGTTGCTGAGATCTATGCTAAGAATTAATCTTCTAGACATGAAATTGTGAAAAGGACAAAGAAACCTGCACTACTTTTTGCTGATCCACTCAGACTGCAAAAGCTGCAGTCACAGTATGCCAGAAGTGCTTAGTTAAGATGGAAAGGACATTTATTAGTTTATAGGATTCAGTACAGGCCTCGGTTCTGGGCATCTACCAGGGTTTTGGAACACATTTGCTGCAGGCAAGAGAGACTGTGGTCTTCATTGCCTGGTGGTCAGAGCTCTGCTCTATTATTTAGACCTGGTGTGATGAGAACAAATCATGCGGAGCTGGACACAGTGGATGAAGGGAGGGCTGAAAGAATGAACATGTTTAGGAGCAAGAGAAAAGCCACCTGAAAGAAACCATTTTCTTTTTTTTTTTTTTAAATGTATTTGGTACAGGATCTCACCATGCAACTCAGACTAGTAGTGATCCTCCTGTTTTCAGCCTCCCCAGTGCTGGGATTACAGGCATGCACCACTGCGCCTTGACTCAAGTGGCTGGCTCAGCTCACCCAGGGGGAGAAGCTAGCATCGCATGGCACCAGGGATCAAACTCTGATCCCTGTGCTTGCCTAAGCAGGTGCTTAGTCTGCTGAGCTATCTCACTGACTCATATTTTCTTCTTGTTTCTAGTTCTACAATCTGTGTACTCTTGACCTGAGAGAGGACAAAGAGGAAGTGGGAGGGGAAAGGATCAGTTGACTGTCAAGTTATAAGATTGCTCCAGGGAATTGATAGATGGAGACAAGGCTCAGGTTTGGCCTTGTGGATGGGATCGTGCCTTGGAGACTCTGGGTGTGCTGTTGCTGAAATGGTAAAGGTCAGCTAAATAGAAAACCTGAGCCCATACTGCTCCTGGGGGATCAGGCCCCTGTGTGCTTGTTCTTTAATTGTCTCAGATTATTGATAAGAAGGTTGACTGGAATAATATTTACTTTAAAAATAAAGTAGAACACTACTGAAACTTAATGTAAGATTTCAGGTCCTCAGACTGTCTTCAGCTTCGTCAACACAAAAAACTGCAAATTTGAGTAGAAAAGCATAGGTAACTACTAGAAAAATAACTTTCCCAGATGTATGAAAGGTATCAAGCTATTTTTTAAGATTTCGTGTGTGTGTGTGTGTGTGTGTGTGTGTGTGCGCAGTGTCTCACTATGTAGCTCAGATTCATAGTGATCCTCCTGATTTCTGCCTCCTAGTGCTGGGATTACAGGCACGTGCCACCACACCTGACTCCATCACTGGCTCAGTGCACCCGGGGGTGGGGCCAGTACAGCATGCAGTGCCAGGGATCAAATCCTGACCTCTGTGCCTACCTAAGCAAGCACTTAGTCCACTGAGCTATACCGTGGGCCCTGGTACCAAGCTATTTTAGGTCAGGGTGAAAAATGTCTAGAAGTTTGTCAGTTTATCTGAAAACAGATTGTTCAATTTTAATTCCTCCAACACATTAGATTTATAGGCACTGTCTCTGTCTCTGTCTCTGTCTCTGTCTCTGTCTCTGTCTGTCTGTTTCTGTCTCTCTCTCTGCACTGGAGAGTGAATTGAGCCAAATCCTAACTTTTCTTTTGAGACAAGACCTTTTGAGACAAGGCCTTCTAGCCTCTAAACTGCCCACACTGGATTCAAACTTCTTATTCTCGCTGAGTTTCACTTAACGCTGGGGTTATAGGAATGTGCCACCATGTATGGCTGCAGACAGCTTCTTTTTTTTATTTTTTTCCATAATTTTATTGAGAAAGAAACAGCAATGAGACAGTTTCAAATCAAATTAGTAGGACAGTTTCAATAATTAA